>NW_020837981.1:13354733-13477253 GCF_003676395.1 Aethalodelphis obliquidens | reverse complement strand
CCCCAGAGCCGAGGGGCCCGCGAGCCAGGGGCCCTGAGCCTGCGCGTCCGGAGCCCCGCAATGGGAGAGGCCACAGTGGGGAAGGGCCCGCGTAACCAAAAAAAAAAAAAAAAAAAAAAAGTCTAAACTAAGTGTTAGAGTAGAAAAAGGGATAATGTTCAACCTTGAGGGTAAGAAATCATTAATACCCAAATCACAAGTCATAATGGGATGAGACTAGAGAAGGACTAAGCAGAAATATTTAGGCTTGTTTTTTCATATCAGAACTAGACAAGTGACTAGAAAGGAGATCAGCACTAGAAAGTGACAAGGGACATCTGTAAGACACAGGGAACTCCTACCAATGGGAGGAGAATGCCAATAGGAGATTAAATGCATCAATTGGTAGTTCAGGAAAGGGAGAGAATGATTTATACAGTTTTACTAATCAGAAATACAATGTTATAGTGATCATCGTTCAAGTTAAGTCTGCATTCTGATGGAGATGAGGTAGGAACACTGCCAGCTGTGAGGAGCGGTTGTACTTAGTAACGTGCAATGCACCTGTGTCCAGGGAGACCACTTAGACCCCAGACACGAGGCATTGAGAGGCCATTGGTTCTTCATAGCATAGGCAAAGATGTGATCAGCAATGGATGCCTGCTCTGCCACTACGACTGCCTCGACTCGCAGCAGAAGTGTGGCTAAGTCTCAGAAGTCTGACTGGGACAGGAGCGTAATGTCATTCATGTAGGTCAGCACACTAACCACCGTTTCCCAGGATAAGCTCCCTCTCCCTAGCATAGGAGTTTCCCCCAGATGTGAGCTTCTAGTTCTGTCCCCACCCTGCACCAGAATGGGGTGGGAATGCCTGCAAATCTCAAGTGCTGCTTCTGGGGTAGCCCAGGAGCTAAACGCAAGCCAGACAGCCCTGCCTGGGGCCCACACCAGCCCCCCTCATCAGCTCTGGGTAAGAGTTCTTCTAGATTCACAGCACACACTGCAAACTCTGACCCAGCTTTCCAAAGCCATGTGTTGTCTCAGATCAGTTTGGCATTTGATGTCCTTATGATGGCCACACATTCCTGAAGCTTCTATAGGAGTCTAGGAAGTGCTAGACATCAAGTTTTGACATAGCAGGAATAATCCAGATCAGGCCACTTAGTTTGTAGTAACAAGACCCCAAACCAAATTCATGTGTACCATGGGCAAGAACTGGCCTTCTATATGTTCATGAACTCACCTGCCTTTAAATTCAACTCGAGTCAGAGTCCCTGGAGTTACTAATTTGGTACCTTGCTTCACGTCTCACCCAGAACTCAGGTAAACAGGGTCAGCAGGGAACACCACGTCCTCTGAATAAACCGACCTGAGGCCAGCTCTATCCAAGAGAGAGACGATCTTCCCTACACTGACCTGAGAGGTTTAAATCCCAAACAAAAGGTCATGGGCAAAAGCATATCCAAAAGTTCTCTTAAAAGTAAGGGGAACAAAGGAGCCAGGCACTCTACAGAGTCAGGGTGGGGGAGGCTTTGGGGGGTGGACAGCTCGGCTGCCCCAGTGGGGAGCCTCCACCTTAGGAACAAGCCAAGCGCTATTGGGGCTCCAATAGTCTTACTCTGGTGTGCCCAAGTCAGAGCCTGCAGTCTACACTGGGGCTGGGGAAGGAGCGAGCCCCACCTTTCCCGACTATCACACGTACAATTACAGCTCTGTCTCAGGCTTGAAAGGAAGACTCCACCCCCAAGAGGCCCAAAGACAGCCTGGAGCACTTAGGGTTCTTTATGCTACTTAGAGGTCCATGCAACCCAGGGTGAGAACCGCAGCATGCAGGGATGTTCCATGACCAGCTGAAGAGAGTTATTCAGGTGAAAACCAGCTCTATCATGTGAGGAGCTTAAGTCATTGCTCAACAGTCTGGAGGGAGAGAAAGCACTAGAATCAGATTCAGAGTTTGGAATTATCAGATAGGAAACTTAAAATAACTAATTAATATGTCAAGGGCTCAGATAGAAAAAGGCAATATGCAGGAACAGAGGGGTAACATAAGATGGAAATTCTAGAAAAGTCTAAGAGGAAATGATAGAGATCTAACACACTGATAGAAGTTAAGAATGCCTTTGATGGGCTCATCAGTAGATCAGATACTGCTGAGGATAGGAATGAGAACTTGAAGATATGTCAACATAAGCTTCTCAAATGCAATGAGGAAAAAGAAAAATTTACTGAGATCCCTGACCAGCAGGTCTTCAGTTAGTCTTTTCCGCCATAGATCCAGAAGCAAGTATTCTGAGTAAGAAGCTTCCTGGACCAACTGTGCATCAGATTCTCTGTCCCCGAGGCATCCAAGTCCTGCCTGCGGACAGTGGGCAGAACAGCAGAGCCTTCCCCTGTCCTCCAGAGATCACTACCTCGCTGGCTGCACCTGGGAACCAGGCTGGGTTTACACTGCCAAGCCTGGGTTCTGGCTCAGGTCAGTGCTAGCCTCTCTGCCAGCCTTCTTTCTTGGCACAGGAGGTACGCAGGCCCTGGATCCATGTCCTTGTCACTTTCCCCATAGTTGCAGCATGTTCTTGATTTCCTAGTATCCTATGCTGCTGCCCAGTTTCCAGCATGTTCTGACGCCCTAAGAGCTCTTGAAGGCAATGAGCTGTTAGAAACATAGATCTGCTCCTCTCCGTCGTGAGAACGCTTACACGGGAGCATATTCTAGGTGGCCAGCCGCCCTAGCCTTGTCAGTCCCTTTTTGAAGCTTCATCCCCTGCAAGCTGAAGTATGGAAGGCCCTGCTGCATTTTAGAAAGCCATTGCAGTTATCCCCACATAAGCCAGGTAACTCTTCTGCTCCAAGCCCTGCCTGTCCAAGATGGCCCCGGATAGACCTTATGCTACTACTTCCCATAGCCTCTTGTGGAAGCAAGAGCAGGCTAGACAGTCAAGAGTCACCAGGAGTGGTGCCGGAAGTCTTAGTTGGCAGAGTTTAACCTGGATTCCCTACCCAAGTCAACACCCATGCTCCGCAACAGGAGTTTGCCCTTGTCAGTAGGGCAGCATCTTAGACTCATCTGTGATCTGACTGTTTTGGGGTTTTTTTTGGTTATGCCAGGTCTTAGTTGTGGCAGGTGGGCTCCTTAGTTGCAGCATGCATGTGGGATCTAGTTCCCTGATCAAGTTCGAACCCGGGCCCCCTGCATTGGGAGCTCAGAGTCTTAACCACTGCACCACCAGGGAAGTCCCTGATCTGACTTTAAAAGCTAGTCATCCTGAAGAGTCAGGAGAAACCAGGTGAGAATTCAGAATGAAAGTTTCAGTACCACTGGAAGTTAGAGCTCAGTCTTTTTACAAAAAACAAATGATTTTTCTCCCCCAGGGATTGAGAAGAGACAGAACTGAGAGAAGCTAAGGGACCCGGGTCTTTTGAGTAGGCATCAAGATGCTGTGATGTGGGGTTCAGGAACAGGACCAGGAGGTCCAGGCAGTGCCTAGTATACATGTAAGCGTGGGGGCGAGTGCCTAATGTAACCCGAGCCTAGAAGGGACTGGGGAATAGGAACATCTTCTGTGACAGACACAGGTACCCACCAATAGGGACCAGGGATGTTCATACTGCTTGCAAACTTTTTCTATTAGTCTACCCTGACTTGATCTAGGGTGTCTTTCTGATCTTATTCACTGATCCTCTCTGCCCCCTTCCCCAGCAGCATCAGGAAAAAGCCCACAAGGTCTAGTTAAACTAGCCTTGACCTTCCTTCTCCATGGCAAGACTGAGTCCTACCTGTTCCCTTGGAGTTGTTAGGTGGAGAAACAGGCAGATAGGGGATCAATCCTTCCATAGTCTCCAGAGACACTGGCACCCGGCCTAGACCCTCTTCCTCCATGCTGTCCTACACTGGGAGACTCCTGCTGGGTAACAGTCTCCTCCAATTCCCAAAGCAGCTCCCCCAGCTTACAGCCATGCTTCCTGTCTGTCCTCCCCAGTATTTGTAGCCTCCAGCCCTGGAGGACATTGACCATCCTCCTTTCTCAGGGTAACAGGTTTATTAGCAAGATTCAGGGGTCATTAACCGCCTTCATGACTCAAGTCACTTCCATTCATCCATACGGCAGGGACTTGTGGGATCATGTCAAGCATAGTCAAACTCATGAGGAAGAGAGAAAGGGACAGAAGTTAAGGTGGCCAGGAATTTCCCAAATAAGACAAGCCCAGATGTCTAAGAAGTACAAACTTCAAGCTAAGTAGATTAAGAATGTAGGCATGTCAGTTTTGGCAAGTGGTATAAATCCCCCCAAAAATCAGCCAAGAACCGTATTAAGGATCATAGCTGACTTCCCAGAGTGAGAGAAGCCAAGAGATAGTTGGAACATTTGACAGTGTACAGGGCAGGAGTAAACCCAGAGCTCTAGTGGCAAAGACATCCTTCTAAACTTAAAGATGAAATAAAGATATTAAGACAAAAGCTGGAAATGTCACCAGCAGACTCACAGTAAATACTGAATTTGGCCAGAAGGCAAGTGATGCCAGATGGAATCCCAAATACGTAGAAGGAGTGAAGTACCCAGGAAAGGTATAGTCAGAAAAGCCAAGATTCAGAGGAAGCAGTAGGAACATGTAAGCAAAGCTATAAGAACCTAGTTGGAGCACAGCAAACCGTGGGTGAGGTTGAGCTGCATATTCAAGTAGTCAGTTACTAGAGCTACTTTCCACCCCAGGATTAAACACTATAACAAACCTCACATCTTTTGACACAGAGGACTGAAAGCCTGCCACAGCAGTAAAGGCAGTTGAGTCCTTTGGATCCTGCAAAAAGGACTTTGGATCTTCCAAAGAAGAGTTGTACAGGCAAGTCCTTATACTGTGCCCTGGGTTTTGCCATTGGCCCACCACGTATCTTTGACCAGGAAATGACACCAGGAGTGGGGCTGGTTGTCCTCACAGCTTCTCAAACACTCCAGTGACCTAAGACATCAGAAAAAGTACAGAAGAGAGCCAGGAAAAGACTGGCATTATGATCAAGGGCAGAGAGCCTTCCCAGTGAGGCAGGGAAAGCAAGCAGTACTTTTCCAAAAACACCGTTAAAAGGACAGTACAGGAAAACAAAGACCTAGGAACTCCACAATGGACTTAGTACATTATTATTTGTTTAGCTGCTATTTGCTAGGACTGCCAGAACCAGCGCAGTTAAATTTGTAATCTACTGATACCCTTTATTGAGCTCTTTGGGAAATACAGGGATTGGGTCAAGTTCCTGCTCTTACAGTGGTGTTCCCAGTGGCTAGCTCCCTCCATCAGGATCAGGCCCAGGAAGAATAAGCTAAGCGAAGACCCGGGCAGCCACAGGGTGGGGGCTGATGTGACCTGGAGAGGGTGTGGCTCTTCCAGAATAGGAGGCAGCCTGGTGTCTGTGGAGGAGTTCGGAATCAAGGTAGTTGGAATCCTTTTTCTGCTTCTCCACTATTACTCTGGGAGGGAGCTTGCGTCATACCTGCAGCAACTCAATTTTCTAGGCCAGGTGTCTCCAGGAATAAAATCAGGACCTGGCAGAATCCATGGGCCAAGGAAGAATCGGTGGGGAACTGCTTGGCAAGGGACCATCCCCCCTCTGCTACTCTCTCCCCCATGGCTGGGGGTTTACAGTTTGACTGTTCTATTGCCCCTTATGGCTGGCGGGCAAGGGCAGGCTCTGCCCTAAGAAAGCCTTTTGTGGAGTCAAGAGTGATTAGCTGCTTTCTCAGCATCCAAGTGCTTCACCCTAGAGCTCATCTTCCCTCCCACTCTGAGCTCAGTGAGCCCTTTGAGGACTGGTGTCTGGCCTCCCTGCATAGGTATTGCTGGAAATAGCCAATACCTCCAGGGATAATGAGCTCAAGCCAAGTGAGACGTTAGGAATGCGACTATTTCAAGACAGTTAACTGCATCAGATTGCAGAGGTAGAAACAATACCGTTAAAGTCTTTGGTCTGTTCTATTAAGTGTTCACCTAGGCATGAAGATAGTTAAAATGAAGAATATGTCTAAGAGACTGGACTTAGCTAAGGAACAAGCAAACTTATTTGGAGTCTGGAATGAAAAACCTCCCAGAAGGAAAGGTCAAAAGTAGGTAAAAAAAAAAACCCAAGATGTGGAAGTTGGACAAACCAATGGCTATGACGAAGGAGTCTTAGAGGCAGTAATGTCTGAAGCGAACTCTCAAGGTCTAGAGATACTGAGGACAGAATGAAGAGGCCCATAGAGAAGGGAGAGGTAAGGAAACCAAGCTCTGCAAGAGTCGGCTCTGATAGTCTTACACTTCAGAGTCTTCTTAGACTAGAGTCAAAAGCTAGAGGAAGCCATGTCACATCAGACCAGAGTCACACTCTCTCTACAGTGAGCGTGGGTAGAGGAGTGAGGCCAGGCTCTGAGGAGGTGGCCTTCCAGAGAAGGGAGTTAGGAGGGTGGCTCTCCAAGTACAGAGGGAAAGCTGGGGACCCTGCCTCTGCAGCGGGGGCAGCATCCAGACCCCTGAGCGAGGGCCCATCACGACCACACAATGGTCCGAGGAGCTTGTCCTGGGCTACGATAGGAGCACCTCAACTCCTTGTCACAGCTGCAGAGATGACAGGAAGTGGTGGTGCCAGAATTGCTTCCCTCCCAGCCCTCGGGGCCCTAGCTGCTGGCCAGAGACCTGGAAGGGACAGGGCAGCCCAACTAAGGCTGCTCCACAGCCAGCTGGGGAGGGGTGCCTGCACAACAGCCCATACCGTTTGACCAGACCAGCTGCTTCCATTTAGTTTGGTGGAAGCCGCACTCCAGCCTGTCATGGTATCTCGTCCTTTACACGTACGGTCCACCCACTCTCGTAGCCCTTAGTTCTTGCTCAAGGGAGAGCGACTCCAGCCTCCTCAGCTTGACCTCAGCCCTCAGTCTCATATCTAACATGGCCTGGCCTCTCCTCAAAGAGGGAGACAGTAACATCCTGCATTGCTGTGATGGAGAGAAGACCCTTTTCCCACCTGCAGCCTGTATTCCTACTACTACCCACCCCCTCCCCACTCAGTGAGGCAGGGCCTCGTTGGCCCTCCCTGCCCCCAGGGATCAGCCAGTGTCTGGTCCTCTCCTCACAGGAGCCTCTCCTGCTAGACTAAAGGCCTCAAGGCAGAGTAGGACCCATCCCATTCATCCTTGGCACTGGTACCCGTCGTAGAGCCAGGATCCCACTACATGGATGAGGGAACCTCGGAGGCCCAGTGGGGTAGTGAGGAGGATGTGTTCCCACCACACGGCTCACTGGTTGGAGGGGGAGGGGGCCAGGTCACCTAAGTTCTGCTTAAGACCATCAGCCCAGCCTGTGAGTTTTCCCAAGTCCTTTCCCACCCAGCCACAGCTGGTTCACATGTTATGTCCAGGGAATCTAGAACCATTTACAACTTCCCCAAAGTCAGAGGGCCTGCTCTGTGCTGGGGACAATTGGGGTAGGGGACAGAGAACCCCACCTGATGTTTGAGGGCTTTCCTGCCAAGGAGGCATATACAAACAGCATGGCCCAGGGCAGTGACAGAGCATTGCTAAGGCAACAGTAAGGTATCCGCATGAGGGATCCTGTGGCCTGGCCTCCCCTCTACCAGGCCCTCTGGTTCTAGTTCCTTCACCGGGAGCCACAGCTTAAGAACCTGTCTGAGCAGGTCTTGAGTGTATCCAGCTGAGGTGATGTTTCCTGACTTCAGCCCAGACATAAGGAAAGCCTCAGGCCACTAGTACAGGCTTCCAAGCTTCGGGGCCCCACTGGCCACAAGCTCGTTTTCCCCAGGTGGCACCTGAAGACAGGATAAGAAGGTTCTGCCTACCTGGATTTTGGAATAGCAGATTGTGCAAGACTGGGGGTCCCGCACAGGAGGCTGCACGCAGGACCTGGGCCTCTGCAGGGCCCTTTGTGTCAAGCACACAGGCACCGAGCTTTCACCCGTCGGCTCCTTCCTGAGCCACAGACCAAGCCAGACTGATGCTAGGTTGAGATTCTCCCGACAGACCCCAGGGGTTCAGGTGAAACAGAGGCTGCTAGGGGATTTCACGGCCACCTGGCCATTGGCTCCCTAGCAAGGCAGGCAGTTACTTAGAGCCCCTTGTCTCCTTCCCAAAACCCAGCCCTGCTCAAAGAAGGCCCTCAGGTCTAACAGCTGGGCCCAAAGCATGTGATCTGAGTGCAACAGTGTCCTCCTCTGGGATCCTGCCTGTTACATTACCTGGACATCTGAAGCAGCAGCTCAAGGCAGCCCTCCCAAGAGCAGAGATGCAGGATCTGGGAGCATCAGTCTCATTTGGCCCACTAAGGCAAAGACTGCCTCTTTCCCCAGCCAACCACCCAGGGTCTGCCCAGCCCAGGAACTCAAGCCCAGGCCTCCATAGGAGATTAGTCTTCCCCAAGCACCTGGAGGCCAGGGCTGACCAGGTACTGCACTCAGCAGCCACTCCCTCTATCATGGGGTGTCTGTTCCAGCCACACTCCAAGGCCAACATCAGGCTCCCGTCCAGCCCAGGCCACAGGTGCTGGCCCAAGCTTCAGCTTCCCTTCTCCCCCCGATTCCACTCTTCGTCAGGTGGAAACCGTGCACAGCTGTGCCCTGAGGGCTTCTCACCCCACCAGTTCTTTCCACCTAAGTGTCAGGAGTCCCCTAACTAGGCTGCTGGGCTGAGCACCAGATCTACTCTCTCTCCTCTAGCCAGGACTGCCCGAGAACTTCTTCCCCTGGGGAAGGTTGCCAGGCCCTGTCCAACTGAAGCAGGAAGGGGGTGGGGGCAGAGTGCTGGCAGAGGCAGGATCCAGGATGTATACCCAGGCCAGCGGCCTCCCACCCTGAGCACTGGCCGCTAGATAACACCACGCTGAGGTCAGGCTGGCTCTGAGAGTTCCCACACAGCCCTTAACTCAAACCCAAGTCAGAGAGGCATAGCCAGTCACAGGCCAGTTATCTTCTCCCAGCCCAAAGCAAGCACATCACCTGGAGAGGCAACCTTCAGCCCTGCCATCAGGATACCAAGTCCGGCGGTCCAAGCCTTCAATCAGACCTTCATCTTCATCAGTCACCAGTGTGCATGTGTTCCCTAGATCATGGCTCTCCTAGAGTCAGGAGTCCCCTCCAGACCCAGCCAGGTATGGCCACCTCCCAGTCCAGGCAGTACTCCTTACCCATGGCCATGGGCCAAGGGGGTTACTGGCTTCACATAGATCTCTTTAACCCCTCACTGGAGGCCTGCTTTGGTCTGGAGTTGCGTGAGTGGAGATGTGTCCCGCAAGCGTCCTGCTAGGCCTTGAGGAGGCATGGCGGCAGTCAGCAGGCGCGTCTGGCAATCCAGCTAAGGCTCGGCGTGAAGGTTTTTATACGGCCCTGATCTTGCTGCTGCTTCTAGAACTGTGGTTCTCAAGCCTTTAACATACATTAGAATCACCTGGAAGGCTTGTTAAACCATGATTGCTGGGCCCCATCCCCAGAGTTTCTGATTCAGTACGTCAGGGGTAAGGCTGGAGAGTTTGCATTTTAAAGATGTTTCCAAGTGGTACCAATATTGCTAGTGTGAGGCCCACACATTGAGAACCACTGTTCTAGAGTTGTCAGAAATGAAAAGGACCTGTGCCTCCCCCTTGAATGAAGGTGCAGGTGGAGCTGGGTTTATCTGAATAGTTTTAGTGCTTTGGGGTTGGTCCTCAGGATTGGATGAGGAGAGTGGCCTGCCTTGGTCTTGAAGGCCTTTGGGGTCCCTAGCGTCAGCAAACAGCAGGGTACTGATGTCTCTTGGGAATGAACCTGTATCTTTCCTAATTCTGGGCTTCGTGGAGTGGATTCACAGCAGATGGGAGAAGATAGTAGGGAGAAGAAGAGGGTATGGGGAGTGTGGGGAGCACGTCTGGGAATCAGAGCAGCTGGGTCTCAGGCCCAGGTCTGCCACCAGCTCCCTCAAGGACACCGGTAAGTCACTTGCTGGGCTTGGACCACATCTGTCATTGGTTCAGCTTTATTGAGCACCTGTTGTGTGGTGGGCACTTGCTGCGTGCTGGGAGGTGCAGTAAAAGATGCGACCTTTTGCCGGGAGGAGTTTGCAGCCTGGTGGGGGAGTGACAGGAAAACAGGAAAACACTGGGAGCAGTGGGGAGACCCCTCCTGTTGCCCACAGACCTGAAGAGAAGGAAAGGCAGCCAGAGGGGAAGGCCGGCCCAGTCATTCTGAGGCAAGCTGTCTCCCCAGCTCTGGATAACAAGCTCACCAGCTTTCAGGGTAAGAGGTGATACTTAAATTAGATGCAAAATCAAGCTTTTAAAACTTCTCCTCCCTGCCCTGGTGAGGTTCATTCTGAGGCAGATTGCGGGCGAAGTGTTTTATCGTTTATACAAACTTAGTTTGCCAAGTGTCTTGGAGGTTAAGACACTGAGGCCCAGGCTCCATCCCAGACCAATTGAAGCAGGCTCTCTGGGGGCAGGACCCAGGCATCAGGAGGTTTTCTGCTCAGAACCCTTGGTTGGTTGGAGAATCACTGGCCTAGATTAGGAAGAAAAGAGAGACCAGCAGGGACGGGGCAGTTCCGGTCAAGGGGAGGCAGTGCAGACAGGGGACCTGGAAAGGTGAACCTCCCAGTATGACTACTGGAGTGGGGAGGAGGGAGAGAGGGTGGAAAGGTGGTTTTGCAAAGGGGCTTCCCTGAGAAACTGAAGGGTTCAGCGTTTACTTCATGGCCAGCGGGGAGCCACCGAAAATCTCTGAGGAGGGGCACGATGTAATGAAAGCTGAGTAATCGGCCTCAGCTTCCTCAGGCCTCCTCTCTCCCTCCTAGACGTTACTGTTTCTATCATGTGATAAAAAGGAAAGGGCTCGGGCCTCAGGAGCCCGTCCTGTTAGCGGATGCAGCTAACAGGGTGCAGGGACACTCCAAACCAAGAGGTCAGAGGATGGCAACCATCAGAGCTGACTCCTGCCCCTTCACCATCATTAAAGTTTTCTGTGTGGCCTTGGGCAAGTGGGTTAGCGTCTCTGAGCTTAGTGTTCAAAGATGGCTCTCCTGCCTGCCCGGAATATAAACAGCGTGCAGAAGTGTGCTTTGAAAAGTTGAATGCCGGGTCCAGAAGCAAGGTATCAATACATTTAGTATCCTTTGCTGAGCCCAGCTGGGGCAGGGGGTGCTGGTGGGGGAGGGAGGGCAGGGAATCCAGATGATTGGGAGAACATTTGAACAGATCACTTCCTGTTAAGGCCCAAACCTGGGAAAAAGCGGGTGGAGTGAACACATCTATTTTTCATGATCCCAAGCTCGAATATGAGAAGACAGTAGCAGGGGTGATATGGGATAGAAAGCAGATGAAACATTGATAAGAACCAGATGAATATTGCAGGAGGGGCCAGGCCGCAGGTGTGGAGACAGGACCCTAAGGTGCCCCTCTCAGACTCAGCTTACCTGGAAAAATATAATTGCACTTGTGGCTTTAAGAAGAACTAAGGGGCTGGGGCTGGAGCAGGGGGTTATGATGAAGAGTTTCCTCTTCAGAATTCAAGCCTGTTTTTCTGTGTGACCTGGACACATGGTGTCACCTCTCTGGGCCTCATTAGAGCTACTTTACCTGTTCCCCTCATTTGGCTAGAACTGAGACCTTTGCCTGCGTTATTAACACATTGCTTTGATCAGGTTGGCATCAATGTAGGTCTATGTGGTGTAAAGTGGGAAGATGAGTCTAAAATGAGTGATGAGAAATAAAAAAACAATTTTTTCTTTGCTTTTTTAAAATTGAGGTATAGTTGATGTACACTATTATATGTTTCAGGTGTACAACATAGTGATTCACAATTTTTAAAGGTTATACTCCATTTATAGTTATTATAAAATGTTGGCTGTATTCCCTGTGTTGTACAATACAGCCTTGTAGCTTATTTATTTTATCCATAGTAGTTTGTATCTCATAATCCGCTGCCCCTGTCTTGTCCCTCCCCCTTTCCTCTCCCCACTGGTAACTACTAGTTTGTTCTCTGTATCTGTGAGCCTGTTTCTTTTTTGTTACATTTACTAGTTTGTTTTATATTTTAGATTCTGCATATAAGCGATATCATACAGTATTTGTCTTTCTCTGTCTGACTTATTTCACTTAGCATAATACACTCCAAGGTCATCCATGTTGTTGCAAATGGCAAAATTTCCTTCTTTTTTATGGCTGAGTAGTATTCCATTGGGTGCGTGGTGTGTGTATGTGTGTATATATATATATATGTATAAAATTTCACATCTTTATTCATTCATCTGTTGATGGACACTTGTGTTGCTTCCATATCTTGGCCATTATAAATAATACTGCTATAAACATTGGGGCACATATATCATTTTGAATTTGTGCTTTTGTTGTTTTTTTCCCCATCGGATATATAACCAGGAGTGGGATTGCTGGACCATATGGTAGTTCTATTTTCAGTTTTTTGAGGAACCTCCATACTGTTTTCCACAGTGGCTGCACCAATTTACATTCCCACCAGCAGTGCACAAGGGTAACTTTTTCTCCATACCCTCTCCAGCATTCGTTATTTGTGTCCTTTTCGATGATAGCCATTTTGACAGGCATGAGGTGATATGTCATTGTAGTGTTTTAAAAAGAGCAATTTAAATAACCAGAGTCCTTCAGAGTGATTCATTTGACTCCCAGGCCCACTCAGCCTCGGGCCCTGAGACTCAGCCAGCAGGGCCCCTCCCCAGGCAGGCAGCCAGCCCCAGGGCAGCCCAGCTGCCTGTCCTGCCTGACTCTAGCTCCTGGTCTGGGTGAGTCATTTGAGCCCTAGCTCCAGGGACTGGCTGTCTCCAGATAAAAGCCTGGTCCCCAGGATGGGCTCACGGTGACTGTACAGCCAGGGAGCAAGCCAGCAGCCCCACCAGAAGTGCCCTCTCCCGTAAGGCCTCAGTCTCCTCCAGCCCTCCCCAACCCTACTGTTTCCCCACTGTCAATCCTACTGCTGAAGGTCTGGGAACCACAGTCTCACCTCAGATTTCTTTTTTCTTCTCTTTTCCTTTTCTTTTTTAAAAATTGTGCTTTTAAACCAGTATGTCCCATCGAACAACCTAGTAGCATGCAGTGCAGGTCACCTTATTTTAAAGACCACCATGTTCCTCTCCCCAACCAAGATACCAGAGAAATGGAAGAGTAATTAAGAAGTTTGCCTCCTCTTCCTATTTTCTTTTATACACAAATGCTTACTGAGTCCCTAATGTGAGCCAGGTGCCAAGTGCTTCCACATATGCCACTGGCCTGAATTCTCACAACAGTCCTCCCAAGGGTTGGGGAGGAGCCGGGCAGGGGGAGGAAACCCCGGCTCTGAGAGTCGCAGAGCCGGCAGATCCAGGATGCCAGTCCAGATTGACTACCCCCAGAGCTGTGCTCTTCCCGTGCAGTCTGACAGCTCTGCCACTATTAGGGCTAAGCTGCACGCTGGCCTCAACATCCCCCTCTGGACAATGGGTATGGTGTGCTCTGCTCTGTCCCACTCCAGGCAACATGGGGAGCCACATGACAGAAACCTCAAACCTACGTGGGGGCAGAAAAATGTGGTGAGAGATTGAGATTTGCAACTGGACACACTTAGGTTTGAGTTAGGGTTCTCACATTCACTATCTTTCACTGTGAGACCTTGGGTAAATTGCTTACCTTCTCTGGGCCACACGATTTTTTGCTTTTTTTTTTTTTAATCTCTCCTAAATGGGGAGCAGACGGCTGACCCCACACATACATCCTCCTGCAGGTGCTGCCCCCGCCATCTATCTCGTCTGCGTCCAGAGCTGTGACCACAGGCACTGGTGTGGGGCTCCCTCCAGCCTCTATGCTCAGCCTGGAGGCTTCTCCTTTGGCCCCTCAGGGGCTGGGGGTCAACGGCAAACCACCCCCACCGCAGCTCTATCTGCCGATAGAGCCAGGCCAGCAGTGTGAAAGGGACCCTTCGTAAGCCATTCCCAGCCCTGCCTGTGCCCCCCGGAACACTGTCTCCACCTCTTGATAGCAGGTTCCCCTGGACTAATTAGCCTCCTAGACTGGGCTTGCAGGGACACTGCTTTACTTTCATCCTCACGGCTTCAGGTAAGAGCTTCTCCAATGCCTCACCACTGCTGGCTCTCCCTTGCAAAGCCTGGGTGGGTCCAGGAGGGAGTCAGAGCCCATGATATGGGCAGAGTCTCAGGAGGAAGGCTGGGACGGCCGCCATTCTGCACATCCTGCCTGCCCACCTCCCCAGCAGTGGGCAGAAGACGCTGCACCATCCACACTCCCACTCAGATCCCCAGCGCCCCTGGGACTTACAATATCCATTCACAGGGCTGGTGGCAGGGAAACCAAGTACAGCCAAGAGATGCCCATTCCTGTTTTGCGAGGTCAGTTGGCCTAGGTGGTCTTAAAGCATTGATTTTTTTTTTTTTAATTTATGTTATTGGAGTATAGTTGATTTACAATGGTGGGGTTTTTTTTGTTTTTTGTTTTTTGTTTTTTTTTGTTTTTGCGGTATGCGGGCCTCTCACTGCTGCGGCCTCTCCCGTTGCGGAGCACCGGCTCCGGACGCGCAAGCTCAGCGGCCATGGCTCATGGGCCCAGCCGCTCCGCGGCATGCGGGATCCTCCCGGATCGGGGCATGAACCCGCCTCCCCTGCATCGGCAGGCGGACTCTCAACCACTGCGCCACCAGGGAAGCCCCTACAATGATGTTTTTAAAATAAATTTATTTAATTTATTTATTTGGCTGCTTTGGGTCTTCGTTGCGGTGTGTGGGCTTCTCACTGTGGTGACTCCTCTTGTTGCAGAGCACGGGCTCTAGGCACACAAGCTCAGGAGTTGTGGCACACGGGCTCAGGAGTTGTGGCACATGGGCTTAGTTGCTCCGCGGCATGTGGGATCTTCCCAAACCAGGGCTCGAACCCATGTCCCCTGCAATGGCAGGCAGATTTTTAACCACTGTGTCACCAGGGAAGCCCCTACAATGTTGTGTTAATTTCTACTGTATAGCAAAATGATTCCGTTATACATATATATACACTCTTTTTTTTTTTTTTTGCGGTACGCGGGTCTCTCACTGTTGTGGCCTCTCCCATTGTGGAGCACAGGCTCCAGACGCACAGGCCCAACAGCCATGGCTCATGGGCCCAGCCGCTCCGCGGCATGTGGGATCTTCCCGGACTGGGTCACGAACCCGTGTCCCCTGTATCAGCAGGCGGACTCTCAACCACTGCGCCACCAGGGAAGCCCTACATTCTTTTTCATATTCTTTTCCATTACGGTTTATCACAGAATATTGAATATGGTTCCCTGTGCTATACAGTGGGACCTTGTTTTTTTATCCATTCTATGTATAATAGTTTGCATCTGCTAATCCCAAACTCCCAGTCCTTCCCTCCCCCACCTCCCCTTGTTCTCTCTGTCTGTAAGTCTGTTTCTGTTTCATAAATAAGTTCATTTGTGTCATATTTTAGATTCCGCATATAAGTAATATCATATGGTATTTGTCTTTCTCTTTCTGACTTACTTAGTATGATAATCTCTAGGTCCATCCATGTTGCTACAAATGGCATTATTTCATGCTTTTCTATGGCTGAGTAGTATTCTATGGTATATATGTACCACATCTTCTTTATCCATTCCTTTGTTGATGGACGTTTAGGTTGCTTCCATGTCTTGGCTATAGTGAATAGCACTGCTATGAACATTGGGATACATGTCTTTTCAAATTATGGTTTTGTCTGAATATATGCCCTGGAGTGGGATTGCAGGATGATATGGCAACTCTATTTTTAGTTTTCTGAGAAACCTCCATACTGTTTTCCATACTGGCTGCACCAATTTACATTCCCACCAACAGTGTAGGAGGGTTCCCTTTTCTCCACACCCTCTCCAGCATTTGTTATTTGTAGACTTTTAAAAACTTTTTATTTTATATTATAGTTGATTTACAACGTTGTGTTAGTTTCAGGTGTACAGCAAAGTGAGTTATCCATACCTATACATAAATCCATTCTTTTACAGATTATTTTTCCCACATAGGTTATTACAGAATATTGAGTAGAGTTCCCTGTGCTATACAGTAGGTTGCTGTTGACCATTTATTTCATATACAGTGGTGTGTATCTGTCAATCCCAAACTCCCAGTTTATCCCTCCCCCCCGCCCACACACACATTTTTCCTTGGGTAACCATAAGTTTGTTTTCAAAGTCTGTGAGTGTGTTTCTATTTTGTAAATAAGTTCATTTGTATCATTTTTTTTAGATTCCACATATAAGTGATATCATATGATATTTGTCTTTCTCTGCCTGACTTACTTCACCTAGTATGGTAATCTCTAGGTCCATCCATGTTGTTGTAAATGGCATTATTTCATTCTTTTTTATGGCTGAGTAATGTTCCATTGTATATATGTACCACATCTTCTTTATCCATTCATCTGTCAATGGACATCTAGGTTGGTTCCATGTTTTGGCTATTGTAAATAGTGCTGCTGTGTAGATTGGGGTGCATGTATCTTTTCAAATTATGGTTTTTTCCAAATATATACCCAGGAGTGGGATTGCTGGATCATATGGTACTTTTATTTTTAGTTCTTTAAGGAGCCTCCATGCTGTTCTCCATAATGGTTGTACGAATTTACATTCCCACCAGCACTGTAGTAGGGTTCCCTTTTCTCTACACCCTCTCCAGCATTTACTGTTTGTAGACTTTTTGATGTTGGCCATTCTGACCTGTGTGAAGTGATACCTCATTGTAGTTTTGATTTGCATTTCTCTGATAATTAGTGATGTTGAGCATCTTTTCATGTGCTTTTTGGCCATCTCTATGTCTTCTTTGGAGAAGCGTTTCTTATGTACACACACACACACACAAACACACACACACACCTGAAAACAACTCTGTTGATGGACGGACAACTGGCCGACCAAATTATGATGCATCCATTCTACAAAACACCACGTAAACATTGAAAAGAGTGATGGAGATCTTTGTACGTTGACCTCCAATAACATCACTGTGACCATGTTAAGGGGAAAGGAAGTTGCACCCCAGTATAAAGCATATACCCATTTTTGTTTTTAAAATAGTTACTTTAATCATGCTGATATAAACTGACACATCGTATAATCTTAGGACTTAACTGAGACACGCACCCGGAGACTGTTAACAGAGGTTAGGAGGCTGGTTGTCTGCAGTGACTGGATAAGGGCAGCCAGGAGGTAACGAACACATCTTGTTTTACATAGTCCAAAAATAGAAGTGATAATATATGGGTTATTTTTTCCTACCATGATAGATACAACTTTAAAAAGAACTAAGCATGTTGGGCCCATTCAAGCCTCCAGATTCTAGCAAAAACTAGCAATCCCGTGGCTGTAGAATAAGTACCCCAGTGTTGCTGCGTCAGAGCAGGGTCCCTCTCCAGGGTCAGGCGTACCCTTGGTAACTGATGGCCAGCAGTCACCATGGCCAAGTGACTCTGGGCTTCTTTGCAGAACTGGCCTTGGCTCTGGGAAGATCCAATCGTTTATTCAACCATTACGTCAGGCACTTCCTATGTGCCCAGCTCCCTCCCTGGATCCTTCTATCATATTTCCACCCTGTGCCCTAAAGGATCCAGCTGACAAGAGGGACCTCTGACCTAATCATAGGGAACTAAGTCTGTGTGTTCTTTCAACTCATCAAGGCCCTGAGATGTGCCAGGCATTACGCTAGGTGCCTCCACTTCCCTATCTTGACATGGTTGTGTAACTATTGTCTGGGAAGAAGGATGGGACAGAGAAGAGAACAGCCAGGGATGGGGTAGACCTTCCAGTTTGGAAATACATATGTAACAAAACGACTGATTTTGTAAACCAACTGTAGAAAGTTAGATTCGAAGAAATCTTGGCTGGCAGGTGCCATTGGAGACAGAGGGAGAGTATAAGTGCTTCCTTGAAAGGGTTGGAGACCCCAACCCATAGAATGTTTGGAGCTTGCAGGACACCATCCAAGCTTATCAGCCAGAATGGGGCAAAAGGTCTCCCAAGGGGAAGAAACTAAGGGGCAGAGAGAGTTGGTCCTTTTTTGGATGGGTGTTGACAGGGGAAGAGCTGGTGGTGATATGGGGCCCCATGTGATGTAAGGGGGCCTCAGATGCCCTCTGGATTGAACGTGGCATCTACAGGAATAGGGCCAGGGGATGGCTGAGCAAAGCCTTGGGTGTTAATGGGGGCAGCCGCAGGTTCGTGCTGGATTTGGTGAGCCCACCCTGCTGTCCCCTCAGAGGTCACTGTCTGCAAAGAAGGAGGAGATCCCATTGGGCAGAGGGAAAAACTGACCATCAGAGAGAGCCCGGGGGCCCACTTAGAATCAAGACAGGGGCTGCCCTGGGGTAACTACCTCTCCCTTTCTGGGTGAGCCTCAGTGTTCCCTGTGACCCCCTTCCCCAACATGAACTGTCCCTCTCCCTGTTCCCGAGTTCAGCCTTCTGAAGAAAGGGAGCAAGGCGGTGTGGGCCCTCTCCCTCCCACAGGCAAGGCCTGGAAAGTCTCAGAGAAGGGAGTCAGTGAGGGCACAGAGCATCCGGGCTGTAGCCACCTCCCTGCAGGCCTGGGCCAGCTCCAGGAGGATGAGGGAGAACAGGCATGGGAAGAGAGCTGGGAAAGGGGAAGGGCAAGTCTCTGTCCCAGCTCTGCTGCCAGCTTTCCACAGGGTGACAGACGGCCCTCACAGGCTACGGGAATAGGAAAGGACAGGCCACAGTGAGAGTCAGGGTGAGGGTGCTCATCCCTGACACCCCCTGCAGGTGGGTGTGGACAAGGTGGGGTCTGGGGAAGGGGTGGGGCTTAGAGGTGTGCACAGGAGGAGAGGACCCCTGTGTGAAGGACAGAAAGGCGGGTAACCAGGTGTGTTCAGGAGAGGCTGGAGGGAAGGGGAGCATGAGCGTGAGGCTGGGGGAAAATTCAAGAGGTAGCCTGTATCTCTGCTGTCCAGTGTGGTAGCCACTGGCCACCAGTGCCTGCTGAGCACTTGAAGTGTGGCTGGAGTGACTAAGAAAGTGAAATTTCAGTTTTGATTTTTAAATTTTAATTCATTTAAAAAGTTTTAATTTTAATTCATTTAAATTTAAAATTTTAATTTTAAAACTGGTACTTGAGGGACTTTCCTGGCTGTCCAGTGGTTAAGACTCTGAGCTTCCACTGCAGGGTGCACGGGTTTGATCCCTGGTCAGGGAACTAAGATCCCACATGCCGCATGGTGCGGCCAAAAAAAAAAAAACCCAAAAAACTGATACTTGGTTCACCTACTGGAAAACTTTAGTATGTTTAGAACAAAATGGATACTTTTCTGCTGTAAATTTTATGAAATGTAAATACTGATCAGTGTTTCTTTATATATTTATTTATTTATTTTGGCTGCGTTGGGTCTTCGTTGCTGTGCACGGGCTTTCTCTAGTTGTGGCGAGCGGGGGCTACTCTTCACTGTGGTGCGCGGGCTTCTCATTGCAGTGGCTTCTCTAGTTGCGGAGCACGGGCTCTAGGCGTGCGGGCTTCAGTAGTTGTGGCTCACAGGCTCTAGAGCACAGGCTCAGTAGTTGTGGCGCTCTGGCTTATTTGCTCCGTGGCATGTGGGATCTTCCCAGACCAGGGATCGAAACCATGTCCCCTGCATTGGCAGGTGGATCCTTAACCCCTCTGCTACCAGGGAGGTCCTGATCGAGTGTTTCTGATGAAAATCTAGCACCCAAATTAGAGGAGCTTTAAGCATCAAATACACACCAGATTTTGAAGACTTAGTATTTTTAAAAAAAGAATGTAATAACTATTAATAAATTTTATATTGATTACAGGGTTACATATTGAAATATTTGGGGCATATTCAGTTAAATATAGTATATCAAAATTAATTCCACTTTTTTTTTTTTTTTACTTTTTTAATGTAGCCACTAGAAAATTTTTAATTACATATGTGACTTGAGTTATATTTCAACTAGACAGAGCTGAAGGTCTTGAATCCTGGCCTAAATTTAGCTTTAGAATATGCATTATCCATTAGGTGGCTCAGGTGGCCCTGGGAAGCCTTCCTTGCTGCCCAAGAGTGAGCAGGGCCCCTCTGTGTGCTTCCAGTGCACCCGTGTTCATCTTAACATAAAAAAATCACCATGATTCTAAGGCTTTATAAGTGTATTTTATTCAAGATGCACCAACCCTGAGTTGTCAGCAGGCACGGGCCCAGAGTGTCCTGAATTCAGCCAGGCGTGAAAAGCAGGCATCACCAACCCCTCCTGCCTCCCTGCCCACGGCCTAATGGCAGAACAGACAGGCCCAGGGCAGGCATTGTCAGCCCAGGCCTCTGCAGGCTTCCTGTGTCTGGGTGCTGGCAGAGGGCTCCCAGAGGGAGCACATCGTGACACACGTCAGACCTGTCAGCTCTATGACCCCCGTTGCTGCCTTGCATTATCTGGGCTTGGGCCACCAGCAAGCAGGGCCCTCCTCGGCTCCCAGGTCTGTCAGAAACTCCCTAGCGGGAAGGGAGAGGAGGCTAGGGCCATCTCCTCCCCAGGCCAAGGGAGGAACCAGATCAGCTGGCCTGGCCTGTTACTTTTCTCTCTCTCCTTAGTTTCTCTGGAACTTTTTCATAGGGCAGGTTTCACCCAGTCCTTGAAATCACCTTTGACCTGGTATTCGTCATAGGGAGAGAATTTGAGGCCAAGATTCTGGCCAAGGCAGTTTCTAGGGGCTGCTGTGCTAGACTGGAATTGCTGTGCTGCCTGGGGAGGGTCACTTTGCTTCTCTGTGCTTGTTTGCCCAAGTGGGAAGACTCTCCTGAAATTCCCTCTGATGTCCCACTCCTGACATCGACCAAACCTTTATGGAGGGAAAGAAAGCTAGGATGAGTCTGGTGTGTGCAGGCATGCAGAGATAGGAGATCCAGTCACAGACCCAATACCTGAAAAGAAGTGGCTGCCCCTATGGAGAGCTGGGTTTGCAAGTCAGGTTGTTAAGTGAAGGCTGCAAACATCGTGCTTCCCATTTCTCTTTAAAGACTCCTCTCTCTCTGAACATTTAGGGCACCTGCCTCTCTATACAGGAATAGGCCCATTTTGTTCATTTATTCAGTCAACAAACATCAGTCTAATATCTCTTATGAAAAATGCCTGGCACAATGCCAAGAGCCCACTAAAATGTAGTAGTATTATTATAATCATCTTCCTCTTCTTCTTCTATGCCAGGTGCTGAGCATGCTCTTCCCCGTAGACGGTGTTCTTCCCGGGGGACTATCACCTACTGAATATTCCCTCCCTGGACCAAACCATCCCAGGGATGATGCAGATGATGGCTGTACAGTCTCACGAAGGGGTCATCCACTGCCTCCTCCATCTTTCCAAAATCTCTACCCACTCATTACCCTGGTTTCCAAACTGTTTTCTTTTAGTACTTAAACCCTTTCTTTAAACAGACCCCAATGTGTAAACCAGCTACACTGAAGGAGGGGGGGTGGGGTTGTAGACTACTCCTACTCAGCCTCCCCTCCCTCCCAATCCCACTCTGTGGCAGCCTCTTAGATACCTATGCAGAACTCTGGGACTCCCTGGAACACAGATTAAAAATCACCAAGGTGGAGAAAAGACTGGGAGTCAGAAGAATTGGGCAATATAACACAGGTGGTTGTCTTGCCATGTGACTTCAGGCAAGTTACTACCCTCTCTGGGCTTCAGGTCCATTTTAGCTGAAAGAGAAGGGTGGGATGGGTGAGTCTGAAAAGATGGCCACAACCCTACTTGGGGAGAAGGGGGATGGTTACCATGAGCATAGGTGAGGCAGTGCCTCACCCATCCTGAAACAGGCAACCTGGAAGCAGCCACATCTCTTCAGGTGGCAGTCCCCCTCTGCAGTGAGTCATTGCACACCAGGAAGGTTTTGAGATCCTGCAAAGACATGGCCCCAAGATATGTCACCTCTAGCCTTTCACAATGTCTAAAATTCCACCATTAGCACTGCATCCCTTTGTATCGCCAGTACTTTATGTTCCACTCAGATGGTGTGAAAATACAGGGAGCTATGTGTGAGAGACAGAAACAGCTCATCAGATAAGACCTTGGGGGAAATGAGCTGGCCTCTGGCCAGTAACCCCATGAGGGCTCTTTCCTAGGAAGGAATCATGCCCATTTCCCAGGTAGGAAACTGAGGTTGAGACAAGCGAGGGGTCGTTTTCAAACGCACACAACTGTCAAGGACAGGAGCTCCAATCCCAGTCCGAGCAGTCTGTCTCCACTGCCTTTGGGTTTCACCAGGAAGCTACGTTGCCTCTAAGAGAGAGAATCACATGGTGCTATGCCTTCCTCTAGCCGTTGAATTCCAAGGTCCTGTCAGAATGAAATCCAAAGGTAAACCAAAAGACCATCTGAAACTGCAGCCAAACCCTTTCCCAGCTCAGTAGCAAGACTGAAAAGCTGCTCACTGCACTTGAGGTTGCGGATAGAGCTAATCATAGGTGACCTGATCTAATTAAAGCTGAAGCCCAACACCAGTCAACTCAACCCAGGAAGAATCTTATTGATCTGCTCCTCACCACAGACAGAGGAAAGTGTTTATACTCCCTGTGAAAGACATAAGCAAAGAAAGCAAAATTACGTCTCAGTCCTCATATTTTTTCTAGATAGTATTCATTAAAAAAATTTTATACATATGAGGAAGTAAGAAAATATGCAGCGGTGTGCTGGAGCTAGCTCTGCTCATGAGAACCAAATGTGCACATCTTTTTATAAGTCTGTGTTCGGTTATGTTATTGGTATGTTGGTAACTTGAACTCAGCTTGAGTGGGAATATTCACACAATGGAAATTGGCAAACACTACAAATCAGTGCCGCTGCTGCTGCTGCTGCTGCTTTTTCTTTCCCTTTCCCCTCTCCTCTTCTTCCTCCTCTTCCTCCTTCTTCAGATAGCTGGTTGTTAAACATTTATAACATATCACTGCAAATATGACCCATAACCAAGGAAAAAACGGTCACTAGAAGCAGATCCATAGATGACCTAGTTATTAGCATAAGCAGAATGGGATGTTAAAAAGAACTGTTATAGATGAACCAGTCTGCAAGGCAGAAATAGAGACACAGATGTAGAGAACAAACGTATGGACACCAAGGGGGGAAAGCAGGGCGTGGGGGTTGTTGTTGTGATGAATTGGGAGATTGGGATTGACGTGTATACACTAATATGTATAAAATAGATAACTAATAAGAACCTGCTGTATAGCACAGGGAACTCTACTTCACTTTGCTGTACAGTAGAAACTAACACAACATTGTAAAACAGCTATACCCCATTAAAAAAATATTAGAGGCTATGTACAGGAAAAGATGTGCATAACGGGTGAATAGATGGAGTATTTCAGGAAAGAAATAGTAACTCTAAAACTAAACAAATAATAGAAAAGAAAAAATATTATATGAAATAAAGAATTCACTTATGGACTTAGACATTGCAAAAGAAGGGGTAAGTGAAACTTGAAGCTAGGTCAAGACAATTTTCCAAACAAGAGCAGAGAAATAAAATTGATATAAAAATAATTAATGGAGCATCAGTGACCTGTGGGATAATATTAAGCTGTCTGACATGTATTTGGAGTCCCAGAAGGAAAGGAGAGATCATGGGCCAAAAAAATTTTTTTAAAACTAATGATTAAATGATGAGAAATGTCAACTCACTGGTCCAAGATGCTCAATGAATCCTAAGCAGAATAAGCAAACAAACAAAACAAAAAAACAAGCAAAAAAACTCACACAACCTAGATATATCATAGTCAAATTGATGAAAGTTAAAAATGAAAAGTACAGTAGTTTTATAACATGTCTACAAATTCTTTGATACCCTTCCCTTCAAGAGGTTATACCTAATTTCTCGCCCCTTGAGTGTAAGCTGGACTTAGTGCCTCCCTTCTAACAAAGAATATGGCAGAAAGGATAGTGTGTCTGTCAAGACTACGTCATAAGAGGTGGTGCTCACTCTTGGATCACTCACCCTGGGGGAAGTCAGATGCCATGCTCTGAGGACCAGAGCATGACCCTTGGAGAGGTCCACATGTTTAGGAACTGGGGCCTCCTGCCAACAAGCAGCAAAGAACTGGCTCCTGATGGTGCCATGTGAGTGAAGCATCCTGGAAGTATAGCCTATGATCTCAGTCAAACCTTTAAATGACTGTAGCTATAGCCTTGACTGCAATCTCATGAAAGATCTGAAGCAAAAAAACATGAAGTTGCTCCCAAATTCCTGGCCCACAGAAATTATGAAATAATTAATGTTCAGTATTGTAAAACACTAAGTTTTAGGGTAATTTGTTACATAGCAATAAATAACTAATGCAAAAAGAAAATCTTAAAGCAGATAGAGAAAAATGACACAGTATATTCAGAGGAACAGTAAGAACATTGACTTCTAAAAAGAAACAATGAAAGCTAGAGGATAATGGAACAAGATTTTTACCATGGTTGAAAAGAAAAGCTTGTCAACCTATAAGCCTATATTCAGCAAAAATAATCCTCAAGAATTACAACAAAATAAAGCATTTTTCAGATAAATAAAATCTTAAAGAATTTATAGTCATTATATGCACATTAAAGAAATAATAAGGATACTCTTCAGGTTAATGGAAATAATGGTAGAAGGAAAGGCATTTGTATAAGAAATGCATCTATAAAAAGAAAGTTGTGAATAAATATAAAATACTGGTTTTCTTTTTTTAATTAAAGAAATTAAGTCTGTAAATTCTATAAATTTATAAATTCATAAATTCTTTCTTAAGAGAAAATTGTAAATTCTGCTCTTAGGATGAAGTAACAGGGGTTGCATATACCCTCCCATGTGAAATAACAATAAAAAAGACAAAATACATGAAACATGGCTTTCAAGACACTGGACATGAAAATAATGAAAGACAGTGATTCTTGAAATATGGGAAACAAATGAGGTATACCCAATGATTTCCCCAGCTTACTGCATTGAAAAAATTTCTAGGCTACAGTGCAAGGAAGGGGATTTCAGGCAGAGCCTGGAAGATACCCTAAGTTGAGGACTCAGAGCTGAGAGTCCAGGGAGATTGACTCATCTAGAATTCACAAGACAGAGCACTAAAAAGGAGAAGATGGTACAGAGAAAGAATTCCGGAGATCTGCAGAGATTGCCCCTTGAGTATTCAGTAGAGTACTGATCAGAAAATTCATTTGAGGAAACTACCTGAGGCCAGGGTTGGAACCAACCAACATGATTTGAAGGAACAGTGCCTAAATTTCACACAGGGCTGAGATCAGCAAAAAGACAAGTGTGCTCACTGTCACCACTCTAATTCAACATAGTATTGGAAGTCGTAACCAGAGCAATAAGGAAGAAAGGGAGAAAGAGAGAGAGAGAAAGAGAGAAAGAAAGGGCATCCAAATCAGAAAGGAAGAAATAAAATTGTCTTTGTTTGCAGATAAATATGATGTTATATACAGAAAATCCTAAAGACTCCACCAAAAAAAACTGTTAAAAGTAAACAATGAATTCAGTAAAACTGCAGGTTATAAAATCAACATACAGAAAACAGTTGCATTTCTATACACTAACAATGAAATATCTGAAAAAGAACTAAAGAAAACAATCCCATTCAAAATAGCACCAAAATCAATAAAATACTTAGGAATAAACTTAACCATGGAGTTAAAATCTGTACACTGGAAACTACAAGACTTTGATGAAAGAAATTTAACAAGACACAAACAAATGGAAAACGTTCCCACGTTCATGGTTTGGAAGAATTAATATTGTTAAAATGCACATCTATATATTTAATGCAATCCCTATCAAAATTTCCAATAACATTTTTTCATAGAAATAAGGAAAAGCAATCTAAAATTTGTATGAAATCACAAAAGACCCCAAATAGCCAAAGCAATCCTGAGAAAGAACAAAGCTGGAGGCAATCACATTTCCTGATTTCAAAGAATACTACAAACCTCTAGCAATCAAAACAGTATAGGACAGACATAAAAATACACACATAGACCAATGGAACAGAATCCCAGAGACCAGAAATAAATCCTCACATATATGGTAAACTAATATCTGAAAAGGGAGCCAAGGATACTCAATGGGGAAAGGACAGTCTCTTCAATAAATGGTGTTGGGAAAACTAGATAACTGCATGCCGAAGAATAAAATTAGACCCCTATTTATACCACTCACAAAAATTAACTCAAAATGAATTAAGACTTATACATAAGAACCCAAACTGTAAAACTCCTAGAAGGAAACACAGGGGAAGAGCTCCTCGACATTGGTCTTGGCAATGATTTTTATGATATGAGACCAAAAGCACAAGCAACAAAAGCAAAAATTAATAAGTGAGACTACATTAAATACATCAAACTAAAAAGCTTCTGCACAGCAAAAGAAACAATCAAGAAAATGAAAAGGCAACCTATGAAATGGGAGAAAATATTTGCAAATCATATATCTGACAAGGCGTTAATATCCAAAATTTTAAAAGAACTCATACCACTCAATAGCAAAAAAAAAAAAAAAAGCCAATTTTAAAATGGGCAGAGGACCTGAATAGACAGTTTTCTAAAGAAGACGCACAAATGGCCAATAGGTACATTAAAAGGTTTTCAGCATCACTAATTATCAAGGAAATGCAAATCAAAATTGCAATGAGCCATCACCCCACACCTGTTAGAATGGCTATTACCAAAAAGTCAAGTTAACAAGTGCTGGCAATGATGTGGAGAAAAGGGAACGCTTGTGCATATGTATAATGTAATATTATTCAGTCTTGAGAAAAAAAAGGAAATCCTGCCATTTGTGACAATGTGGATGAGTCTTAAGGGTATTATGCTAAGTGAAATAAGTCAGACAAAGACAAATATTGTATGACCTCACTTATATGTGGAAATTTAAAAAGCCAAACTCACAGAAACAAAGTAGAGTGGTGGTTGCTAGGGGCTGCAGGGGTGGAGGGAATGGAGAAATGTTGGTCAAAGGGTACAATCTTCCAATTATAAGATGAATAAGTTCTGGGGATCCAATGTACAGCATGGTGATTACAGTTAATGATACAGTATTATATAATTGAAAATTGCTAAGTAGCTCTTAAATGTCCTCACTACAAAAAAGAAATGGTAATTATGTGACACAATGGAGGTGGTAATCATTTTGTAATATATAAGCGTATCAAATCAATATGTTGTATACCTTAAACTTATACAATGTCATATGTCAATTATATCTCAATAAAGCTTGGGGGAAAAAACATTATACAGGTTCTAGCCAGTACAATTAGGCAAGAAGAAATAAAAGGCAACCAAATCGGCAAGCAATAAACAAAACTGGTTATTTGCAGACAACATGATGGTCTATGTAAAAAATCTGATGGAATCTGCAAAAAAGCTAGAAGATTTAATGAGTTTAGCAAGGTTGCAGGATGTAAGGTCAATAATATGTTTAAAAATCAGTTGTACTTCTATATATTGGCAATGAACAATTGTAAATTGAAATTTTAAAAAATATCACTTATAATAGTATTAAAAAATAGTATAAAAATATAAAATACTCAGAGATAAATCTGATAAAATATGTGAACACCTGAACATTGAAAACTGCAAAATAATGCCAAGAGAAATTAAAGAAAGGCTAATATTGTTAAGATATAAATCCTCCCAATATTGGTGTGTAGATTCAATGCAATTCTAATCAACATCCCAGCAGGGTTTTTAGTTGAAATTCACAAGCTGATTCTAAAATTTATATGGAAATGCAAAGGAGTTAGAATAGTCAAAACTACTTTGAAAAAGACGAACAAAGTTGAAGAGCTAACACTACCTGATTTCAAGACTTACTATAAAGCTAGGGCAATCAAAACAGTGTGGTATTGATATAAAGCCAGACAAATAGATTAATGGAACAGAATAAAGAATCCAGAAATAAACCCACACGTAGATGGATAACTGATATTTTACTAAAGTACAAAGGTGAATCAAGGGACATGAGTTAGTCTATTCAACAAATGCTGCTAGAAAAACTGGATGTCCATATGCAAAAAAAAAAAAAAACCATGGAGTTGGATCCCTACCTTGTACCATGTACAAAAAAGTAACTCAAAATGAATCATAGACCTAAATGTAAAACCTAAAACTATAAAATTTCTAGAAGAAAACATAGAGAAAATTCTTCATAAAAAAAAAGAGAGATTTCTCAGATACACGACCAAAAACAATCCATAAATGAACAAATTGATAAACTGGATTTCATCAAGATGAAAAACTTCCAGTCTTTAAAAGGCACTATTAAGAGACTGAAAAGTCAAGCCACAGACTGGGGGAAAATATTTTTTAAAGTTTATATCTGATAAAGGACTTAATACCCAGAATATCAAATCTCAATAATAAAAGAAATAACCAACTGAAAAATGGACAAAAGACTTAAACAGATGCTTCATCAAAGAAGATGATACAAAAAGTACATGTAAAGATGCTCAACATCGTTAGTCATTAGGGAAATACAAATTAAAACCACAATGACATATTACTACATACCTATTAGAATGGCTGAAATTCAAAAGACTGACCATGCCAATCGTTGGCAAGAATGTGGAGGACCACCATGCACTACTGGTGGGAATGTAAAATGGTGCAACCACTTCGGAAAACTAACAGTTTGTCGGTATCTTAAAGGTTTAAATATACACCAATGGTATAATCCAGGTATTCCATTCCTAGATATTTACCCAAGAGAAATGAAAGCATATATCCATATGAAGACTTGGACACAAATGTTCATGGCAGTTTTATTTGTAATAGCCCCAAACTGGAAACAACCCAAGTGCCCATCAACAGATGATTGGATAAATAAATTGTGGCAAATCCATACAACATATTCCTACTCAGCAATAAAAAGGAATAAGCTATTGATATACTCAACAACATGGATGAATCTCAAAATAAGTGCGCGGAATGAAAGAAAACAGACAAAAGAAGAGTACATATTGTATGATTCCATGTTTATAAAACTGTAGAAACTTCACACTAACGTGTAGTGGCAGAAAGTAGATCAGTGTTTGCTTGGCAGGGATGGAGAGGACAGGGTGGGGTGGGTGGAAGAGATTACAGAGTCACAAAAGAAAGCTTTTAGGAGTGATGGATATGGTCACAACCTTGATTGTAGTGAAGGTTTTACATATATATCTCCAAAATGAATGCTTTTACATGTTAAATATGTGCAGTTTTAAAAATGAAGTTTATTACCTGTCAATTATATTTCAATAAAGCTGTCTAAATTTTTTAAAGTGTATGGTACGGTCCATATGTACAATGAATCTAAGTTCATATTGATTTATTTGATAGATTTGTTTGCCTTTTATCTTACTGCTCAAATGTAACCATCTTTTTAATTATCAATTTTGTACTGTAATATGTAAAACAAGTTTTTCTTAACATATATAAGAAAAAATTGTTGTTGCTATATTAATATCAGACAGCAGCCTTCAAAACAAAAACTATTACCAGCAATAAAGAGAGAGATTGCATCATGATAAATGGTCAATTCATCAAGAAGACATGATGCTACTAAATGTTTATGTTCTTAATAATGGAGCTTCAAGACACACGAAGCAAATATTCACAAAATTGAAGAAGTAGAGAATATTCCAACAGTAGTCTTTCAGCATTTGATAGAATAAGTAGATTAAAAATTTTCTAAGGATAGATTGGAACAAAACTATCAATTTGTTAGTCGTTTTCAACTAACAAACTACCTAATTGACAATTTGTAGAATATTACAGTTAACAATTACAGAATGCACATTATTTATGTGTATTTATTATTTACAAATGCACACAGCATATTCATCAAGATAGACCATATATGTTCATCCAGAAAACAAATTCTAATAAATTGTAAAGGATTGAAATCATGAAAAGTTTGCTCTGTGCCCACACTTGAGTAAATTAATTATCAATGACAAAAAGGTATCTGGAAAACACAACATATTTGGAAATTAAACAGCACATTTGTAAATAATTCATGGGTCAAAGAATAATCCCATAGGAAATTAGACAGTTTTTTTAACTAAATGAAATTGATTTGAGATCCTTTTCTCTTTTCCAGTGCAAGAATTCAGTGTTATAAATTTCCCTCTCACCACTGTTTAAGCTGCATTTCAGAAAATTTGATATATTGTATTTTCATTATCACCCAATTCTAAGCATTTTTAAAATTTCTTTTGAAACTTCCTGATTGACCCACATATTATGTAATTATTTAATTTCCAAGTGTTAGGAGATTTTCCTGTTTTTTTTTGTTATTGATTTCCAGTTTGATTCCATTGTGGTCAGAGTACAGACATTTTATGATTTCAATTCTCTTAATTGAGATTAATTTTATAGTCTAGGGTATGGTATATTTTTGTGACTTTTCCATGAACACTTGAAAGAATGTGTATTTTACTGTTTGGGATGGGTCATTTTATGAATATCAGATCCTATTGGCTGAATGGCATTGCTCTGTTTCTCCATAACCTTGTCGATTTTCTGTCTAATAGTTCCACCAGTTGTTGCAAAAGGGATGTTCAAATGTCCAACTATAATTGCAGATTTGTCTATTTCTATTTCTCCTTTCAGTTTTATCAGTTTTTGCTTCATATATTTTGAAGTTCTGTTGTTTGGTTCATACACATTTAGGATTTCTATGTTTTCTTAACATTTTGTCTCTTTTATCAATATTTAATGTCCCTCTTTGTCCATGGTAATTTTCTCTGCTCTGACGTCTACTTTATCTGGTATTAATATAGCCACTCCTGCTTTCTTAAAATTAGCGTTTGCATGGCATATTCCACCCCACTTTTTTCTACCTGTATTGCTGCATGTGAAATTAGTTTCTTGTATAGTCATTTTTATCCACTATCCTAATGTCTGTCTTTTAATTGATGTATTTAGATTATTATTATTATTATTTTTTTTTTTTGCGTTACGCGGGCCACTCACTGCTGTGGCCCCTCCCATTGCGGAGCACAGGCTCCGGACGCGCAGGCTCAGCGGCCATGGCTCACGGGCCCAGCCGCTCCGCGGCACGTGGGATCCTCCCGGACCGGGGCACGAACCCGCGTTCCCTGCATCGGCAGGCGGACTCTCAACCACTGCGCCACCAGGGAAGCCCCTAGATTATTTTTATTTAAAGTAATTATTAATATGGTTTAAGTCTGCCATTTTATTATTTGTTTATTCTGTTTCTCATTCCTTTGTTTCCTTTTTTTTTTTTTTTTTGCCTTCTTGGAGGTTACTTGAGCAAACTAAATGAAATTAAAAACAAAACATATCAAAATTTATGAAATGCAACTAAAGTGCTACTAAAAAGAAAATACAATTTTATTTTATTTTATTATTATTTTTTAACATCTTTATTGGAGTATAATTGATTTACAATGGTGTGTTAGTTTCTGCTTTACAACAAAATGAATCAGTTATATATATACATATGTTCCCATATCTCTTCCCTCTTGCGTCTCCCTCCCTCCCACCCTTCCTATCCCACCCCTCCAGGCGATCACAAAGCACCGAACTAATCTCCCTGTGCTATGCGGCTGCTTCCCACTAGCTAGCTACCTTACCTTTGGTAGTGATTATATGTCCATGCCTCTCTCTTGCTTTGTCACAGCTCACCCTTCCCCCTCCCCATATCCTCAAGTCCATTCTCTAGTAGGTCTGTGTCTTTATTCCTGTCTTACCGCTAGGTTCTTCATGACATTTTTTTTTTCATGACATTTTTTTTTCTTAAATTCCATATATATGTGTTAGCATATGGTATTTGTCTTTCTCTTTCTGACTTACTTCACTCTGTATGACAGACTCTAGGTCTATCCACCTCATTACAAATAGCTCAATTTCATTTCTTTTTATGGCTGAGTAATAGTCCATTGTATATATGTGCCACATCTTCTTTATCCATTCATCCGATGATGGACACTTAGGTTGTTTCCATCTCCGGGCTATTGTAAATAGAGCTGCAATGAACATTTTGGTACGTGACTTTTTGAATTATGGTTTTCTCAGGGTATATGCCCAGTAGTGGGATTGCTGGGTCATATGGTAGTTCTATTTGTAGTTTTTTTAAGGAACTTCCATACTGTTCTCCACAGTGGCTGTATCAATTTACATTCCCACCAACAGTGCAAGAGGGTTCCCTTTTCTCCACACCCTCTCCAGCATTTATTGTTTCTAGATTTTTTGATGATGGCCATTCTGACTGGTGTGAGATGATATGTCATTGTAGTTTTGATTTGCATTTCTCTAATGATTAGTGATGTTGAGCATTCTTTCATGTGTTTGTTGGCAGTCTGTATATCTTCTTTGGAGAAATGTCTATTTAGGTCTTCTGCCCATTTTTCGATTGGATTGTTTGTTTTTTTCTTATTAAGCTGCATGAGCTGCTTATAAATTTTGGAGATTAATCCTTTGTCAGTTGCTTCATTTGCAAATAAGAAAATACAATTTTAAATGCTTATGTTAGATAGGAATAAAGACTTAACATCAATGATCCAAGCATCTACATTAAGAAGGAAGAAAAAGAAGAGCAAGTTAACTCTATACTAAGTAGAAGGAAAGAATTAATAAAGAGTGGAAAACAACGTAGAAAATGGAGAGATAATAGAAAAATTCATCAAAGACAAATTTGGTTGTTTGAAAGATTGATAAAATTGATAAACCCTTAGCTGGATTAAATAAAAGGAGAGAGAGAGCAAGAGGGAACTCAAATTACCAATATCAGAAGCAAAAGAAGGGCTATTACTATAAGTTCCACAAACATATTAAAACCATATACAAATAAATATGACAACTTAGACAAAATGGATAAATCCCATCAAAGTACAACTTCCCAAAACTGGCCCAAGAAAAAATAGAAAATATTAAAAGCCCTAAGTGTGTTAAAGAATTTATAATTAAAACCTTGCAACAAAGAAAACATTAGTCCCAAGCGACTTCACTTGTAAATTCCATCAAATATGTAAGAAAGAAATAATACCAATTTTACACAAACTCTTTTCAAAACTGGAAAACGAGATAGCATTCCCTATTCATTTTGTGATATCAGCAGAATCCTACATCTAAACCTCACAAAAATATTACAAAAATTAAAGTTATAAACTAATATCCCTCATGAACATCATTGCAAGCATCCTTAACGAAACATTAGCAAATCAAATCCAGAAATATATAAAAAAGATATCATGACTAAGTATTGTTTCTTTCAAGAATAAAGGCTATGGCTTCCCTGGTGGCACAGTGGTTGAGAGTCCGCCTGCCGATGCAGGGTACACGGGTTCGTGACCCGGTCCGGGAAGATCCCACATGCCGCAGAGTGGCTGGGCCTGTGAGCCATGGCCGCTGAGCCTGCGCGTCCGGAGCCTGTGCTCCGCAACGGGAGAGGCCACAGCAGTGAGAGGCCCGCGTACCGCAAAAAAAAAAGAATAAAGGCTAGTTTCACACTTGAAAATAAATCAACATAATTCACCACATTAAGAGAAAAAGAAGAAAAAAAGTATGATCATCTCCATAGTTGCAGAAAAAGCATTTGATGAAATCCAATACCCACTCATGATATTAAAAAAAAAAAAAAACACCTCAGCAAAGTAGGAATAGAAGGGAGTTTCCTCAATATGATAACATAACTATGAAAATCTGACTGTTAACATTATACTTAAGGGTGAAATATGAATGCTTTCCCCCTAAGATCCAGAAAATGGGAAGGTCCATCTCACCACTTCCGTTCAACTTTGTACTGTAGATTTTAGCCAGTATAATAAGGCAAGAGAAATAAATACACTTCATAACAATTGGAAAGGAATGAGTAAAATGTTTTTTATTCATAGATAATATGTTTGTGTATGTATAGAATCCAAAGGAATTGAGAATAAACCAACTAGTACTGAGTGAATTTAGCAAGTCACAAGGTCAGTATACAAAGTCAATGATATTTTTATCCAAACAATTAGAAAATGAGCTAAAAATATTTTAATTGCACAAAAACCTATAAGATGTATAGAAAGACATTTAATAAAAATGTACAAAGCCTCTACACTGAAAACTACAAAACAGTGCTGAAAGAAATTAAGAAAATGGAGAGGTATGCCTCTTTGTGGGTTGGAAAAAATATCAAGACATCAGTTCTCCCTAAATTGATCTACATATTTTGTATGGAAATTTAACAAGATGATTCTAAAGGAAATGGAAATGCTAATGATCTAGAAGAGCCAAAATCATATTGAAAAAAATGAACAGGGGTAGAGGGCTTAAAAATTAACTATAAACCTATAGTAATAAAGATGGCGTGGTATTGGGGTAAAGATGGACAAATAGATTAATGAAACAGAATAGAGGATCCAGAAATAGATCTACACTTAACACAGTCCATTGATTTTGATAAAGGGGGCAAAACAGTTCAGTGAGAAATGGAAAGTCTTTTCAAAAAGATGGTGCTAGAAAACTGGATAATCATATGGGAAAGAGATGAACCTCTACCTCACATTATACATTTTTAAAAATTGGAGACTAAATAAAAAGGCTAATTACTATAAAACTTCTGGAAGGAAACAGACTGTCTTTATGACAGAAAATGCAGTAACCACAAAAGAAAAAAAGTATATAAATGTCTTGATCAATGTAAAACATTGGCTCTTTGAAACACGCTTAACAAAATGAAAAAGCAAACTATAGACTGGGAAAAAGTATTCACAACATATGTCTGACAAAGGATGTGTATTGAGAATGTTTACGGAACTCCTACAAATCAATAATAAAAAGACAAACATCTCCATAAAAATTGGGCAATAGGTTTGAACAGATCCTTCATGAAGGAAGATATACAAATAGTTAATAAGCATATGAAAAAGTGATTAGCACCACTGGTCATCAGGGAAGTGCCAATTACAACTAAACTGAAATACCACTTCACACCCACTGGCTAACACCAAAAAGACAGACAGTATCAAATGTTGGTGAGGAACAACTGGAATGCTCATCCTTTGAAGGTAGGAATATAAAATGTTATAATAACTTTGGAAAACAACTTTGGCAGTTTTGTATAAAATTAAACATATACTTACCTGATGATCCAACAGTTTCACTCCTATACATTTCCTGCTGAAAAATGAAAACGTTATGTCCACAAAAAAAAATTGCTTAAAAATATTTTCAGCAGCTTTATTCATACTAGACTAAAATGGGAAACGATCCAAATGTCCAACATAAGTGAAGGGATAAACAGATTACCCAGTGTTCAAATAATTAATCCTCCCAACAGTCTCGGGGAATGAACTTCCACTTTACCACAGCAACACGGCACCCTGGAATGAACCTCAGCCATTAAGCTGTGAGAAAGAAGCCAGACACAGAAGACTACGTGTTATTTGATTCCATGTATGAGGCATTCAAGAATAAGCAAAACTAGTCTCTAGTGTTAGAAATCAGACCAGTGGTTGCCCCTGCAGGGTGAGGACTGACTGGGAAGGAACAGGAGGGAATTTTCTAAGATGATGGAACTATTCGAATCTTGATTGGGATCATGGTTACTAGGTGTTTTCCCTTACCAAATGTCATGGAATTTTATGCTTAAGACCTATGCATTTTGCTGTATGTAAATTACACCTCAATCAAATTTTTTTCAAAGAGAGAGAGAAGAGGACGCACTGGGCAGGAACATGGGTGTGCTAGTTCTTTAACTTCCTTTCCTCAAACTTGACCTTCTTCACCATTGGGCTTTCCTGGTTCCAGCAGATGACGCCAACCAGGTGACAGCAGTCTTAAGTCCTGATTTCTGCACATCTTTGGGTGATGATGCTCTGGGTAGCAGCCACTGGAATTTTTAATAGCTCTCTTAATTTGGAACTGAAGTTTTCACTTGTTTAAAAATCTCTCACCTGGGCTTCCCTGGTGGCACAGTGGTTAAGAATCCGCCTGCCAATGCAGGGGACACGGGTTCGAGCCCTGGTCCGGGAAGATCCCACATGCCACAGAGCAGCTAAGCCCGTGCACCACAACTACTGAGCCTGCGCTCTAGAGCCCACGAGCCACAACTACTGAGCCTGCATGCCACAGCTACTGAAGCTCGCATGCCTAGAGCCTGTGCTCCACAACAAGGAAGCCACTGCAATGAGAAGCCCGTGCGCCGCAATGAAGGGTAGGCCCCACTCGTTGCACCTAGAAAAAGCCTATGCACAGCAACAAAGACCCAATGCAGACAAAAATAAATAAAATAAATATATTTATTTAAAAAAATCTCTCACCATACAACTTAACCAAACTACTTGAAAGAAAAGGTAAAACTCTCAAGAAACTTAGCCATATTAAGACAGAATATGTATATCTATGTAGGCATTCACACTGACAGCCTCAAGTCCTGCTTAAAAGATGCCAGCATGATAGAATCATCACATATATACACTAATATGTATAAAGTAGATAACTAATGAGAACCTGCTGTATAGCACAGAGAACTCTACTCAGTGCTCTATGGTGACTAAAATAGGGAGGAAATCCAAAAAAGAGGGGATATATGTATACACATAGCTGATTTACTTCACTGTACAGCAGAAACTAACACAACATTGTAGAGCAACTATACCCCAATTAAAAAAAATGATAAAGAGACATCAGGAACAGCAGCTCTAGAAGCAAACAATGAAAGCTAAATAGGTCCATCTTCGTAGTTCAGAGTGGAGTCGATTTTACAGCAAAGATGCAGAACAAAGAGAACCAGATGAGTTGATGGCTGATACTGCAAGAAAGAGCAGAGGATCAGAGGACCTGACAAGGAATGCTCCCGATAAGGAAAGGTTTTCACTACCCTTCCCCTTATACACACCCTCTCCTATGGGGTTTCTTTCCTTTGCTTCTTCCTCCAATTAAGATCTTTCTTGCTGATGCATCCCAGGGGACAGAGTTCACAACTCAAGGACCTCTTCTTCCTCCTGGTCCTGTGGAAAGCTTGTATGCTCAACCTCAAGAATCCTTTTCACTGTAGGGTTTCTTTGGTGTGTATCCTGAAAACAATAGTGAGTTATCTTCAGTGTTGACTCAGGCTTCAAAAGAACCTGCTCCTAAAAGTCCACAACCACAAAAGAAACGCAGGAATTTTGCCTCTCTTCCAAATTAATTTTGAATTCTCCCTCTGTCTTAGTTTAAGGAACTGCTGTAACTAAAGTGGTCATACTTTTGCCCAAAAGAAAGCTTTACAGAATTATAATTATCAAGATAGTGTTTTGTAAATAAAGTTGATTTAAGTATTAATCTCAGTGAGTGAATTATTTACATTATCTTGTAGTCTCTGGATAGTTTAAATATTGTGTTTAATTTGATTAACCATCCTTATCATATGAACAATACTGGAAATGTCACATGAGCAATTCTGAAATTAGACATATTTGGGTTTTTTTTATTTTTAAATTTTTTATTGAAGTATAGTCTATTTACAATGTTGTGTTAATTTCTTCTCTACAGCAAAGTAATTCGGTTATACATATATACCTTCTTTTTCATATTCTTTTCCATTATGGTTTATCACAGGATATTGAATATAGTTCCCTATGCTATATATAGTAGGATCTTGTTTATCCATCCTATATATAATAGTTTGCATCTGCTAATCCAAACTCCCAATCCTCCCCTCCCCTAACCCCCTCCCCCTTGGCAACCACAAGTCTGTTCTCTATGTCTATGAGTCTGTTTCTGTTTTGTAGATATGTTCATTAGTGTCGTATTTTAGATTCCACATATAAGTGATATCATGTGGCATTTATCTTTCTCTTGACTTACATCACTTAATATAATAATCTCTAAGTCCATCCATGTTCTTGCAAATGGCATTATTTCATTCTTTTTTATGGCTGCATACTATCCGTTGTATATATATATATTCCACATCTTCTTTATCCATTCATCTGTTGATGGACATGTAGGTTGTTTCCATGTCTTGGCTATTGTGAATAGTGCTGCTATGAACATAAGGGTGCATGTGTCTTTTCGAATTATAGTTTTGTCTGGATATATGCCCAGGAGTGGGATTGCTGGATCATATGGCAACTCTATTTTTAGTTTTTTAAAGGAACCTCCATACTGTTTTCCATAGTGGCTGCACCAATTTACATGGCTACCAACAGTGTAGGAGGGTTCCCTTTTCTCCACACCCTCTCCAGCATTTGTTATTTGTAGACTTTTTGATGATGGCCGTTCTGACTAGTGTGAGGTGATACCTCATTGTAGTTTTGATTTGCATTTCTCTGATAATTAGCGATGTTAAGCACCTTTTCATGTGCCTATTGGCCATCTGTATGTGAAATTAGACATATTTGAAATGGCAAAAGGCATTTCTATATGCCAAGGGCTGTATTCTATAGTTTTAAAACAAATGTGAAGTGCCTTGATGTTTTTATTAGGCAAAGTAACTTGATGTTTACCTGAATACATTTAAATTGGAATGTTTATAACAACAGAGTATGAGAAAGTTTAAAAGGTCCATCTTGCTATTTTATAGTCTCCCTATTAGATTGTCCCCTCTCCTCTTCCTCTTCCCTCTACATCAATAATTTCCCACTGAATTCCAGAGAGGATCTGGAAGAGGCTGGTAGTGTGGATGGTCATAAGAATGTGGGTTTAAAGCTCAGAGTCAGTACTTACCAGCTGACCTTAGGCATGTCCCTTTCCCTCTCCGAGCCCCAGTTTCCATTTTAATGGGCCCATGATTAATGCCTACCTCCAAGAAAAATGGAAATGAACAAAGGGAAATCACATTGTTATGATTTAAAAAAAAAAAACTACACCCAGGGGATTTGTTGGATGTGCAGGCTCTGGAACAAGGCTGCCTGGGTTTGAACCTGGCCTCTGTCTCACTAAGAGGGAATAATCATAGTCTCAATCTCACTGGTTACCACAGACTGAAGGAGCTAATTCATGCAGAGCCCTTGGCACAGTATCTGGCTTGCTGCAATTGCTTTAGTATACGTTAGCTGGCTTTGTTATTTTTCAAGACGGCGACCACTGCTGTAATCACTGGTCAGTGCTGCGGTCACAGCTGTGTGCTGGGAAGTCCATAGGCACCTCTGACTCACCACGTGAGGACCTGGAGCCGCTACCCCCAATCACACCATCCACATTCCTGACCCTAGGCCTTCCTCACAAATGTTCCCTCTGCCTGGAATGCAGTCTTCTTTCATGTTTACAGTTTCCTTCTCACCCCTCCGTCTAGCCCCCAGCGCTTCCCCTTCAGAGCACTAAGTAAGCCCCCTCCACCAATGCAGGCAGGACCAAGCCATGGTGGCCACAGTCTGCAGCCTGTTCCAGCTCTGGCTTCACCTGCCTTTTCTGTGCCCCGTAACCCACAAGCAGAACCTACTGCATAATTTATGGGACCCGGTGCGAAATTATTTTGAACAGGGCTCCTTGTTCAAAAATTATTAAGAACTTTAAGATAGACAAATCCCAACTGAGGGGTATTCTACAAAATACCTGATGAATAATACTCAAAACTGTCGAGATCATCAAAAACAAAGAAAGTCTAAGAAACTGTCACAGCCAAGAGAAGCCCTTAGTGTCCTGACTACTATGTGTAATGTGGGATCCTGGAACAGAAAAAGGACATTAGGTAAAAACTAAGGAAATCTAAATGAATTTTAGTTCATAATAATATTTCAATATTGGTCCATTAATTGTAGCAAATCCACCATACTAATGTAAGTTATTAATAATAAGGGAAACAGGGGTGAGGGACATATGGGAACTTTCTGTACTATGTAATTTTTTCATAAATCTAAGACAGCTCTAAAATTAAATTTTTTTTAAAAATTAACAACAGCAAAGAATTTTGAGAACACAACAGCAGAATAAATTGTCCAAGACAGAGCCAGGATTTGAACCCGGATCTGCCTGACCCCAGAGCTTTGGTGAATGACTGCTTACACTGCTTGAATTCCCAGGAGAAGGCCCTCCCCTGGAGGTAAGAGAAAAGATGTGTATGGAATGGGGGAGGAGGTGGAGGGTTGTCACATTATTTAGTAGAGAGGTTAAGAGCCCAATCTTGATGACTCAGGCCACATAGTGTGTGATTCCATTTATATGAAATTCCCAGAATAGGCAAATCCGTAGAGACAGAAAGTAGATTTCCTGGTTGCCAGGGGCAGGGGGAGGGGAGGGGAGAATGGGGAGTGACTGCTTAATGGTATGTGGTTTTTTTGGGGGGTGATGAAATGTTATTGAATTAGATAGTAGTGATGGTTGCACAACCATGTGAAGATACTAAAAAACACTACATTGTACACTTTAAAATAGTTAAAGTTGTAAATTTTATGTTATCTCGATTTAAAAAAAAAAAAAAGAGAACAAGCTTGAGATCCATTCTGCCTGGATTTGAATCTCCAGGGTACCCTTTACTAGCAGTATGCGACCTTGGGCAAGCTACCTCTTCTCTGCCTCAGTTCCCTCATCTGGTAAATGGGGTAGTAACAGTAGCCATCTCATAAGGTTGTTGTCAGCAAGGTCCAGGCGTTTGGGGTCCATCCTGGCCTTGATGGGTCAGGGGAGGGATTATGTACTCATCCCCAAACCTTCCCACCCAAGATCTTGCAAACCGAGTGGTCTGAGAGCCCCCTCCCCTGTCAACCTGAAGTGGAGACCCACTCCTGGGAGGCCGCAAGGTGGAAGCCGGAGCGAATCTCCCTTCCAGACCCGCTGCTTTGGGTTGCAGGCTGAAGCGGCCGCGGAAGAGATGTGCGCTGCAGCGCGCCGCCTAGTGGCACATTCGAGCATACCAGTACCGGCCGCAGGGTGAAGCGCCCGCCAAAGGCTCCAGCCACGCCCGCAGGGCACCCTGACAGCTGCTCCTTATTATAAAATAAGTGGCTTGTACTCAGCCAGATTAGGGCATTCTGTATATTCTTTTTAATCCCGCGAGCTAGTTATTGTTCCCATTTTATAACTGATGGAACTGATGCTTGGAAAGGCTCAGCAGCCAGCCCAAGTTCTCCCAGCAGGTAAGAGCAGCCCCACGTCTGGTTTTCCATCAGCTCAGCTCCAGATTCCAGAACTCTGTCTCCGACGCTCACTTGTGATTTGGGATAAATGAGGGTAGCCCATGGAAGCACTACAGCCCCCGCTAAGTGTCAGATCTAGCTGAGACTGATTTCAAAGCTGCTATATTGCACAAAGGCTGCCCCACTTCCAGCCTCAGGCCCCATAAACCCCCTAGGAAATGGAGGGGAGGTGGGAGGCTCCTTCCAGGGCTCATTTGGCAGGGCTGTAGGCCCTTTCACCAGTAACCCCTCTTTCCCCAGCCTCACTGATGTGTCCACTCAACCAGTATTTATGTATGCTTACTATGCGCGGGACAGTCTGAGGTGCTGGATGTATCATGGTGAGCAAGAAGGGGGAGGCCTGGCCTCCAAGCAGCTCACTGCCTCATCCTCATTCATTCATTCATTTACTTATTTATTTTTAATTAATTTATGTTTTGGCTGCGCAACGCGGCATGTGAGATCTTAGTTCCCTGACCAGGGATGGAACCAACACCCCCTGCATCGGACCACCAGGGAAGTCCCTCATTCTCTTTCTTAACTCACAGCAGAACCTCTTTGCTGTGAGTCTGATGGCACTGGGTTTGGGAACACCCTGGTAAGTCTTAATCCAGCTACTCCAGTGTGTCATCCCAGGGCCAGGGCCTTGCCCATTCTTCACCCATACTGGGGAAAGGTGTGGGCTCAGGGCAGTCTGACTCCCTCTGAAGTCCTTTCCCTGGCCCCAGCTGAGGGCCAGCACTTGGAGATGCCCAGGCTGGGAAGCAGCCACACCCGCAGTGGTTGCTTAGCTGCAGGTGACTGGGGAAGGGGTGTTCTGGACACTGGAACACTGGAACAGCAGGGGATCGGGTGCAGGGGGGTTATGGAAGGACCCTAATGTGGTAAGTCCCCTACCCTGGTAGGGGAGCCCTGGAGGGAAAGCAGGGTCTAGGGCCTCCCATGGGCATATTTCTACGCTGGGGCTTGGGGGAAATGGGACGAGGGCCAGCAGAAGACAGGGAAATGGCCACTCTCCTTTTGCCTGCACACCGCCCCCGTCCCCCTTCTCTCCAGTTAGGAAATAAAGTCATGAAACCTGACATTAGGACTAGAAGGGCCTGCCTGGTGCAGTTACTGTCTGAACAGCAAAGTTCTGAGCACTGGAACTTTTTTGAAAAATCTCCAATAACCCACCGTCCTTCTGGTTAAGAGAGAGAATGAGACAGAGAGAGTGAGCGCGCCTGCCCTGTAGTCCCTGCCTGCCGAGGTTCTACTGAGGTCCCTGCTGAGTTATCCAGCATAAAGCCCTTGACCTTGTGCCTGTGCCAGGTGTTGACAGTCAGATGCTGGGCCTCGAATGTGTCCCTATGTGTGTTGCCTGGTGAAAGTTAAGCATCTAAGTATCTGTTTGTCTTTAGCGTCATCTGCCCAAGAGTGTATTTGTGCTTTTGGACGTGCGTGCCTGTGTGTGTGTTCATGTCTGTGATGAGGTGTGTATGTGTGCTTTTTAAAATCCTATGTCTTAACTATGTGGGTGTCTCTGCAGTTGGGTGCCCCTATAATGTTTCTGGGAGGGTCATTTTGCACCTGTATATGTTTGTTGTATGTTTGCTTGTGTGTACCTTTGTAGGTGTGCCTGTAACTGTCTAGGGCTGCGTGTGCATATGTGTGCTTGTACTTCTGTGGCTGGGTGGGGCTGGCTGGGTGTGATGCGATGTTGACTCCCTCACCCACTGCCCTTGCCTGGGCCAAGCTAAAAATAACCCACTTATCTTTGTCCACGGGGACCTTTCTCAATTGGCCTAAGTTCTTCCCAGGGAGTCCCACTCACCCATATCCACCCTCCTGGTCCTGGGTGCCTGGCCAGGGAGGTCTAAGGAGGTGGACTGACCACATGCACACTCCCCCACATGTTCCAGACCCCAGCCTGTGGGGGGAGTGTGTGTGGAGGGGTTCCTGGGCAGTCCTGCCGTTCTCTCTTCTCTGGGGAAACAGCTGGGGCAGGCCCTTGTTGCTTCTCTACCCCCTCCAGCAACCCTTCCAGCCTGCAGTTCTGGCCCCCAAGTCCTTTCTCCTCCAGTCTAGGAAGCGCCCCTGGGGACACTGACCCTATTCCAGCCTACCCACCTACTGACTCCTGGGCCTGGACCAGAGAGAGGCTGGACCTCTCTCTGCCTTCCTTTACCCCTTCCTGAAGCAGCCACTGCCTCTGTATTTGAGGAATGATTCCAGATCCCAGTTCTGGAAAAATCCCAAGTAGTGAACAGATCAGTAGTGAACAGATCAGTGGGGAGGAGGCATTCCTGCTGGCTGCCAGTCATTTCTCACCTGCCAGCCCCAGAAGAGGTGTAAGTGTCGAGGATCCCCAGCTCAGAGGGTTTCTTTCCAATCCTCTCTCTCCTGCCCTTTTCACTCACCCACTCATTCACTAAAAGCTGTGTGATCTTGGGCAAATGACTTTACATCTCTGTGCCTCAGTTTCTTCATCCATAAAAGGGGGATACAAATGGTACTTACCTCAGAGAGTTGTGAGGATTAACTGAAGTGATGCATATAAAGTGTTTAAAAGTGCTTAACCCCATGCCTGGCACATACAAGGACCCTGCCAGTGTTACTTGATCCACCCCTTCTAATGTCACTGGGTTTCAATCTCAAGATATCGCCCACCGCCCAACCTCCACCTGACTCCACATGCCCTTTGGCTCACCCTTGGGTGGTCAGGATTTTCCACCAGGAATCAGATTGGCTGAGAGGGGAGATCTTGGAAAGAGAGATTACTGACATTTATGCTACAGTTTCTATATATATATTTAAAAATCAGTTCTACATTCCCTTATAAAATTGTTATTATCATTTTTCTCCATTTTGGAGATGATGATGAAGGAAGCATCAGAATGGTTAAGTAACTTGTTCAGGGTCACACAGCAGGTAAGGAGCAGAGCCCAAATTTATACCCACCCGAGCCAAAAATGGCTTCCCTATGCCCCATTGTCACTTGCGGAGGGTGGGGGTGGGGTGGGGGAGTAACATCCTAGGCCCTGGGTGCTACAGGAGGTTCAGAGGGGTCTAGTCAAACAGTTCTGCCCAAGGTCGTACCCACAAGTAGGGCCAAACAGGATGATCCAAGTCCACATAGCTGTAAGCCCCTGCTTACCACGGACTTGAGTGTTTGAGATTTCCTCACTGAAGGAGCTTTTTTGGTAAAGACCCCCCCCCCCCCCCCCCCCCCCCTGTAGAAGGCGTAGATTCTACGTAGTACAAACCAGGGAGCCAAAAACGACAGAGTCCTGAGTTTAATCAGAGGAGAAAGCTGACACAGCCAAGTCAGAGGAAAGCGCCAAGATACATTTCTTTAGTTTCTGGAAACAAAAATTGGGCAGACTCCGCTTCCAGCTACGATCTAGCGGCCGGGATTTCCAACGCTCCGGGCCCAGAGTTTCGCGCGGACCCCCCCTGAAGGGCCCCCAGCTCCGCCAAAGCCGCGCCCAAGGGGCCGTCGTTACCCCCTAGAAAGGCCCTCCGCCGGCTCCGCCTTTGCCCGCCCAGGCCCCGCCCCGGCCGCGCGCTGTCCTGCTCTGCTCGCGGACTCACTTGGGCGAGCGAGCGGCAGCGCTTGGCCTTGTGGCAGGCGGCGGAGGCCGGCGAGGGCGCCGGAGCCGCGGGCAGCGGCGGGGCGCAGGGAGGCGCGCACGGGGGCTCGGACGGCGCGGCGTTGGCCGCTGCGGGCGCCGCTGAGCGCTCTCACCCTCAGTCGCGCAACTTCGAAACCAGGACGCGGGAGCCTGAGGAGCGCTCGAGCCCCGGAGCCTGAGGAGCGCAGAGAGGGGCACGCCGGAGCCTGGCCGGAGAGCGGGCGCCGGGTACCCATAGCGTTCCGAGCGCCGGGCAGCCCTCAGCGAAGCGTGGCTGCCTCTGCCCCCACGGAGGGCACGGGCTGGCGCGGCCGGGCGCCGGGGAGGACGGCGAGGAGGAGGCGGCGGCGGCGGAGACGGCGGCGGCGAGGCTGGGGCCAGGGAGAGAGCCCTGGGGGAGAGGCGCCCGAGCCGGGCCGCGGGAGCATGTGGGCCCGGAGCGGAGCGCGGGGCGCGCTACTGCTGACACTCCTGCTCTGCTGGGACCTGAGGCTGAGCCAAGCAGGTAGGGAGCGTTCGGGCATGGGGGAGGGGAGCGAGGCGAGCGAGGGGACCCTGGCGCCTCACTTTGCTCTGAAGTTGAGGTGGTCTATCGCTCCGTCAGTGCGCACAGGGAAAGCGGTAAGGGCGCCCAAGTTAAAAGGTAGATTTCTCTGCCCCAATAAAGTGGGCGATGGCGCAGCTATCTCGCGGGGCGGGGCGGGGCGGGGCGGGAGTGTTGCTCAGGCTCTCCAGCTCCCGCCTGGAAGGGAGAGATCGCTTCTTTTCCCTGGAACGGTGTCCAAGTCGGGGTGTGCGCCTTCCGGAGTACCGGCCTCCGGGGGACCCCTGGCGTCGCGCGCGCCTCGCAGCGGCGCCAAAAAACCACGGTCGCTGCACAGGCCAGGTGTGCGCTCGCTTGCTGTTCGCCGGCAACTTCCTAGTCCAGGTCCCGGCTCGCCCAGACTCCTAGCGTGGCACAGACCCGAATCCGCAGATGAGAAGGAGGGAGCGAGAAACCTGGGGAACACGGGAAGCGCGGGTCCGCTCCGCCAGCCAGATGAGGCCAGCTTGTAGGGTTTTGTTATCGAAGGGAATAGGGCTGTCTTGCACGTACAGCTTTCCTCGAGATCTTGGGATCTGCAGGCCTGGAAGAATTTTTTTCTGGGTGTTGGTGTTGTGTGTTGTGGGGAGGAGTACGTAGTGATCCTGACGAGTTTCCTTTTAAATGAGTCACTGACAGTCTCCCCGTCTGGGAAGCCGACAAGGTGCGCTCTCCACGCTCCTACTCCAGACCCAGCAAGATGCCTTAACGGAGTCGCTGGGCTCCTAAAATAAAGTCCCTATTCCCCCTCTCCCGCCGTGGCTGTGTACACGTCTCGCTGGTCTGTAGCTGGGCCGGGCGTAGCTGACTGGGCTGCGTCTTCCTGGGGAGCGGGTGGACACACGGGAGCCAACCCATATCTCTCTCTCTCTCTCTCTCTCTCTCTCTCTCTCTCTCTCTCTCTCTCTCTCTCCCCTCCCTCTCTCCTCTCTTTCTCTCTTCTCTCTCTCTCTCTCTCTCTCTCTCTCTCTCTCTGTCTCTCTCTCTCCCCCTCCCTCCCCCCCTCCGTCTCTCTCACTCTCTCCCCCCAGAAACCAAGCACCGGGCTTCCGAGGTTGGGTGGGCGTGGGCCGCATCCTGCATTGACTCCGAAAACTGGTGCACAAAGTGGACAGATGACGCAGCCCTCCCCCCTCTACCTTCCGCTTGGATGTTGACGTCCGCCGCCCTCCTCCCCGCCCCCCGCCCCGAACGTCCCACGCCCGCCTCCCCCACTCAGCTATTCCTCACTCTGGAATTAATGATTCCCATGGCCCAGGAGTGAGGGCTTGGTTTTAACACATACCCCACTTTTTTTTTTTTTTTGGCCAGCCTTGTGTTGTAAAGTTACGACACAATCATTTGATCCACGTTAATTATGATTTGGGTAGACTCTGGTATTTAAAGCAGTGTTTTGAAGTTGGAAGGTAATGATGGGGGAGGAAGCAGGCTGCTGAGTGACCAACTTTGTTTTAAAGAGTGCAGTTGGGTGTGGGAGGTGCTGGGTTGGGGTGTTGGTTTCTGGTTTGGGGGTGTTTGAGGGGAGGTGATTGGAGGGTTGGGTGAAGTCTCTGTAAATGGCATATGGGCAGGATTGGGTCTTGGGAAGCTGTGTTTGGACCGGCAGGGCAAGGATATCAGGAATAAATACTGGGGTTACTGAGGGTGGGGAGCTGGGGAGGCAGGAGAAAGACAAGACTGGTTGGCCTAGAGTTCTCCAGAGCTGCAGAGTAGGCTCTGCTGGGGAGGCTGGGGGTGGCCTGCCTTGCCTGCTTAACAAAGCCTCTGGCCTCCACCTTCCCCAGAAGAAACGCCAGGCCCAAGGCTTTGATGGATTTGAGCACGATTGGTGCCCAGCCAGAAATGGGTGGCTAATACCGGGCTTTGATTTCTCACTAGCGAGCAGAACTGGCCTTGGAATTGTGCTCATTACTTAGCACAGCAGGGGTTGCCTGTCCACCAGCCTGGAGAGGGGCCAACTGGTGGGGTCAGCCTGCTGCCTTCCCTTTGCCCTCAGAAACCTGCCTTCAGGAGAGAGAACATGCCCCTTCCTCCTACACAGCCCTTGTACTCTAATGCCACAGGCACAGAACATTTTTCAGAATGTTCTTTAGGTCTTCCCAGTGATTCCTCATGAGCTCCATTGCACAGATGGGGAAAATGAAGTCCAGGATGTTGCCTTTCCTCAAATCTTGCCTTCACGTGACCGCAGATTGCAGATTTGTATCCAGGGCTCCTATCCAATAGCGGGCTGATTCAGGCTGATTTGGACTCCTCCTTTTGGTCCCAGCCATGGGAGGGGGAAGCTCCTTCTTGGGCGTGTCCAAGCTCTCCTCAAGGGGCAGGCACCTCTCTCCCCTTTCCCCTACCCCCATTCCCAGTGAATATGGGAATGAGTTCCCTTTCCAGCACTGAGAATTTTTTTTTAAGCCATAAAGTTTGATGGTGGAGAAATCAAACCTGGAACCATAAACCAGAGACTCTTAGAGGATTTCAGCAAGTGACTGGCCAGGAGAGGCCACTTCAAAAGCCCAGGCTGACTCTGGGAATCTCCTCCCACCCACCCCTCAGCCTTATTCTGGAGCTTCCCCGCCCCGTACGAGGGCCTCTCACTGTTGTAGCCTCTCCCGTTGCGGAGCACAGGCTCCGGACGCGCAGGCTCAGTGGCCATGGCTCACGGGCCAAGCCGCTCTGTGGCATGTAGGATCTTCCCGGACCGGGGCACGAACCCGTGTCCCCTGCATCAGCAGGCGGACTCTCAACCACTGCGCCACCAGGGAAGCCCTTTCCTGGAGCTTTTAATGAGCCTTTCCTTGGCCTCTGGCTGGGATGGTTGAGAAGGAACCAAGGTGTCATGATAGCACTTCTTTTTAAGGTGCAGTTAAAATCAGAGTTTTCCTAATGTCTCTGCTGTGTGTGTGTGTGTGTGTGTGTGGTGGTGGCCTGTCCTTGTCTTCCTCTACTCTGTACCAAATGCCCATTTCACTTAAACCAATGGAAAATCAAGAGCGTCTTACTGGGTTTTCTCATTAAAGTGAAAGTACCACTGCAGGGGAGGAGTTTTGTATGTAATTTCCCTCCCCACCCCACAGACTGGGAATTCCATAGGATCCCAGACAATTCCTGTCTCTTCCAATCCGCTTGTTTAACTGCTGAAGCTTTGGGACGGGCCCTGACTTGCCCAGGACTGCACTGGGACTCAAGGATAGAGCTGACATTTGAACTCAGGCCTCATAAACCTCATTCTAGTTGTGGCTCCTCTATTCCACCTGGGCTGCAGACTGGCTGCATGGGTCTGGGATTGAGATTCAGAAATCAAGGCCCAGCTAAGGCAGGCAGCTAATGATGAAGTAGGTTTGGTAGCTGAGTTAGACTGGGACTTGCTGGGGGATGGTGGAAAGAAATTGGGAGCAGGGACCTGGGAGAGGTGGAACAGGGCTGGACCAAAGGTTAAGGTGAGACCCTGAGACCAGGCAAGTGCCCAGGGGTAGCCTTCCAACACTGATCCTCTCAGAAAAAGCCCCCACCTGCCCCGGGTGAGATAAATCACAAGCCAGCCTCAGAGCTCTGTACCTATTTGTATAGTTGGGGGCAAAATAGGTTTTTACTTTTTTATTTTGAAGCTTTGGGGGCTCATCTCCTGCACTCACTTTGTTGTTGAGTTTCTCCTGGACTGAGGTACTATGACCTGTTCCTGGCTGTCAGACCACGTCGTCGGGTCTGCCTACCACTTCCCCTTCCCTTTTACCAGCAATGGCTTCTAAGGAGGGTCTGGGCTGCCTGGGGCTTCGAGGATGAGGCTGGAGGGGAGGTGGATCTCTTACATTCCAAGCGCTTGGTTGGTGGTTCTCATTGGCCCATCCTGGAGCCTCCTCCCGGGCCTGCTGGCCAAACATATGGTCATTTGAACCTTATCGCTGGGGTTGGAGTAACAAGGAGGCACCTTGGAGCACCCTGAGGCCTGGAGGAAAGGGAGGAGAGACAGGGGTCCTAGGTTGGGGTTTAGGGGTTGGCTTCGTGGGGCTGGGGAGTAGAGAGAGACTGCTGCCTAGGCAGGCTGGCACCCAGGGGCAGAGAGGAGGAAGCTGGCCGCTGAGGCCAGAGCTGGTGACTCTGGCCTCTTCCTCCTCCTCTTCGTCCTCCCCGGTTTTCTAAACAGCTTCCACGAACGGAATCATTAAAGCTATGAAGGCAAAATGAAACCAAACAAGTATGTTCTGTGCTTTTCTGTTTCTTTCCTTTTATTAAAGGAAAATTTAGAATACCGTAATTAGAATAATATGAGGAAGGGCAGTTTCAGAAGGGTGGAGGGAATGTGTGCCCTCCATCCTTTTGATTTGCTTCTGAAGTGGGGCCGGGGCCGCCACCTCCTGCCCCCCTTGGGCCCGCACCCGGCCTGGAGCCCGGGGAGTTTCTCCCCCACCCGACCTAGTGCATTTTGGCGAGCCGGGGCCAGGTGAGACCCCGTCCTCTGTGCCAGCCGCTGCCCCCCACGACCCCGCAGGGCAGGCAAGCCCTGGTGAGGCCCAACCACCGGTACCCCGTGGCGCCCCTTTCTCTCCTAAGCTGCGAGGCTAATGGCAGCGAAAACATTTGCTGAAGTGCTGGCATAAATCAGCCGCCTCCCCGCTCCCCCCACCCTACCACTTTTGTTTCCTCTTCCTTCTCTCACAAAGCCCTGGGTTGCTGGAAGCTTCCGAATTTACCCTTGCGGACACAGCGGCCCGGTTAGCATCTCCGCCTGGTGGGCTGATTCAGCGCGGGTACCTGGGGGTTGCGCACACCTTGGCACCGCCCGCTCCCCTTCCCTTCCTATCCTGAGCCACCCTGATCCCCCTCGGCCCCCTGGCCAGTCCCCTCCACCCCGTCCCCTGCTGAGCTAAATCAGTCTTCGGGAGTCCACACCTCTCAAGGCATGGTTGGTTAGGGAGTGAGCTCGCAGCAGAGCCTCCCTCCTTCTCACCTCCCAGAGCAGGCTGCCCCCAGTGCCTCACAACTTCCCCGCCGCTGGGCGGCTCTTTTCTCGAGGAAGACAGGATGTGGGTGTGAGAGCGTGCATGGAGGAGTGAGTGGGGTGAGAATGTGTGTGGAGGAGGTGGGCGGGGGCGGGAGTGTGCAGTGGGAGGTGAGGGTAGGTGTGGTGCTGCATTGGGTGCTGGGCATGGAGGTGAAGTGTGCAGGAGGATGAGTGTGTGTGCTGAGTTGTGCCTTTTGCATATGGGATGTGTGGTGTAGGTGGCTGTGTGTGTGTTTGGGTGGGGGAGGTATGCAGTGTACATATGGGTGCAGCTGTGGTGTGTTTGTGTGTAAATAGGAATGTGTTGTGTGGGGAGGTGAGTCACCACCAGGCTTGGGAAGCTCGTCTCTTGTATTCTTAGGGATGCCTGTTTGAGGTGGGACCCAGGTGAGCAGGATTTGGTCCATTTGGTCTGAATGCCGGGTTGTGGAGTTGGAAGGGAGGAAGCTGGCTTCCCCCACTGAGGGCAGGTGGGACAGACTGGCCACAGACAAGCCCTAAAGCCAGTCCAGGAGCTTCAGTGCCTACCCCCAGGAGGACAGGGGTCCGAGTCCTGGGGTCTCCTGCAGTCAGCTCCCAGCTTCCCTAGAACAGTGACAGGGCCTGTGGTTTGAAGATCTGCTCTGATCTGGGTCCGGTTCATGCTTCACCCTCCAGGGGCAGTGGGGTGTCCACTGGAATTTGCCAGAGAAGAGGCAAGCAGAGCTTGGGTGAGTGGCATCCCTCATGGAGAGCAACGTGGGCAGGCACGGCTGGGCCTGGGACTCTCGTGGATGCAATTAAGAGGATACATGCACACACGTACATGAGCCCTGGACTCCTCTGTTCCTCATTTCCATGGTCACAAAGGGCTCCCCTGCTTTCCCAGTTCCCCTGTCTTCCTTAACTCTAGGATAAGGTGTGCTGTTGTGGACCAGAGAGACCTATAGGAAAATTACAGCTCTACCGGTATACATACTGCTTTACAGATTATAAAACCCTCATACGTAAGACCTCAGTTTGTCCTTGTAAGAACCCCACTGGGGAGGTGGGTGCCACTTAGGAAGCCCACCTCAGACCTGGGTCAGAGCCAGAGCAGCCCTGGCCCCAGCCCTCAAGGTGGTCACTGTGTGGGAGGGATGCTGATTTCCACTCCAAAAAATGGTAAATGACATTCCGAGAGCCCCTGTATGTAGCAAATGAGAGCAACGACACTACAGCTGACCTTTGAGTAGCTCGGAGTTAGGGGCGCTGACTTCCCAGCAGTTAAAAATCCTCTGTCTGCTATCTCAGCCTCAAAAATAAAGGAATTGATAAGCGACTCACCCAAAGGCAGGAAGCTGAAATGGTTTGGATAGAATCAGGACTCAAACACTAGTTCTTTTGATTCCACATATTGTAATCTCTAATTGAACATAAACTCATCCCCACAATTAACTTAAAGATCTGTAAAATGAAAATACAGCTACTATGTTTATTGAAAAAAATCTGCCTATAAGTGGACCCACACAGTTCAAGCCCGTATTGTTCAAGGGTCAACTGTCTATTCAGGGAAGAGAGCCTTGGGGCTTCCTGGAGGAGGTGATGTGAGCCAGACCTTGACTCTCATTTTTGGGTCTTTCTAAGAGCATTTCTGAAGAGGAGACAAGATGGGGGTGGGGTGAAGAAGGCCCGAGACTTCTCCCACTCTTGAGAAGTTGGCCCTGTCAGCATCTGCAAGGCCTCTATCCTGCGTGGACACCAATCCTTGGTGAGCCAACCTTCGGCCATATTTCCATCCTGGCCTTCCCAGGCCCAACTGAAGGGGTATGCCTTGGGGGACCCACCCCTCTCAGCTACCTCTTGCACTGGAGATGAAAAGATTTCTTATTCTTTGATTTGCTCTCTGTGGTTCTTGAAGATGGAGTGCGCCCAGAAAATGCTTTTTAAGAAATGGTAGGGATTATGTTGGGGATGGAAGCATGGGGAGGTATGCTTCTTTGCCTCCTGCCAGGCCCCCATCAGAGAACACAGAGTGGGTAAGAAGGGAAGCACAGAGTCCTCAGCCCAGCTACTTCCATGAGCCCGTTGGAGGGGGCAAGCTCACTTCTCATCACCTCCAGGAAGCCCCAGCCCCTCTGCCTACCCCTTCTCACAGAGGCCCCTCCCCAGGGCCTCAGCTGTGGGTGCATGGTGTGGCCAACTGGGATTCTGAGGAGTTTAGCATAGCCCCCCAGCATTGCCACTTACTAACTCTGTGGCCTTGGGCAGTTCACGTAACTGTGCCCTGCCTCAGTTTCCTCATCTGTAAAATGGGCATGATAATAATAATATTGTCCTCACAGGGTTATTTGAGGATCACATGACCTGATACATTATAAAGTACAGGGCCTGGCACACAGAGCTCAGGGAGCACTCAAGCAAAGCCTCCTCAGGAGAGAGCTGTGCAATGCCAGAGACGTCCTCCTCCAGGGGAGTGGGGGGAGGAGAAAGCAGGGAGGCTCAGGGCCTGGAGGCCCAGCAGCTCCTGGCCTGCGAGTTAGGGGACTCTGGTTTTTGCTCTTTCTCTGCTGTGTGACCTTAGGCAAGTGGCTTTCCCTCTCTGGGTCCCATCTGTAGATTTGGGATGGGGGAAAGGTGGAAGGATGATCCTTAGGGGCTCTGGGGTTTTTGTCTGGTTCCATGTGAATAGGCCCCAGCAACCAACAAGAGACAGAGGTAACCATGGCCCAGAACCACTGTGTTTACAGAGGCCCCTCCAGAAAGTCAATATATCAACTAGAATGCCCTTGTGAGCATTACGCAGCCCTGGGTCTCTCTCTCCAAAGCTATAAATCACCGTCTGGGACCTCGGTCCCTTTTTCTTGTTTCATGAGCATCTCCTGCCTCACAGACTCAGAGCCCCAGATGCCAAGCAGGGCCCGGGAGGCAGAGAAGGACCCCATCGCCAAAGGCATCCTGGGCATGTGAGCAGAGAGGCACTTGCTGCCTGACCCTGCCACTGCCACAAGGCTCAAGGGGGCCCTCTGGAGGGTGTGGCAGGAACACACTGTCCAGACCTGGCCAGCCCATCCACTGTTTCATTTCTCAGGAGTGGAGGGTGGCTGAGCGCGGGGGTGGGGAATGAGGACTCCTGTCACCACATTGGGTGTTGGAACACACCGAGCCCTAAAACTTGGTGCACATGGACATTCGTTCAGTCTGAGCATTTGCTGGGCTCTGGGGTCAGAGGTGGGCAAAGTACCGGCCTGACCCTTGAATTGATTTGTGTCTCTTCTTGAGGCATAAGCCACGTGCCAGACCTGTGATGCTGGGGTGCAACAGGAGTGTGTGATGGGGCAACAGAGAGGAGCCCTTCTGAGGACGAGCCAAGATGTGTGTACTGGGAGGGGTCTGGCATGGTGCTTAGAGGGCGGGCTGTGCAGTCAGACTACTTGGGTTCAAATCCTGACTATTCCAGCATCTGGCTATGTGTCCTAGAGCAAGTTGTCTACCCTCTCTGAGCTTCAGTTTCTTCATTTGTAAAGGGGGAGTGGTAATAGCACCAATCTCATCAGATCCTTGTGGGGATGAATGAGATAACGTATGCAAATGCTTTGCACATTCTAAGTCGCTCAGTAAAACTCACTGTCCTCCTCCTCCTCCTCGTTGTTATTGGTGCCACGTATTGGGTGATAACAACAGGAAATCCTTCAGCTGTTGAGAGAAGCTCCTGTGGGCCTGGGTGGTTGGTCAGGGAAGGCTTCCTGGAGGAGGGGAGGATGGTGCTTGACTGGCTTTGGAAGGATGAGCAGAGCTTGGGTGAACAGAAAGGGCCTTCTTGGTAGGGGGTGTGTATGTGAAGGTGTGGGGTGGGAATGTCTGACACATCCCCCAGGAGACGGATTCTGAATTCAGCCACCTGATCATCTGGTAAAACAAGACTTCTGGAGCCAGGGGTCCCTTCTTAGTCGGAAGAGCCAAGGCTTTGGAATTAAAAGGATTTGACTCTTACTGAGTGCCTGGGCCGGGTGGCTCAACCTCTGTGTACCCCAGCGTCCCCATCTGTGGGGTGGGGATGACCCCGCTGACTTCACTGGATGGTGATGTGATGTGAGATAAACATGTAGTCCTGGCACAGAGTCGGTTGCATTGATTCCCCTTGGCCTCCCTCCTACCTGCCTTTCCCTGCCCCCAGTCTGGCTGCCCCTTTGGCTGGGCCTGGGCCCTGCTTCTCTCCCTGTACATCTCTGGGCAGGAAAGCAGGGGGACAGAGAGTTCCTGGTGGCAGTTTCCTTGTTGACCAGAGAGCCAGGGAGAGGGGCAAGAAGAAGGAGCCTGCCTTTTCTGGTCCCTGATGCCCACCTGGGCCTGGTGGATATCAGGAGGCATCCCTAGGGTCTGGGAGGAACGTCTTCTGCTGAGATCACCCAGGAGGCTGTAACCCCCAGAGGCCCTGACTGGTATCTGGAGGCATCACTGGCGTCAGGAGACAGAGCCGAAGGCAAGCAGCTCTGTAATGCAATCAGAGGTGCCCGCCTGCCCAGCCTGGGCACCCATGGAGGATGCAGAGCTTATAAGAAGTTGACCGGGATTCCAGGAATGTTGTTCCTGGCTCCCCTCCTCCATCCCACCTTTGGTCATTCTGTGAAAAAGCAGGACAGAGACTCAGAGACAGAGGGGTGACCTGGGGTGGGGTGGGGTATGTCTTATGGGGCAGGTTCCCACCCTTCTGTTTCCTGTCACCCAAGCCAGGGCCCTGGGGACAAGGAGGCAGGGTCAGCGGGTGGAGACAGGATGGGGTTGAAACAACTGGGTGACAGGAGAGCAGCTGTGACACTAGGTGCCTAGGGAGCCTGGGTCTGCTTGGTCTGATTTTGCTCACTCGCATGTCCCTGGCACCCAGCACAGTTCCTGGAACACAAAGAGTGCGTGATGAACACTTGTAGAACAGATGAATGAGGATCCCCGCAAGCCTTCCTCACCCAGGAGCTTGCTGTGACTCACTCCCTGCCGCGCTTTGGACTTGCTACTGTAGATGCGCAACCCAAGAATTAGAAGATTCTCGTTGCTTTGCTTACAGCCCCACCCCTCCCCCGCTCTGCCTGCCTCTCTCCCTTCATTCTCTCCTGCTTTCCATCTTTGATCACTTACTATGCACAGGGTACCATGGATGTCAGAGCCAAGTCTTCAGTGGTCAGAGCCCCTAGGTAGCAAAGAATTTACTCACTAAATCCAGTGGAACCACGAAGAATTAATCGAGGACTGCCGTCAAGCGCCCTCTGCCCCTTTGTGTGGAGAAAGCAGACTGGCAGACATTTGCTGGGCTGGTAAACTTTGTACTCACCTGCATGGTGGCCTTCACAAGCCATAGCTGGCTGGTCCAGGCCCTTTAAAGATGTTTGTTTCCTGGGAATTCCCTGGGGGTCCAGTGGTTAGGACTCTGTGCTCTCACTGCTGAGGGCTCTGGTTCGATCCCTGGTTACGGAACTAAAATCCCACAGGCGACACGGCCAAAGAAACAAACACAAACAGACAAACAAAAAAAGATGTTTGTTTCCTATTTGCAGTCTCAAGCCCATGGATCATTCCCCTCCACCTTGTCTTCTAGTGGCTCAAGAGAAAGTCCGTTGCAGGGACACTGGCCCTGGGGCCTGGGAGCAGGTGTGGGCTGAGACAGTATATCTGAAGGTTCATGGGCAGGGTCTGACTGGAGGCCTCAGCCCTCCAGAGCAACTGCCAGCAGCGTCTTGGCAGGAGCTGGTTTTGATACAGGGGAGCAGTTTTGGCTGCAGAGTCTGGCTAAGCCAGGCTCCCCTTGGCACTGCGTCCAGTGTTAACATTCAGGGAGCATCCCTGGGAGATTAAACACCCCCAGGCCCTTAGCCGAGGCAGCAGTAGTCCTGGGCCCATTGCCACGCTCACAGCTGGGCACCCGCCGGCCCTTGCCAGGAGCCCCTAACACAGGTTCATCTGGAACTCCTGCCTGGCAGCCCGAGATAGCCGGAGCTGATGGACACAGCAACCCCTGCTGCAAATGTGAGGCCCCACATTTTCCTGCTGGTTCGTCCCACTCTGTACAGACACACACATACAGAAAGAGTCCTAAGCTGAGGAGTGGGAAACGCGGATTCTAATCCTGGCCAGCAGCTAATCTGCTGTGTGGCATTGAGCTAGTCCCTTTCCCTCTCTGGGCTTCAGTGTCCTCATCTGTCCAGTGGAAGAGGGTCTGCCCTAGAATCAGTAAATTGGGTTCAAGTCCTGGCTCCGACACTAGCTGTAATTCCCCTAGCCTGCATCGCCTGTGAAATGTGGGTCCTGATTGGTTGTTGGGGAGATGAAAACGAGATGAGGCATGGTCAGTAAAGGTCAGCCCCCTTTTCTTTCTACCTGGGAGGAAATCAATCTGCAAATCGCTGGTTACACCCCTCCTTTCTTTCCAATATTCCCCTCTTGACATAGGGAGTATTAGACATAAAGTTCAGGATGGCCCACAGGGTGACTTGGTGAGCCGCCTGAGGGGAAGCCTGCATTGTCATAGCATTTGGAAAGAGCACTGGACGAGGAGTCTGGAATCTGCAGCCCTAAGGTCAACTGTGTCCGTACAGAGTGGGATGCACCAGCAGGAAAATGTAGGGCCAGATCTGTCTTTGTGTGACAGGCAAATCACTCACCCTCTCTGAGCCTCAGTTTACCCATCAGCAAAAGGAATAAAAGAAGCTGAATGCTAGGTAGGGCCCAGGGAGAAAATGCCTGGACAGGTGCTTTGGAAACTTCTCCAAACCCCAGGGGCCACTGATCTGAGGTGGAAGGAGGCCGACACAGCAGGCTCTGTTCCCCCAGGGGCTATGCAGAGAGCTGTTCGCTGTGGGGCAGGCAGGAGAGGGCCTGCGTTTCCACTTCCCTGGCTGGAACCTCCCGCTGGCGGGTGGGCCTTGGCTTCTCCCCGTGGCCTAGATGGCCACGGCTATTGAGGTAGATGACAAGAGTTTGGGTCGCTTCCCATCCCTCTCTGCTCCACACCCCAGAGTAGGGGAGGCCGGGGTGCCACGTCAGGGAAGGTTAGTGTCAGTGCTGGGTTTGAGGTGTCCAGCCAGCACGCCATCTGCCATGCCCACCAGAAGTTACATAATCCCTCGGCCGGCTGCCTGTTCTTAGAAAACAGGACAGTCAGGACCAGCAGGGAGTGGAGGTTAGGGTTTTCTTCCCTCTGCTTTGTTCCCTCACAGCCCAGCACCTCCCTGGACCCGTCTTCGTTCTCCTGGTTGTTCCCACACTGTCTGGAGCCTGAGACATAAATGCTGGGACCGATCAAGGCTGAGATTGGAAGGGGACGTGGCAGGCCTTGAGGGCTGCTTGCTGCCTGGCCTTGGGGCAGCCACATGGTCGGCAGCCCTCACAGCCCATCACAGCCTTCCTCTGCTACCTCAGGCAGGCTGGGCTGAGGAGGGAAGCTCAGGGTTCTGGGAAGTAGGGGCAGGCCCTCACCCCAGTTCCTACAGAGGTGTTCCCCTTCCAACACCTTATCAAATAATAAGCATTTTTAATATATCCAAATAACAGCTAAATAATGCTGCCTGTGTAGTACTAAGGCCTTTGGAATCACTGAGACCCAAGATCCAGCCCTGTCTCTTTTTTTTTTGCGGTACGCGGGCCTCTCACTGCTGTGGCCTCTCCCGTTGCAGAGCACAGGCTCCGGACGCGCAGGCTCAGCAGCCATGGCTCACGGGCCCAGCCGCTCCGTGGCATGTGGGATCTTCCCGGACCGGGGCACGAACCCGCGTCGCCTGCATTGGCAGGCGGACTCCCAACCACTGCGCCACTAGGGAAGCTCAGCCCTGTCTCTTTTATTTGCTAGCTGTGTGATGTTGGCCAGGCTACTTCACCGTTGTTAATCTCAGTTTCCTCATCTGTGAAATGGGGATGATAAAGCCTGCTTCACATAGGTATCTTGAGGATTGAATCAGACAATGATGCATACAGAGGACAGAGAAATTGTTCAGTAAATCGTAGCTGTCGTCATTGGTATCCAATTCCATCCCCCCCTTTTTTTGAAGAAAATAATATATAATGACTAAATCTTATTTATTCTATTTTTTAAATTAATTAATTTATTTTTGGCTGCATTGGGATCTTTGTTGCTGCACGCGGGCTTTCTCTAGTCGCGGCAAGGGGGGGCTACTCTTCGTTGCGGTGTGGGCTTCTCATTGCGGTGGCTTCTCATGCTGCGGAGCACAGGCTCTAGGCACGCGGGCTTCAGTAGTTGTGGCACGTGGGCTCAGTAGTTGTAGTTCACGGGCTCTAGAGCACAGGCTCAGTAGTTATGGCGCACAGGCTTAGCTGTTCCGCGGCACGTGGGATCTTCCCGGACCAGGGCTGAAGCCCTTGTCCCCTGCATTAGCAGGCAGATTCTTAACCATTACACCACCAGGGAAGTCCCCTTATTTATTCTAGAAAAGAAAGGTTGGTTCAAAATTAATCTATTAATATTAATAGTGTGTGCCAAATTAATATCATATACCATATTAATGAATCTAAAGAAACAAAATCATATCTATAAATGCTGAAAAAACCTTGGACAGAATTCAACACCTATTCATGATATAAACATTCAAGGAAATAGGGATTAAGGGATACTTTTAAGTATAATAAAATACACACACACACATATATTTATATATATATATATACATCCTAGTCCTAAAGCCAGTATCTTATTTAATGAGGAAACGCTAAAGGCACTTCCATTAAGATCAGTAATAAAGCACGGACGCTCACCATCTCTTTTACCATCCAACACTGTGCTGGAAGTATTATCCAATGTAATTTAACAAGATAGATCAATTAGAGGCACAAAAATGGGTAAAGAAGAAGTAAAACTATCCCTACCAGATATTAAAACATACTATAACGCCTCTATAATTAAAATAATGTGGAGCTGGTGCCTGAATTGGCAGATAGGCCCCTCAAAGAAAAGAGAAAGCCCAGAATTAGACCCAAATGCATGTGGAAATGTGGTATATGCAAGGGTGGTATCCCAGATCACTGGGATAAAGATAGACTTTTAAATAAATGGTGCTGGACATTGCGTCCCTCTCACCTGCCTCTTAGAATACAGCTACCCTTAGTGATAACTTGTTGATTAGCCAGTCACAAAAGCGTTGGGAACAAGGTATTGCCCACTCTGTATTCTGCATGATATTAAAATAAATAACACTAGAAAACTCAAAAAAAAAAAAAAAGGTGCTGGGACAACTGAGTAGCCATTTAGAAAATGATAAACTTTGATCCATATTTCACACCAAACAGAAAAATAAACTTTAAATGGATTAGGGATCTAAATGTAAACAGTCATACCATACAGGTAGTACTAGATGGAAACTCAGGTGTATTTCTCTTTAATTTTGGGACAGGGAAAGGCATTCTAACGGTGGCTCAAAATCCAGGATGATAAAATTAAAAATTGATAAATTTTATTACATAAAATTTTTTAAAAATTTACAGTAAAGCACCCTAAGGAAAGTCAAAGGACAAAATATTTGACAAACTAAGAGAAAATGTTCGTAACGTATGCTACAGATGAAAGACTAATAGCCCCAATACATAATGCAGTCTAAAATATTGAGGGACAGAGGACCCAAAAATCTGATTAAAAAGTGGGAAAAAGACATGAACAGACAATTCACAAAATAAGATGTAACAGTGACCCTCAAACACATGAAAAAAATGTTACAACTCACTCATAATTAGAAAGACGCAAATTAAAACAACTCTGAGATACCACTTCTTACGTACAAGACTGGAAAAAATTAAAAATTGTGACCACACATTCCATTGGGGAGGCTATGTGAAACAGGCACTTCCAGACACTGCTGGAGGAGGTGCAAATTGGTAGAATCCTTTGGAGAACTGATATGGCAATACTTAACAAAACTGTATGTACACTTTATTTTCTGGCCCAGCAGTCCTACTTCTAGAAATCTACCCTTAAGATATACCTTTATCAGTACAAAAATGCTTATGTGCGTGGTGACTCATTACAGCGTCATTTATAATGGCAAAATATTTGAAACAACCAACACCCCAGTAGAGGAGCTGAATAAACTATGGTACAACCACACACTCGAGTACTATGCAGCTCTAAAAAAATGATGCTAGAACTCTTCAAGAACTGATATGGAGAGATTCCTAGGACATACTGACAAGTAAAAGAAGCAAACCACAAAGTAGTATCTATAGGATGCAACCTTTCATGTAAGAAAGAAATGGATATAAGACCAGGCCAGACCCAGACCTCTCTTCTTATTCTTTTTTCATGCCCTCTTGAATACATTCTGCTTCCTCATCAGATGCCCCTTCCCACTCTGCTTATAGATCCAAGCAGTGAGCCCTGTGTGGGGAGACAGATTCTCTGTGCTGCCCCCGAGGAAGATGGAGAGGAGAGGACAGGACCCCAAGTGCCATCCCTGCCCTGGCTTAAATTGTGACTCCTGGCTTCGTGTGGTCCTACAGCCCTCTGGGCCTTGCTTTCCTCTTCTGTCAAATGGGGGATAATGAATCCTACACCACTGGTCACACAGACAAAAGGTGGGACCAACATCATAATTAGTTCATGTGTGCAAAGGGCGTTGCATGATGTGGAATATGTTATTTATTATTTACTTACAGGCTCTGCACGTTGCTCCTTGGGACTCAGATGGGTCTTGGATCCTCTTTTCCAGTCCCTTGGAACACACACATGCGTGCACACACATATAAACACACACACACACACTCCATTCTATACAGAACTGTGGAAGATGCTGAGGTGGTTGCTTTATTTGCTGTTTCCTTTACCTGTGAGGTTCCCATCCACATACGCTCCGTCTGCCTGCCAGGTGTGTTTCAGGCCCTCTGAGCCCCTGGCCTCCCTCCCGCTCTGGGCCTTCTCTCGTGCCCACATTGGCCAGTTCGAACACATTGTGTCATTTAGGCTTTGTAATGACTCTGGGAGGAAGGTCCTAGCAGAGGAGCAAAATGGGGCTCAGGGAAAGTGAAGTGACCCCCGCCCCCCGCCAGCCTCCCAGCTTTTGGGTCAGAGTCTAGTCTAGGTCTGACCCTAGCCTCTGGATTCCAAATTCAGTGCTCTTTCCAGGAGCCCACTCTGCATCCACTCTTCAGGGCCGGAATCAGGGCTTATCCCCTGTGTGCCTCCCTGGGTGTCCCCGTGAGCGCTAGCTGCTTGGTGATAACTGGTAGAGTGATTGGGTGGTGAGTGAACAGAACTCGGGGCTGCTTTGTAAAGTACAGAATCCCCCACTGATGTGATTCTGGCCTCAATAAAGCACTGTGGATCGTTGGGCAGAACTGGGCTCTTCCCACAGGCTGGTCCCAGCCAGCATGACCAGCCGACCCCTCTCTCCACGGCCTGTGCCATTTTAAGGATTGGTCCAAGAGGGTGTGTGTTCATGTGGGCACCTGGGGAGGAGCATTAGCAGCTGCAGGGGGGCCCCTGCAGGTCCAGTGGTCTGGGGGGAAGGGGCCGAGCCAGACCTGAGTCTCCACAGAGCAGGAGGGGCCTTGGGCAGGCGGTGGAGGGCATAATTGCCGGAAGGTCAAGCTCTGAGCCCTGAGAACTCTGCTTGCCAGTCAGTAAGTCGTTTATTACACCCTTGACGGCATCCTCCTCTGCCCCACCCTGGGTCCTTGCAGCTTGCAGAAGGAAGGGCAGGGCCAGCTGAGGGTCTGGACTCTTGAGGGAGAGAGGCCACCGGGAGCCTGAAGTAGACCAACCTCTCCACCTCCCCATCACAGCCCACTGGACCAGACCGATCGCCCAAGCCCCCAGGGGCCCTGATCACTGATGACAAGAGCTGGTTGTACAGAAGTTCCCAGGTGCTTGGGCACCTCCATCACACTGCCCTGGACTTCCTCTCCAAGGCTCCTTCCAGGGAATTGTAGTGCTTGCCAGGGAGGGTGCAGTCCTTAGAAGGCAGGTAGCGACAAAGCAAGTCCAGAGATGATGTGGGCAACCCCCTCCCTCTGCCTCAGAAGCCTGGCAGACCTTATAAAGGGGCACATGAGGGCCCAGCGTCCTCTTTGCTTGAGCAAGAGCTGGTCGTGAGAATCAGCCGCGTGCTGTCTTTGGCTCCCCCACCCACCACGCGTCCAGCTGGCGCCCATCGCTCGCAGGTGTGGAGTACTTCACGCAAAAAGCACCTTCACACGTGAAGCTGAGCTTCTTAGCAACCACAGGACATCGTCCGGGTGAGTGCTTGCACCACCACCACCCCGGCCCCTGCTTACAGCTGGGGGGACAGGGGCAGAGGGAGGGGGTTGACTTACCCACATCATCTCTGGACTTGCTTTGTCGCTGCCGGATTTTCCCCACTTACCGGCCCCTCTCCACTCTTAACGTGGCTGAGAAAGATTAAGAAGATCGTCCTTCCAGGGCAACCTGTCTTACCTACAGGTTTTACCCAGGAAACTCAGAGGGAGATTGAGAGGAGCTATCGGGGCTGTAGCTGTGGTTGGTCCGAGAGGGCAGCGGGTACAGCTGTACAGGGAACAGGAGCTCTCCTCGCTCTGTGGCCCTGCTAGGGAAGGTGCTGACGCAGCCCCTGGCCTCGCCCTCCTGTCCACACCACATTCACGGTGGAAATAAGGGCTGAGCAGGAACAAGCAGTGGCCTCGTTCAGTGGTCTGTCCGCAGAGTGGCCTGGTGACCCAGCTTGCCTCTCCTGGGCAGGGATGTTCCAGAGACAGGCAGCCACCTTCTCTGCCCACCCTGCCCTCCCCTCGACGTCCGTCCTCTGACCCTGAGTGCCTGGGCCACCCGCCCCCTCCCCGGAATATGCCGTACCCTTCCCTTGTATGCTCACCAGGGGTGGGCAGCGGGGACCAGCCTTCCACATGGGGAAATTCCAGCTCCCACTAAGTTCCAAATTCCATGGCCTTATCGCGCACCATTTTCTCTGACCTTTGATGGGCTTCCCAGTGTAGGAGGAAGGACCTCCCCACCCTCAGAGAGACAATGGGGGGAGGCCCCACTTTCCCACCACCCAAGCCCCCTGGGTGTATCGTGGCCTTGTACCTGGAACACACAGGTTGTTGGTACAGAGAGAAAGAGCAGCAGGGACTTTGGGGGAAGGGTGGACATTGGGCCTGACAGTGACACATGGTGGAGTCGTGGTCCCGTTGAACCCTTTCAGAACGGAGATGCCACACCAAAGTAAATCACTGCCTCTTGCTGAGCCTCAGTTTCCCCATGTGTTAACTGAGGAAGCTGGACCAGGGAACTCTGAGGTCCCTGACAGATGCACATTTTCTAAAATCCCTTTATTCCAGCCACCTGTTGAATTTCCTGAGAGCCAAAGAGGGCAATTGTGACACCCCTGGCCTCTCCTCAGCATTTCCTGTGTAGCCAGGACCTGTAAACAGGGGTTTTGATGAGAGTGTGGGTCTGCAGCTGACAGGAGGCTGCAGCTTCCACGTCAGTAAACATGCCTCTGCACGGAGTGCTCTCACCATGGGCCTTGGCGTGGCCTGCTCCTTCCTGTATCTGGGTCCCAGCTTGGAGGACCCTTGCTCGGAGAGCCCCTCCCCGATCCCCCTGCCTCGTTTAGCTTATTACCGTCGGGAATTATGATTTGTGTATGGACTTACATGCTTGCTGGCTTATCGTCGGTCACCCCTCTAGCATGTCCACTCCACGAGGACGGGGCCACGTCACTCAGTACTGTACCCCCAGGTCCGGGACAGTGCCCAGCACAGACTGGGCCCTCGATGTCCAGGTGCTCCGTGAACAGATAACCAGGCTTGTACTTAAGAACCTCCTAGAGTTTGTTTTTGGTTTTTTGGTTTTTTTCTAAATTCACGTGCCTGGTCTTCGCCCCTCGCGGCTCTGGTTTAGGAGTCTGCGCATATGAATCTTGACGGAGCGCCCCAGGTGACTCAGAGGCACACCTCCTGTTAAAAAGAACAGGGCTTGCTGGTTCCTAGCCTTGGCTGATCCGTGGGACCACCTCTGCCCGGTTCCCGCCCAGAGACTCTAACTTCACTGGGCTTAGGGTCTGGCCTGGCCATTGGGAGCTTTCAAAGTGGCTCAAGTGCTTCCGTCGTGCTGCTAATGGAGAGGCCCCAGGGTCCAATCATCGCCAAGGCCTCTCTGGTCCAAAGGTCTGCCATTCTTGCAAAGCCCTGCAAAGTTAAACCACTGTTTCTTCCAAACCTCCAACGGGGGTCAGCTCCTTGCCCTACCCTTCTGCACAGATAAAGAAAGTGACACCCTGCTTGACCCTCGTAGGTGAGTTGGGAGCGTATCCCAGGGCCCCATAGCCCCTCTCCAGTGACTTCCCAGGAGCGACTGGTGGCTCTCTGCTCTCTCCAACCTCCTTTTCCCGGCAAGACGGCTGAGCTGTGTTGGAACCTGTCTCTTCCTCTCCCCTGATAGTACACAGTTTTAAATAAGATCTTCATTTACCAGAAGTTCACACCACAGCTTATGTGTTATATGAGAAGCCGCAGTCTTGTGTTGGTGGGGGAAATACTCTGGGATGCGATCAGGGGGCTGGAGGAGAAGCGACGGCAGAGGGGGTGCAGGAGGAAGGAGGAACCTGGGGAATCCGAGCTGGCGCCTGCCCTGGCCCTGGCAGTGCCATGCTCCTCTGAGCTCTGCATGGTGGCTGGGGGGAGGTGCTACCACTCTGCAAGCTGACCTCACAGCTGCTAGAAGGCTGGGAGCTGGGGGGTGGGGAGGGAATGTGATGTCCACGCCAGCTCTGCCAACTGGTGCCCGCAGTGCTGTTCCGGGTCATTTATGCATCTTCAGTTGGTTAAGCGGGTGCTGTGGCTGTTGACGTGTCAGCTGCCTCCCGCCTTGCCTTGGAGGCTGGGATTAGGAAAGGATTTAGTGGCCAGGGACACACACCTCTCCTCCCCCATGGCCATCCTGCCTCACTTCTTCCCAGCCCAGCCTGTGCAGCATCTAAATCGATAAACGAATTGCAGTTGTACAGCGCTTTACCATTCCCAGGTTTTTTTTCCATGCAATCCTCCCAGCCACTCTGTGAGGTGGGTGTGATCACCTTGCTTGTACAGAGGAAGAAACTGAGGCCGGGGGTGGGGGGGATTGAGTACCTCGTAAAAGACTCCTGTGGCAAAGCTGGCCTTGTGCCAGGATTCCTCTCTGCTCTACCTGCACCTGGTGGGGGACTGGAGGGCAAGGCGCTGTCCCATCTCGCCATGTGGTCTGTGGTATTTTTACTGCAGCAGTGTTTGTTCTGGGGGCCTGAAAGCCGAGAGATCAGGGATGAGGTACCAGAGTGCCCTGTGACCTTGAGCAAGGCTGCTTCTCCCTCTGGGCCTCAGTTTCCCGAAAGGTAAACCAAAAGAATTGGATTAGATAGTCTTTTGGGACGGTGCTGCCCTGCAGCTCTTCTCTGCAGGTGTTCAAGTGCCCTGGCAGGGAGGAGATGTGGGGAGAGGGTCCTGCGGTGGCCCCGGCATGGGGTCCGTGGTACAAGGCCAATGTGCTTGTAATAAATATTGAGCTGACAGATGCTAAGCCGCATCCCCAGCCTCTGAATAAATAAAAAGTTGCCCAGAATAACAGCCCGGAAAACGCTGGGGCTCCAGCCAGCTCTTACCTTCGCCCCGCCACTGGCCACGCCTCTGTGCTTCCTCCTCCCATCCCCCTCCCCATCCCCTGTCCATCATTCACTCCAGCTCCAAAGGCGGGTGCTGTCCCAGACTGGCTTTAATTCACAGACTGCCCCCAAACCCACATCCCCCCGCCCCCAGCTGCCACAGCAGCTAATGAGAACCAGGCCCTGCCGATGACAGCTGGGGGACAAGCCAGCCAGGCCCTCACGGGGCTGGGGACGGGTGGGGCACAGGGGAGCATGCCTTTAATGCCCAGTGCCTGCCAGAAGCCTTTCTTTGTGGACACTCCCTGGCATTTTTGGCTTCTACCCTGGGAGATGAACTAGCCGAAATCCACAGGAAGCTGCCCCACTCACTGCTCCTGGCTGAGGCCACCAGGAAATTAGGACCAGGGTGCACATAGGTGGCCCCAGGGTGTTCCCAGATACATGGCTCACACTCAGTTTGATGTTTCTCTGATATGTGTATGAGTACGTGTTTCCTGGCCCCCAGCTGCTGGGTCAAGTGTAAAGTCACAGAATGTTAGCGTGAAAGAGACATCTCCCTCATTTTACAGAGGACGAAACCGAGGCCCTGGGGTGGGGATTGGGGGGTGAGGACACCTGCCCAGGGTCACATAGCCAGACAAGTGACAGAGCCTGGATTTGAACCCACATCTAGGGCCTGTGCCCTTAACCCCCACTGACATTGCCCTTCTCCAGGGGCCTTCGTTAGGGCCTCACAAAGATGGCGCCTCATCCTTGGGGTTTAGCCCAGCCCAGAGGAGGATGTCCAGGCCAGGGGGTCGTGGCTCCTTGGTCCTGGTTTTGGTTTATGGACCGCCCTGGGAAAACATTGCGCCGTCAGAAAACCTGCTTTCTGCTTCGCGAGAGGGACCACTGCATGTGGGGAGCCAATGCCAAGAAGCAGAGCCCCCCGCAGACTTCTTTTGGGCTCCCACGCTGTGTGAGCACCGGCAGGGAAGCCTCCTGGGTGGGGAGCACCAGGCAGAGCACAGCCCCCCTTTGCACGGCCCTTGCTGGTTTCCACAGACGTCTCTGTGGAGGATCCCAGTAGTGCAGTGCAAGAGGCAGCGGGGGTTTTATTCCCCATTCGACATGTGAGAGCGCTGAGGCATGGCCAGTCAGGAACTTGGCCGGAGTCTTGTGGCCCAGCCAGTTTTGGGCCGCAGGGTCCGGGGACTCACCTCAACCCACCTCCCTGGTTCTCTTGGGGAGGTTCCAGGGCCAGTCTGAACAAGTAGGGCCTGAGAGCTGGGCTGGAGAGGGGAAGATTTGGTGTCTAGACCCCCTCCTGGGCAAGGCCAGATTCCCTTTGGTTCTCAGCCTCTGCTGGCCCAGAGCAGACCATGCCGGCCCCCTCCCTCCCCAGTGCCCAGGGCGGGTCCGCCCTCCCCCTCCCCGGCTGCAGCTGCAGGGCCTCCTCTGCTGCAGGACTCCTGCCCTGCTGCTGCTGCCTCTGACATTCCGCCCCAGAAGATAAGGATCCTGTCTGGCGCCTGAGTGCTTTTTTTCCTCCTACTTTCCGAATCTGTTCCCTGATTATCTGCAGACAACCCCTCAGTAGGGGGGGCCACCTGGGAGGGGGCTCAGAGCACAGAGAAAGGCGTGGGGGAAGGGGACCAGGAGGCATGCAGCCACCCACCTGGGGTCTTGACGGCCATTTACTAAGCCCCCACTGCAGCCTGAGCCCCCAGCTCAGCAAAGAGCTGAGGACTGGTTTCCCTGGGTGGACTGACCCACTTCAGTGGGAAGAAGAGGTATGTGGGCTGGGGGCTGGGATGGGGACAGAGGGTGGGGTCAATTCCGTGGTCAGCGTTCCTCAGCACTGGGCCTGGACAATGCCCAGAGGGGATGTGGTGGAGGCTGCCGCCAGCCAGACGGCCACATCCTGTGGGAGATGCTGGCCCTTCCCAGGCCAGACAGGGACTGAGGACACTTAGGGACAGGGGAGGGAGGGTGCTGGAGGGCTCCCAGCCTCCAGCTCTTGGGGACTGGTCTCAGAGAACGGCCAGGGCTCGCATGGCCTCCTGGCCTCAGCCTGAAAAGGAGGGGCATCCCCGTGCCCTGGGCCTAGGACTAGGCACCATCAGAGAAGCCCAGCCTTAACAGGCCCGGGCTCCCCCTGGAGTGCATCTGGTCACATTCAGGCAGCGTACAGACAAGGAGACCCGTTCAGAGTGAGAAGGGATCATGCCCACCTCACCCCCCTGGCAGGTCAGATGCTCTTCCGTCTTCCAGGGGTCAGGAGTTTGCATCATGGGCTCCACTTACTGGGAGTTGGGAGTCCATGCCTTACCACCAACATACTGTGTGATCTTGGGCAAGTTTCTTTCCCTCTCTGGGCCTTACATTCTTCAGCTGTACATTGGGGGGTGGGGGGGAGGGCAGCCTGTGTGAATGAGGACACACAGCCTTCCCTCAGTGGGGGCGGGAGGTGACAGCAGAGACCCAAGCCCACAGATACCACCTCTCCAAACCTTGTCAGACCTCCCAGGGTTGTTGTGAAGATTAAATGAGATGTAGGAAGTGATACCCTGGCTTGGAGTCGGCGCTCCATAAATACAAATATGGCCAGCTGTTAGCAGCACAGGCTGGGGACCCCAGGACTGGCAAAGCTGCTGCAGGAGCCTGGGCCATGGGGTGTCAGGAGGCTGAGGGGCCAGCCCTCTCTCTCCATGAGTATTTGCTTGTGCAGGCTTTGGAAAAGGCCCTACACCTTCCCTGCCCCCCAACCTCTGCTCACCGTCCCCTCCCCCACACCCCTGAAACCATTTGGGGGAAGGGAAGCGATGCAAGATCATTTTTTATGGCTTCCTGGCCCCGGAGCCAGAGGGCTGAGGATGGGGTGGTGTGGGCTGGATTCCTCAGCCTCCCCCTCAGAGCCTTCAGCTCGTAAATATGAAGCCGAAGCCGGGGCTGGGAGGAGCTGGCCGTTAAGCTGTCAGCAGAGCGCCCACTTAGAAAGTCGTAAAGTGTTTCTCGGAGCTCCTCGGAGCTGGGGCCAGGGCTCTCCCACCCCACCCGGATGGACAGCGGCCTCCTCTCCCATGTCTGCTGGGCTCCCTCTGCCTGAGCCCCCATTTAAACCCACCAGCCACTCGTGCTTCCTCCCCATTCCCACCACTAGCTGTGCCTTGGTTTCTCCTCTGTACAAAGGAAGTACGGGGGGATGGATGGGAGGCTTAGGCTCAGGGGTCCCTGGAGATTTCAAGAGGCTGTAGAGGGATCTGCTCCTGGATTTCTCCTCCTGAGAACATTGAAGCCCCCATTATTTCTAATTCCCTTCTCTGTGCCTAGCCTAAGGGGACCCAGAACCTGCCCCAAGGAGCTCTCAAAATTGCGGTTAAGGAGCGAGCTCACGTTTTCTGTAGCTCAGAGGAAGAGGGGTCTCCATGGCTGGCATAGAGGAAGGCTTCCTGGAGGAAGCAGGAATGTAGGGGCAAATGGGCTTGCCGGGGGGTGGAGCACAGCTCAGAGCCCAGGGCGGGTATGGAGTGGCAGAGGCCAAGTAGCCAGGACCTGAACTTTGGGGCTGTGAGAGCCATGGAGCTTTGTGAACACATCCCCCGAGGACCCTCTGTCTCTTGGTCACCTAGACTCGTGCTTATGTGGACAGGCTCTGGCAACAGACTAGGTTCAAATGCCACCTTCCCCACTCCTTAGCTATGTGTCCTGGGACAAGTTAGCTTATCTGAGACGCATCTTCAACCTCGAAATGGAATTAATAGCAATCCACCCCATAACGTCCATTGTCATAAAATTTAAATGAGAGCATGTGGAGGGGGAACATTGCTCAGTGGTCAGGGGTCTTTGGAGTCTGGTAGCCTGGATCCCAAACTCAGTTCTACCTCTTAACCAACGGTGTGACCCTGGGTAGTTATTTCACCTCTCAAGACCCCAGTTCTCCCATCTGTAAAACGGGGGTAAGAGTAGTGAAGATTCCATGTGAGCTGCTACCACGTGCAGCGCGTACACAGTGGCTGGTACAGAGTAGACGCAGGGTCAAGTGTGCGTTGGGAGCCCCTGCCTCCGTCCTCACTCAGCCTGCTGCCTCTGTAGGTTTGGGAAGGGACAGCTTTATTGAGAGTAGGAATGATCTTTACCAGGGCTCCTTAAGTCCTTTTTTATGTCTTAAGAAACATTTAATGCTTACCCTAAGGCAAGTAAAAACAGTAAAACACCAGCCAGTCCATTTTCCTTGTTCATGGAGAGGGAGTTGGGAGAGGAGGGGTGGTAACCTGAGCCGGGAAGGCTGGGGAAGGTGGGGAGAGGCCCCTGTCGGGCAGGTAATTGGGGATGGAGGGGCCTCCTCTGTCTTCCCACAGGGGGGTGGGAGAGAGGTGGCTTCCACTGTGTCGCCTCATTAACTTCACCACAAATAGCCCAACTGCCTGTAACTCCCTCAGGCAGAAATCAGGGACGTTCAGAAACTAAATAAATAGGAGTGTGATCATTAAATATAAGACAGCGCTGGTGGCCCCCGCCCCAGGGGGAAAGCTTGCTTCCTGTTGGAAACACCAGTCTCCATTTGGAGTCCTGGGAAGGGAGTGCTCAGGGAGCCCGGGGGTAGACTGTCCTGGAGGGTTCTGACTGCTACCGAAGGGGGCGGACACCCTCCACACAGGCTTGGTCCCTGCCCAGGGAGCAGGGAGGCAGAACCGTTGGGGGATCACTTCTGCAGAGTTGCTGTTGTCTTCCCCAGGCTTCCAGTGACCCCAAGCTTTGCAGCTCCACTCACTCTTGTCCTGAGTCCTCCCCACCTGCCTCGACCTTGCCAGCACGTGAGGCCCCGGCTCCATGCACCTCCCCTCCCCATGGCATCTGCAGTCTCCCACTGGGCCTCCTCCAGCTCAGACTTGGAAACTGAAGCCTGGTAACTTATTTCCCTGCCCTTGAGCCACCCTAGATGGTCGATGGTGGGGGAGAGGGTGGGTTCAGGTTTGAGTGGCCTGTCCTCCAGCCACCCCAAACCCACACTCTCTACTCCTGGGGTGCCTGTGACCCAGGAGACGCTGACTTACCGGCTCCTCTCACCTCGCAGACACCTAGCAGTCTGGGGTTCACACAGCAGCGATGACTTTGGGGGTAGTAGGGTGGGTTTTAGCAGCAGCCTGGGAAGGGGAACCATCTTCCATAATCTAGGGTCAACAGAGACTCCCTCCCCCAGGAAAGCCTAGTCAAGGGGAAGGGGCGCTGAAGTGGCAGCAGGTGCAGGGAATGAATGAGACTGACAGTAGCCATCTCATCAGTGGGGTGGGTGGCCCAAGGGAAGGCAGGCTGTGGGGCCCTATCCTGCCGAGCAGTTAGGAGCTCCCCCCCATCCCCCGTGAGTCACCCTGATGCCCGATCACTTCACCTGCACCCCATTTCCTCCCATCACCCCTGTTGCTACCGCCTAGGAGCCTGGGAGGGTCTATTGAGGATCCCAGAGAAGTGTCTGGCTCAGGGCTGGTAAATTGTTACTGCTCGGAAGTGTATGCTGTGCCTCTCCTGATGCTAATACTAGTATTTGGTGCTAAGCTGGACTCCACCTCCACCCCACCCCACCCCGTTCTCCGTTCATCAGTGCAAGAGCAGGGCTCCCCAGGTGGGCGGTGGGCAGCAGGCTCCGGGGCCGTGAGTGATAGCGAGTGCCAGAGGGCTCCTGGGTGAGCCTGAAGCCCAGATTTCTCAGGTCGGCTTCACAGGGTTCTCTCCTGTTTCTGCAGGTACACCCTGTACATAGAAACCACCAGCCCTGCCCTATGGAAGCTGCTCGCTCCAAGGGGGAGACTGGCCTCCGGCTCCTGAAGAAATAAATAGGTGTCCTATGTGGGGTGCTTGGAGGTGGGAACGGAGGGGCTCTTGGGGCTTCAGACAGGGCGAGAGGGTGGCATGTTAGATGCTGCCCCTGCTGAGCCTGCCTCCCTGCCCCCACCTCCTCCCCCATGGTCTCTCCTCTTCCCCCAGAAGCTCTGCCCCCCAAAGAGCCCCAGAGCTTGTAAGCCATACTTCTCACATGTCAACCTCTACTCCTCACCCCGAGTGGCACTGTCACTCTCCTGCCGGCGGCCTGCTCCATTTGGGGATGACTTGAACGGAACAAGCCTAAATCTGCCTCCTCTGGCTTCCACTGGCTGGAAGCGGGCCAGCCACTTGCCACTAAGGAAACAACAATTCCTCTACTGACGTAACCTCCTGAGTCTTAATTTCACCTTCCCCGAGGACCCCAGTAACCTCAGAAAGGAACGAAGGCTCTCAGGGCCTGGGCAGTGCCCACAAGAACCAGTGTCCCAGATGTGGAGGTGACGGTGATGCGTGTGGCCTGCCTCTGCTAGGCTCCAGCGTGGGCACAGGGCCAGCAGGGTTGGCGTGGGCGGCGAGGTTTGGAAGGTCCGGTCTCCATCCCTCGTCCTGCATTCTCTTCCCTCAGGGTCCAGCCTTGCAAGGGGCCCACGCAGTCGCTTCCTGTTAGGGTCACAGCTAAGCAGAGGCCAGCAGCAGTGATTTCCTCCCTGCCTGGTGGATGCCTGTCTCCTCTCTGACCAAGATAGAGACCCAGCCCCTCCTGTCCCCCCCATCCATCCCCTACTACTCCTCCAGGGGCAGGGGAAAGCAGAAGGCATATGTGATGTTTCTGGCCCGAGGACACCTGTGGCTGAGGAAACTGAAGGAGGTTCCTTTGCCAGCCCTTAGAAGTTAAGAGGAGGCCACTAGCTCCTCGGTAGCAGTCCCCAAGGGCTAAAGAAGACTTTGGCGGGAATTCCTGCCTGGAGGGCAGCTCAGGATGGCCTGCTTCGCGTCTTTTCACTTACCAGCCTGGGAGTGCAGGACTCTATGATGTTTTTGCTTCAGGGCTTGATGCTTCTAAGAGTCTGTCATCTTGGTAGCTTCCACGTATGGCAGGGACAGCTCTGTGCTCTCTGTTTATTTTGACTCCATTACTCCTGAAAGCCTCCGTAGGTGGAAACCCTATCTCCATCTTCCAGAGAAGCCAAGCACCTAGCTGGGGTCTCACACTCTGGTGGCACACCTGCAGACCCCACACCCGTAATCGCAGCGCTACCACCGTTACCTCTGTGATGCCTGGCTGCCTTCTACAGCTCTCAGAGCCTGTATCTTGAGGCTCTGGGGAGAGGTTGCCCAGGCAACCCCGAGAAGCCTAAGGGCTCACAGATGCCCAAGGGGCCCCCTAGAGAGACTAATAACCGCATGGGTGCAGCAAGAGCTCCCCACGCATGTCCTCGCCATTGCCTGGGCTCGTTGCAAAGACGTTTGAAGGGTTCCTCAAACACTCCACGTCTGTACTGCAGCTCAGCCCTCTGAAGTCAGAGGACCTGCGTCATGGAACCTGGTGGCTGACCATGTCCAAGGTTAGTGCGGGCCCCAGTGGCCCTGGTCTGCTCAGGGAATGAGCCAGAGGCCACAGTGAGCACGTGAGCCCTAGAGCCAAGAGCTGCCCTTGGGAATGGCCTTGCTGTCCTTCCCCACCCCTGCCGCCCCCTGCTGAGCACTGCACAGGTAGCCCCATATTATCTGGGTAGGCAGAGGGCTGGGAGGAAGGGGAAATGTGCTTATCGGGCATATCTAGCTTTGTCCCTGGGAGCATGGGCTGGACTTGAACAATAACAGTAGTAACTGGGCCCAAGACAGGCCCGTCTTCTTCTTGGCCTGGCACCTCCCCAGGAGATCTCTATCTTTAAATCATAGGCTGTCAGAGCTGGAAGGAGCCTCCCATTACCATTGCCCAAGTGCAGGCCCAGAGCCTCTAAGTGCCGCCCAAGGACACAAGATCATCATGGTGCTCCCGGGCCTGTTAGAGTGGGTTAAGGCCAGGTTAATCTTAATAATAAACTTCTAGCCATGAGGCTAATCACAGCCCAGGCCACTGCCCTGTTATCCTGTACATCACCTCCGATGAGGTTACAACCCAGAGAGGATGTGGGGTTGGCCTGGAGTCACAGAGCGAGGAGGTGAGGATTGCCCCGGAGTCCCTGGCACTAGTGAAATGCTCACACGCGGCCTGGTGCTCCTAGAGGCTGCAGAGAAGCCCACCTTGTTGATCTGCTCTGCTGAGGCCTCAAGCACTTCTTCCTGGGCTAACCACAGCCAGCGCCCGCCGGCCTCCATAGAATAGAGTGGGGAGGGGGTGGGGCTCAGGGGGCCACTTTGCTTTCAGCCCTCCCTGTCTCCCTTCCTGTGTAGGCTCCCTGACTGTGTGCCAGGCCCTGTGCTTGGTGCTCACACACAAGAGCTCACCTGATCCTGCCGCAGGCGAGATGATCGCCTTTTGTGCTGCTGAGGGAGCAGAGGCTCTGGGTGCCCCACCCGACAATGCCAGAGAGTAGTGAGATCGATGGCGAGGTGCTGTGAGGTCCCCCAATCTAGTGCAGCCAGAAGAGGAAGCCCGCTGAGGGAGAGGGGACACTGCCCTGGGCTCCTGAGGGGCGGCAGCATCTTCATCTGGTTCCTGCAGCGTCCAGTCAGGACTCCCCTCTTCTGCCTGGGGGGCTGAGGGTGAGCGCAGAGGGGCTACTGTCTGCCTGGCCAGCCATCTGAGAGTGACAGACACCGCGTGTGGGCACCAACCTTCCAGGAGGAATGCTTTGCAGCTGGGATGTGGTGGGGCCGTTATCTCCTGTGAGACCTGACTTTCCCCCCGGCGGAGGGTGGGAGCTCCAACCTGCAGGCCAAGGGTGCCCACTGACCCCTCATGCCGTGTAGACCCCTGGGTCTGAGCTCTTAGGGGCTCCCAGAATCTCACACACACACACATACACGCATAGGAGGCACCTCGGTGAGGCCTGGGGGAGGGGGAGCGAACCATGTGTGCCACCGCTCTGTCCTGGGCTTGGCCCTGCCAGCAGCAGAGCAGCAGGTGGGATCCTGTCCAGGATGGTAGCACTGCTCCATGTGGCTATTGAGCGCTGGAATTACAGCTGTGCAACTAAGGAACTGGATTTTTCATTTTAATTAATTCAAGATTCAACAGCCACACGTGGCAACTGTCTTAGATAGCACAGCTCTGAAGGTCCTGGGACGATGCCATCCATCATGTGTCCAGCACCACAGTAGGCACTCAGCCAGGGCTAGTCCCCTTCCCTGCTCTCCCGAGGGGCTCCTCACAGAGCACCCCTCCAGGCTGCCCGACCTGAATGGCCAAGGCAAGAGGACCAGAGAGTCCAGGGTGGGCTGGAAGGCTCTCTGCTTGTCTCAAAGCCTTCTGCAACACAGAGGAAAATAATGACTATGGCAATGTTGATCACACACGGTGGCAACTTATGTGCCTTGTAATAACAATTGTCAAGTGCTAATCAGTTACCTGTCACTGTGTGAAGAGCCTGACATTCATGCTCCTTAACCCTTGCAGCTAAGAGTTGCTCTCCCCAGTTCGTAGTTGAGGACACCGAGGCCCAGAGAGGTGAAGCAACTTGCCCAGGGTCACACAGCTAGTGTGACCAGGATCTGCACCTGGGTGTGTCTGTCTCCAGAGTCCATGCCCTTTTCTCAACTCCATGTTTATTTACTGTCCACCTATTCTGCCGTGGCCGGTATTAGGCCAGGTATCTTTGGAGACACAAAATTGCATAGGCAGGGTCCCCACCTTCCGAGTCTCCTTCATACGTCTCTCCCTGAACAGAAATGGTAAAGGGGGCCCCAGTGCCCCATCAGCAGGAGTCTCTGAGCCCCAGCCTTCACAGGGTGTGGCAGGTCTGTCCCTGCAGCCTGGCTTCCCACCCTGGGACCACTCAGGCACTATGGCTACACCCTAAACCTGGATGCTGAGGTTTGAATCATAATCTCTTAAAATGACACCCAGCTCCCGGCAGTTTTCTGGCTCGCAATAAATATCAGCTGGATGGATGTTCTCTAGTGTTCTCTCTCTGGTGAGCCAGGCAGGAGAATAACATCTCTCATTTTTCAGAGGAAACTGAGACCTGGAGGAGCCTCGAGACTCACCCTTGGTCACACCACTGCTCAGGGCAGAGCAGGGTGGCCCCCCATTCTCCTGATGCCTGCTCCAGGGCTCCCTCTGCCTCCCGCAGCTGCTTTTCTAGGATAACCAGGGAGCAGGTGGAAGGAAAACACTCAGCTTGCATACTCAGAGGGGCAAGTCATAAATATAATAGCATCCAAGAAGGGGAGGAGGGGAGGCGGATGCCGAGAGCAAGGATGTCCGCTTCCGAGAACCTGTGTTCTCACCCCGCTGTGAGCAAGGGTCCTGGCAGTCACTGGGACTGCCCCGTGTGCGCGTGTGCATGTGCGTGTGTGCGTGCATGTGTGTGCTCCACGTTGGCCGGCAGGCGCGGGGCCTGCTGCCGTGTCAGCATGCGTCTGTGGGTGACCACGGCACACAGACAGTCTCCAGCTCCCCCTGGCCCTCCCCAACCCGCTTCCCTCTTCTCCGGCAGCCAGATGTCTCCCAGATGTTTTTCACTTCCTGCATGGCTCCGTGCAGTGTGTGTGTGTATTTATTTTGGACAGCCCACTAAATAATAACCATTTTAAGAAAAGCTTTCCATAACCCCGTTCCCACGAGGAGTCAGAGTTCAGGAAATAATTCCAACTCTATTCACTATTGTCCCCAGGCTCTCTTCTTTCTGACCTCTACTCCCCCCGACCCTCAGGGACCACTTTTGAAAAGATTTCTTTTTATTCTGCATGACGTGTCCTCTCTCTGTGATGCTGGCTCTCTGGGAAGCTGGGGCTGTGTGTTTTTGAAGAGTGGGGTGAAGCTGGAGCAGAGCAGGGAGCCCATTAGAGCTCTGCTACTCAAAGTGTGGTTCCCGGACCAGCATCCCCTGGGAGCTTGTTAGAAAAGTAAAGTCTCAGCCCTACCCCAGGCCTTCTTCATCAGAGTCTACATTTCCACAAGGTCTCAGCTGATTCATACCTACTTCAAGTTTGAGAAGTGCTGATGTGGGCCCAGGTCTGCCTCGTTCATGAGGAATAGGGGCTGAGTCTGAGGGTGGAGGGCCCTGCCGTCAGGCCTTCCTTAGCAGAACTGAGGTCGGGTCTGGTGGTACAGACTAAGGGGCTCTGAGCTCCCAGAGGTTGGAGCCTGGGTGGGCCGAAGGAAGAAGCAGCTCAGCGAGCCCCTGGTGGTGGGAGCCAAGGAGGTAGATTCGTCCCCCGAATGTCATCCCAGCCCTGGCAGCCAGGAGAGCAGCCGGCTAAGGGCTGCTCAGGCCTGGCCACACATCATGGTAAAGTGGTTTCCAGCCAGCCCAACCCTCTGCTTCTTGGGCTCTGTTAGTCCCTGCTCTGTACCCAGGTGACCTGGGCTCTCAGATGGGGTGCCACAGAGTTTGTGTTCTTCTGTCCCTGTGTGACCCGGCTTGTGGTCCTGCCTTCTGTGAAAACAGAGCAAATAAGGTCGGCTCTGCTCGCCTCATGGGGACCTGAGGAGGCTGGGGCTGTGACTTCCCCATAAACTGTCAGACCCGACACCTGCCCCGCGTTTCTGTCTTCCCTCCACTCCTTCTCTCATTGAGGGTTTGCGGAAGGCGTGGCACGCCTGGCTCAGGGTGGACCCAGTAGATGCCCGGAGAGGCCTGAGACCCAGGCTTGGGCTTGACCACCAGCTTAAACAGGGAAATAAGACTCCCACCTTTGGAAGGTTAAGGAAAAATCAGACCCCAGTGCAGGAGACCACCGGCGAGCAGAGGCTGCCTCTGGAGCAAGGATAGAGCTGACGGGAGTTCCTTTGTGTATAAGGTGGGGAGGGGGGTGCTTCAGGCTTGGAGGAGAGAGATTCTGAGGAGAGTGAGGGAACGTGGAGGGGTCCCAGCAAGGTGGAGACCCCAGGGGAAGAGGATCCCAGAGGGCTCCTTCCAGAGAAATGGCTTTGTGGATCTCCAAGCCTGGGAAGGCAAGGTCCTCATGGGGTGGGGGTCAGGATGGTAGAGGAGTCCTCCCTGAGGGAAGCGGGGGCCAGACAGGGTATGCCCTTGTGTGCACTCTGAGCTCCTTCACTACAGAAGGTGACCAAGTCACATGTCAGAGTAGGTTCACATTAAATATTTCTTCATAAGAAACAGTAGATTTGGGCTTCCCTGGTGGTGCGGTGGTTGAGAGTCCTCCTGCCGATGCAGGGGACGCGGGTTCGTGCCCTGGTCCGGGAAGATCCCACATGCCGCGGAGCAGCTGGGCCCGTGAGCCATGGCTGCTGAGCCTGCGCGTCCAGAGCGTGTGCTCCACAACGGGAGAGGCCACAACAGTGAGAGGCCTGTGTACCACAAAAAAAAAAAGAAACAGTAGATGAGTGATTAGGTGAGTGACAGGATGGAGAGAGGGAAGGGAGGGACAGAGGAAGGAAGGAAGGAAGGGAGGGAGGGAGGAAGGAAGGGAGGAAAGAAGAATATAACCATCCTAGCTTACTGCATTTGTCAAAACCCTTTCACATCCACCATGCTTTTGATCCCACTTGCCCTCTGAGGGAGGAAAAGCCACAGTATTTCTCCATAGACAGGATCTGTAAGACCAGGACCCAGACCCAGGAAGTAGCTGACCAGCAGCGGGCAGCCTCCCATGAAGAGCGCCTCTTTCCTCACGCTCCCCGCAGTGGGGCGGGCTTGGCACCGACGTATCCACACTCCCCTGCCTATTCCCTCTGCGATCAGGGACCCACCCTGCAGGCTGTCCAGGGCCCGTCCGATCATGCTTGGAGCACGCCGATGCCAGCCTTTCCCCAGGTGCCAGCGCAAACCCAGTGAAAACATCGATGGCCCTGACTGTCCACCAAAGGCATGTCCAGGCCCAGCAGGGCTGTCCAAGAAGCTTGTCACTGAACATTTATTGAGCACCAGCTGTTTGGCGGTGGTTCCTTGAGACAGTAAAGACAGTAAAGGTGTGTTCCTGCTGCAAAGGTGCGCACGGTATCTGGGAACGGAGAGGTCTCACAGAGGTGGCAGCAGCTCAGGCTGTGGCGTGAACATCCCGGGCACTTTGGAAAGGCTTCCAGGGCAGGTGCCATTGGAGCTGGGCCTGAGGCAGGGTGCGGGCCCACGGAGAAGGCGCTGTCCCATGTGGCCAGCCTGTCCAGTGGTTCCCTACCACCCCGACCAGGTACCATGCTGGAGAGAAGAAGAGAGGGGGGTGAATTAACAGGTCTGGCTTGTTTCTCTTTCGCCCACCGAGGGCTCCGCTCTTAGACGAGCTGCCTGGTGTTGCCGACACTGTCAGCTGGGGGCCTCGCCCTCTGTGCGCCCCCTAGACCCGACCTCTGCACTTCTAACCTGATGCTCACTCCCCAGACCAGCGGACCTGTTTCAGGGACCTGAGCCTGGGCCTCTCCTCTGCACCCCTGGCTCCCAGGCCCTGGATAGTGTGAGCAATACCTATATTCCCCTAACTGGAGCCAGTGCAAGGTTGGGAGTTCTGTGCCACAGGGACATGGCAAACCAGGCAGCAGGTTCCATAGACATCAGACAGAGGGCCTGAGGAAAGACATGCTTCCTTTGGTTTGCCCTGGGGTCTGATGCCAGGGGAAGTAAGGCTCTCTAGTGATTTGGGGACCGACTTGTATCTGGGAGACCCCTCTCGAGACCTCAGGGAATGGAAGAGGGGACAGGGAACACCACACATGCTACTGGCTAGCTATGATCACCCTCCTTCTATGTGCCTTTATCTTCCTCTGTGAGATGAGGGATGGACTCAGTGGCCCCCGCCCCAAGCCCCTCTTCCAGGGCTGCCTTGCCATGTGTGTGATGTGTCAGGGATAAAGATGCCCTTCACACTGGGGACCTGTCCAAGGGCCCTGGGCCCTTGGACCAGCTCGCATTCTCCTGATGGCAGAGCCTTTGAGAAGCAGAAGACAGGCTCCCCTGGCCACCCTCCCTGGGCAGGCAGCCTTACTTCTTGCCTCAGCAGTGCTTACCCAAGCAGGAATGCCCTGGGAGGCTGCAGCTGGAGGGGAGGAAGGAAGAGGGGGAGGCAGACTGTACAGACGGAGCCCAGGGAGAGGAGTCCTGGAGCAGGAGGGCCCCCCTAACCTGGGCTCCACCTGGGGCTGGCGCATCCTCACCCCCAGCCAGGAGGGATGAACCAGTGGAGGCCCACCCTTCCCTTCTTCCCCTGAATTGGCACTTTTTCCTCTGGGTGTTAAACTCAGCTCTTCCTCCCTTTTTCTCCCATTCCTGACTGCCTGTTAAATAATTTAAATATTTGGGCCTAAAGGGCTTCAATTATGCTTTAATTTACATTAGTAATTTATGTATTAGGCAGAATGGATACACAGTGAGTGTAACAGCCCCCAGTAGACTGGCTAGTATCTGCTGTACTCGCTGTTCTTAAGAATCTCATCATTTTCCTTTGCAGCCCAGGGTCTTTGTTTTAAAAGTAGCTCTTGTACATGCACATTTACACATACCTGCGCTCATGTTCCTGTGTGCACACTGACCTCACAGTGAACATGGACGTGCACCCTCTTACACGCACGCACGTGCACTGAGGCAGAGGGCACACACACACGCACACGCACAAGCACACACACAAAGATATAAAACACATGCCTCGTTGACCTACCTTCTCCACTCCCACCTGTATATTCTTCCTTATTCCTCCAGGCAGCGGTGTACACATAGGCCTGTATGTGCATCGGTCGGCCAGGTGGTCCCAAACATAGCTCCTTCTGGCAAAGAGGCTGGGGGGCCCCAGATGGTGTTCAGGTGGGCCATTCTGTGTGCTGGTTTTCTGTTCCTCCTTGTGTAGCCCCACACGGGCGCCTGAGTGACCCCAGGGTGGGACGCACACATGAGAACACGATCTCGGCCATGTCTCCAGCCTGCTCACATGCCAAGGGCTGGCACCAGCTCCAAAGGCCTCCTGGGTGTCTGCGGCGTGCTACCCACCTGGCCTTGGCACCAGCCTTGCAGCCTGGGCACCAGCAGCCTGAGCTCTTGCTCCAACACAGCCAGGCTGCCAAGGGGAGCCCATTCGGGATTGCCAGCTCCTGTCTTCCCTTGAGTCCTGGCCCAGTTGCCCCAGCGCCAGCTTGCAAGGGCTGGGGGCTTCCCAGGAAGTGGGGACAGTAGTGACAGAGAGTGATGTTCCGATGTGTGAGCGTGTGTTTCCGAGCTCAGTGGCAGCTGAGATGGGCCCTTCGCCCTGTGGGAAGGCATCTTATAGCTCTGTGCTGAGACCATGCTCTCGAGCAAGGCTCTTAGGATCCAGAGCTGTCCTTGAGGGTGGCTTCCCAGCTGTCATTCCTAACTCCAGGAGAGCCCCCTGGCATGGTTCCTGGCCCCTCCCTCACATCACCCCTCATGCCTCCCCCATGGCCCCCAAAGCACAAAGTGGCTAAGGAGGCAAGCAGCCCAGTGGGCATTGCAGACATATGGTTGCTGGGATAGCCCATCATAGGCAAAAACCAAGCCACAGGACAGAATACTTAGGCCTCTAGAAAGGTCCCTTGTAGGATACTGGCCACATATCCCGGTGTCTATGGGGCCTTTTGGAGCCCAGATTTCTTGCTTCCCACTCTGGTACCCAGGCTGTGGCCTTGCTGCTTTGGATGGGGTAGGAAAGTGGTTCCTTCGCCAAGCACATGCCCAGGCCCAGGAGAGCCAGGCGGAAAATGTGTGAGCCACAGGTGCCCATCTCCCTGCCCCCTCAGGGGTCTGCCATGGCACAAGTACCTACCACTCCTGAGCAGGGCAGGGCCCCTGGGAGCCCGTGGTACACCCCACTGGGTCCAGGCTTCCTGGTTGCTGACGGCCTTTTACCCTGTGGCGGCCCCAGGCCCTGCTCCTCAGGATGCCTTTAATCAGGGGGCGGTGCCAATGGGGCAGATTTCAGAGCCCCTTTTACCTGGTCTCCAGGGATGACCCTGACCCTCCAGCTCTAGTGCTGGATCCAAACAGGACGCCTCTGCCTTGGTTGGCATGTTCTTGGGTCCTCCTGGGAATCCCTGCCATGGCCCCTCCCCAGCCCCAGCCTCTCTCTCTTCCTTATTTGTCTGGTCTTGCTGGGTGTTTGGGTGCTTCCTCAAGTCCCAGTTTAATTCCTTCCTCTCCCAAGAAGTCTTCCCTGATAACCCCAGCTTCCCCAGGCCTGTATAGCCTGTTTCTCAAAATCTAGGGCAGCAGTGGCAAAAGAAACCCACAAAAAACAAACAAAAAGAAAAAAACCAGTTCATCTTAGGTGGCTGTTTTTAAAGCCTGAGGGTGACCGTGTGGTGTGTTACGTTGAGAAGAATTCTAGGGCCACATCATCTGCTGTGGGCACGGGATTGGAATATGGTAGCACTGATGCCAGGTATTTGCAATCACTGATCCAGGGCTAAATCCCGAAGTTTTGTTATTACTCTCTAGTGCTTTCATGAAGGGTATCCCCCTTCTGACTCCCAGCACCCCAATATAGATTATAACTTTTCATGTGAGCAGAATCTGTTTCCCATAGATTCTAACATAAGTCCAGATACATGTAGAAACGGAAGAGGGGAATACTTACATCATTCTAGAGGTGGAAGGAACTCTAGAGACCATCAAGTTCAGGGTTGGCAAATAGGCTTCCTCTTGCCTACCAACTCTGAACAAGCAATAATGATTTCCAGGAGCTGTGTTGGTTCTGAGACCAGGCTCCATCAGAAAGAGTGCCACAATTGATTAGTGATGCCTGTCATGGGCTTAGCCACGACAGCAATCATACCACAGTATTGTTATCTCTGTTTTATTTCAGTCTTCCAAATATATTGATGTGGAAACTAGGACCCAGGGAGAGGTAATCTGTCAGAGGTCATTCCATTGCTTGGTTGAATGATTAGAGAATCCTGGCTCCTGCTAAGGGAGACAAGGTAAGGAAGGCAGGAGCTTTTCCAACACGTGCTCATAAATTTCCACTTGTGCTTACATACTTGCACTCTCTGGAAACACATATACTCACATACACACATACTCCCAAACGTATACACATACACACACGTACATAAACCCATACAGACACACACACTCTCTGCCTTCTCACCTGGCAAGCCTCATCCTTTCTCAGCTGGTGAGCGGGACACAGCGACAGCTCAGGGAAGCCTGGACAGATACACCGATGATGTGTCTGTCTAAGGCCGAGCCCTACAGCTGCAGTCTTCATAAGTCTTCATGCAGTTTTTAAACTTTTAAACTTTTACCTTTTCCCCTTTAATATTGTGGGTGGTTGGTGTGGTAGAAACACTCTGTAAATGGCATTTAAAGACAAATTGGATTTTCTCCTGGCAACTGCCCTGGACTTCAGACTCACAGGCCACAGAGCCCTTCCCCATGGGCGAGAGCGATTTTCCATTTGCCCTTCAACGGGAAATGAGAATCCATCATGTGCCGGTACATGGCAAGGGTGGCCTGCACTTTAATAAGTTTGCTTTTAAATACTGTGTCTCCAGATTGTTTCGCTTGTGCCTGCAAAGTGATGGGAGTTGCAGAGTGTACACGGTCCCTACATCAGCTCCATCCCCATCTGAACCCCCTGCCCCACAGTCAGTCCCGAGCAGATAAAGGAATGAATGAACCAAGAAATAACTCCTGTCCTGGGAGAGTCTCACAGCTGCAGAGTGGTACACAGGCAGGGAAGAAATGGGGATTATTTATTTTTCTTTAAGTTTTGCTTTTCTTTTCTGAAAAAATCCACAGGCTGGGGATGTATATTTCAAGCCAGCCATTTCATTTGCTCTCATATTGACCTCACTTTTCTGGCACTTTGCATCTTTAAGTATACCAGGTGTGCCAGTTTTATAAGTAAACAAAGTGAGATGTAATGCTTTATTTTTTTCCTCCCTTAATAAAAAGTTAACTTGAGATCTGGGTTAAAATAATTATCGTATAACTTATAGTATTTTCCCAGTGTCTGTACTCTCTGTCCAGTGCTGTCTTCAGTGGTGTCTGAATCTTGAGTTTCATTTCTCTGGGTCTAGTTCCTTCAGGGTTGTGCATTCACTGTGCTGTGTGACTGTAGGCTGGTCTGTTGCCCTCTCTGGGCCTCAGTTTTTTCATCCATCAGATGGGATGACTTAGGGCCAGGGCAGCAGACATGGTGATAGAGCTACAGAGGTGTAGATACAGAGATGTAGCTACCAGGCTACAGCAGGCGGCTCCCTTTGTGGCTCTGTATCAGGGCGGGGCAAGGTTTGACCAGCAGGTCAAGGGGCCCAGCATCAGTCCCAGAGTGCTGATAACAGCAGCCTCATGCCTGCAGCCTCACCCACTTCTGGTTACCGAGTGCATTCACGTCTCTCATCCCTTTCTAATCTCACAATCACCCTGTGAAGGTAGGACTTGTATCACGTTGTACGAAAGAGGAAACCAAGGCTCCAAGAGGTTGCTAATAATAAAACCCACTAGCAGTTTTCCAGCTCTTATTATGTGCCAGACACTGTGCTGAGCTTGCATTAAATTGCCTCCATTTAGTCCTCAGAACAATGCAAGGGGTGGGCGCATCTTTCCCATTTTGCAGTGGAGGAAACAGGCTCAGGGTGGTGAAGGACCTGCCCAAGGCTGGACCCCTTCGTGGGGACTTACCTCAGTAGACAGCACCTGTGGGTGCTAGAGGCATTAAAGTACACCCAGAGCGGGGAGGAGATGGCTGAGAGCTCCGGAGACAACCAGGGCCTGAGTTAGACCCTCGCAATCTATTCTGCCAAGGGAGTAGAGTGCAGGCAGGGAAGGGGGTGGGGGTCAGGGGAGCAGAGAGGGTTTTCCTGGAGAAGTCAAAGGGTGGGAGGAGGGCAGGGCCTGAGCGCCAGGGCCCCAGGGTCCAAGGGCAGCCCACCCTGTCCCTCTTAGCTCTTTGGCTCTTCGAAGCTCAGAGCCCTAACTCCTCCCCCTCCCCCAGCCATCCCCTCATCAACTGTGGGCTCTGGGCCTGTGCCCTCTGCTCCCCACACTTGCTCACTGTAGACCCCAGCCTTAGGGGACCCCCAAAGGCTGAGTACCAGAAAGGCCACACCCCCACCCCAGTACGACCATCCTGGGCACCCCACCGCACAAGGTGCAGGTGCCGGAATAGACAGTTTCATGAGCTTTGGCGTCCTGCCCTCCCCCCAATACTGTGCCCCAGAGATCCTGATGCAAGGAGAAGCAATGGCTGAGTTTCCCAGGAATGAGGGTTTTCTCACCAACTCCTTTTCCATTGCCCAGGAAATACCTGCAGCAGGTGGTCAGGCTCTCAAGGAAGGCCCGGTTGGCAGATGTCGGGAGTGACACTGTTTTGGTCCAGGCTACAGTGGTGGCGGTAGTGGCGGTGGTGGTGGTGGTGGTGGTGGTGGTGGTGTGTGTGCGCACGCGCCCGTGTGCAGCAAGTCCTCTCAATCCCTGGATAGCCAGGGGCTTTGCCTCCCTCTTCCTGGGGCCCTGCCAAGCTCCCTGGCACTTGGTTCAATGCATTTCCAGGGTGTCAGAGCTGTTGGGTTCCCAAGGCTGCCAAGTGGGGGAGGGCCAGGGGAGCTGGGCAGGGCCATATGAGCACTCTCCCTTCCCGGGGACCCATCAGCCTGGGGATGGTCGGGGGGCGGCCCAGGAGGCCAGAGCATTGGCTCAGGGATGTCTTTCAGGAGGTGTTCAGAGAGGACCTGTCCTAGGTAGGGGTCCCTACCTGGGAGGGGGAGGTCCCAGGGACCTCCTGCTTGCTCCATGTGTGTCTTTACTGCCCACCATGCCATGTCAACTTACAGACCTGCAGTGCCATCCCCAGTTCAACATATGGGAGACTGATGCCTAGAGAGGACAGGATTTGCTCAAGGTCACATTGAGTCAGTAGTAGTGTTGGGACTAGACTCCAGGGTTTCTGACTCTTGGTTCAATGCTCTTTCCACTATAGCAGGTAGTTATGCAAATTAATGTAAATCATATGCAAATGTCCATGGCTCTCTGCACCTAGCATGGGGGGTACATTTCCTAGGGGGGCTGATGGGGATCTCCTCCCTTCACAGACTATCAGATTTGATAAGGCCCATGGAGATCATCTTACCCGCCCCAAGGCCTGGGTCCCAGCGGGCTGTGGTGATGGGGGAGGAGTGTAAGTCGGCTCTGAACTGTGGGTGCCTGGCATTCACCGGCTGTGAGGCTGACAACACCAGGAAACAGCCAGAGGAAGCCTCCAGGATGGGCCCCCAGGGTCTACAAGACGCCGTGGGCTCAGCACAAGGAAGTTTTCTCACGCATCCTGGGAAGGCAGCTCGCTCTCCCCAGACGCCCTGGGTCTCCATCAATAAGCTGGACTGAATGGAGAGGCTGGGTTGGGGGAGAAGATTTATTTCCTGGCTTTGGAACCAGCCATTCTCCCTGCCCCCCACCTTCTTCCTGGCCAGAGAACAACGGGACATCCCCAGAGAGGCCTTCTTGGGCCGACAGGTGCACAGAGCAGGGTAGATGGCCACTGGCCCCCACAAGCTCCCAGCCCCAAGGCTATTAGGCATTTGATGAGCCTAGACTGTTCTATCTACTTCCAGAACTGCAGCCTGAAGGTCACTTGCCCTGAGGCTCTTTGAAAGAACACCAGGCTCTGGCCCTCTCCCCAGTCTGGGCCTGAGAAGCATTTGTTTGTTTGTTTATAAAGGCCAAATAATGTTACCATATCGCCCCAAATAATGGAAAACAAAGATCTGAAAAATAATCAGCCCTTATCCCACCACCCAGACCCAACTACTGCTTACATATTAGTATGTTTCCTTTTAGGCTCAGGCCCAGGTTTGTTCCATGGTGTAATCCAAGTTAATGCTTCCCTTCACACTGTGGTCTCCTTACTTAACATGGTTACATGGACCTTTCTCTTGCGATTACATAGACTTCATACACAGCACTATTGATACTTGAGAATCATCCACACTCGGGATATACTTTAATTTATTCAACCCATTCCTCCCCCTCTATTTACCCTGGTAAATAACGCCACAGGGAACATCTCCACGCACACAGCTTGGTTGAGCTCCTCGGGGGAGCATCCCAGAAGTAGAATTCTAGGTGAGAAGACATGCCCTCCTTGACACATGTGTCTGTATTGTGGATTTGGAGCAAAGTTATTCTCAATTCATCCTAAGTCCCGGCAGATATGCATGGGCATGGGAGGTGGTAACAAGTGTTTCCCAGACAGTGCAGGCTTGCAGACTTCACCAGGTGCCCCTAATTATGGGGGCAGGGAATGTGAATTGGAGACAAAAGGAGCTCAGGGCTCCTGCTTCCAGAGTCCCTAGGGGCCCCCAGGGACCTGTCTCCCGGAGGAGGCCACTCCTTGTTGGTAATTAGCGCCATCCATCTGCAGGGAGATCTGCAGCGAGTGGAAGCCCTTTAAAGCAATTTGCTCTTTTAATATCACGCCTGTGATCTCATTTAATTTTCTCAACCAAACTTTGTTTACTGAGGATGCCAAAGACTCCTGTGCTCTCCTAGCATGGTCTGAGTTCTCACCCTTTCCAAACGGTGGGTCTGACTCCAGCAGCTCTGCTGAGAATTGTTTTGCCTCTGGCAGTTTGGATTCCAAGCAGAAGAGCTGTCCCTGTCCAACTTCAAAAGGGAAGAGTATAGTGTAAGAGATGTGGCTTTAACGGTATGCAGACAGGCCACCATGGCTCCCAATTCTGAGCCCACACAAGGGGAAGGCAAGTGATTATTTACTAGTCATACTCTGTGGCATTTTGTGTACATGTCAGCAGGTCCCAGGTAATCCTCCCATGAACTCTGTCGGGTTGGTGTATGACCACCCCATTTTACAGACCAGGAAACTGAGGCTCTGGGTCACGATGACTTGCCAAGGAAGGTCCCTACCATGTCCCCTTCCTTGAGTGATCACCAGGTGACACTGTAGGGACCTGGGGTGCTGCTCTCACAGTGTAATACACCAGAGGCTATGGGGTAAGTGGCTGTGTGCCTGCCATACGTTTGTGCCACCGCCCCTCACAGAGCCACTCCGGGCCTGGCCCCAACTCCTCTAGGAAGGGAGACTCAGCTGAGCCAGCAGAGCTTCCAGGCTGTCAGCAACAAGGCTGGGAGAGACGGAGCCACTGTGATTTATGGCTACCTCATCCCCCAGTGCCCTACCCGGGCCGTGGTACGTACTGACTAATGGAAGCCCAGCACAGAGGGAAATAATTCTGCCAGGAGCAGGCTCCAGTGACAGGGCAAGCACCATGGCCATGGGGTGAGGACTGGACAGGGAACAGAGGGAACTGAGGCAGAGGCCAGAGACAGAGGCACATTGAAGGCTCTGAGAAAACAGATGGAGCCAGTCAGGGACTCAGGGGTGCAGAGGGTGGTACCGCCTGGCAGCCCAGTCCCTGAACCAGCTTCTCCGGGGCCCCAGTGGGGAGCCGAGAGGCGAGCCAGGAGCCCAAGGTCCCAGGTGCCCACCAGCACACCAATCTGAACATTTGGTAGGGTTTTTTTTTTCCCCTATCTATCTACTTATTTATTTTTGGCTGTGTTGGGTCTTCGTTGCTGCGTGCAGGCTTTCTCTAGTTGCGGTAAGCAGGGCTGCTCTTCTTTGCAGTGCGTGGGCTTTTCATTGTGGTGGCTTCTCTTGTTGCGGAGCACGGGCTCTAGGTGCGTGGGCTTCAGTAGTTGTGGCACGTGGGCTCAGTAGTTGTGGCTCGCAGACTCTAGAATGCAGGCTCAGTAGTTGTGGTGCACGGGCTTAGCTGCTCCACGGCATGTGGGGTCTTCTCGGACCAGGGCTCGAACTCATGTCCCCTGCGTTGGCAGGCAGGTTCTTAACCACTGCACCACCAGGGAAGTCCCATTTGGTAGGTTTTGATATTCACAGAACCTCAGAACTTCTCACCTAACCCCTCAATGACAGATGGGCAAGCAGGGGCCCAGAGAGAGTCAGGGACTTGTCCAAGGTCACACAGCAGTCAATTACTGAGCTGAGACAAGAGCCCAGGTTCCCTGCCTCCTTGGGATGTCACAAGAACACTCCAGCCAGTGTGGAGCCTATTGGGGTGGAAAGGAAGACCACGAAGAAGGCAGAGAGGTTGAGGCAAAGCAGAGAATGTGGAGTTGGTGGTTGGGGGGCAGTGAGGGTCCAGGGAGAAGGAAGGGCACGGGGATCAAGGAGGTCTACTAAGAAGGAGGATTGAGACAGCCCCAGGAGTGGGAGGGGAAGGGGGTGTCTAGTGTCCTCTATCCTGGCAGGGGCAGGTTAAGGAGGGACCCTGGAAGAACACACCGTGATGGAGCCCTCTGTTAATTAGCAGGTGCTCCCTGGGGTTCTCTGCCTAGCACTGAGGGGCGAGCAGGGGGAGAGGCACCCGAAGATCTCGTCTTGTTCTTCTCCACTGGCGTCTGCCAGCCGGTGTGCCAGGCCTCACGGTGGGAAGAGAAAAGCCCTGGGGTTGAACCCCAGCTTTGCCACCAACTCAGCCACCAGTTCACCAGGCCCACCATTCACCTCTCTTGAGCCTCTGTTTCCTTATCTGTTGAATGGGATCATTCTGCCCAAAGAGGAAGTGAATCGGGCAATTTGGGCTGAGAGGAAGTCTAAGTGAAGAGAAGGCGCTGGCCTCAGGTCAGGGGTCTAAGGACCCCCGGTGCCCCTTTTGGACCCTGCTCCACTCCGGGCTCACCCAGGCCAGTCACATAGGTAGCTAGTGCCTCCGTGATGGGTCCCATCTGTGAAATGGGCAGAATCAGGCCACGTCCCCGGGCTCCCGGCTCCCTGCCAGTCCCTGGCAGGAAGGCATCCCCAGCTGGGCGGTGAGCTCCCGCCTCCTCATGCCAGGTGCTGCACAGAGGGGCCACGTGGGTTTGGAAGGTGTTGCCCCTGGCTGGGGGCCCAGCAGCCCTCTGGGGCCTGACAACCAGGGCAGAGAAAACAACCCGCACATGTTGCAGGGCTGAGATGAGGCTTGGTCCCCTCCCCGGAACCAGGGTGGGCTGTTGCCAGGTGTGTGGGGGAGTCTGCCAGGTCACCTGGCCGTGGCGGCTTCCACAGACACCTAGCAAGCCTGCTACACACCAGGCCTGTGCCGAAGCCTCTCACACATGTGATCCGTCGGAGGTAAGTGAGGTCCTGATGCCCACCTTACAGACAAGAAAACAGAGGCCCAGGGACTTGAAGCAACATGTCCAAGAACAGCACTGCTTTACTGGGGAATTGTCATTGTACTAAGTATTCCACACATAGTCCCACTCATTCTTCCCGGTTATCCTCCAGGCTAGGGGCTGATACAGGTGAAGAAACCAAGGCCCGAAGAGGTAAAGCCTCGCGCCTACAATCCCACAGCTGTTGACGCTGAGTCTCTCCTGGGTGCGTGGGGCTCTTTCCACCGAGAGCGAGGGCCTCACCCTCCTGATGCCTCAGCTCCAGCCAGGGCTCCCCGGTTCTGGGTCTAGGCTGGAGGAATCTGTGCGTTGCCTCATGCTGGCCTCTGGCTGCCAGCAGGGCCGGGGTGCAGCCCTCGTGGTCTCAACCACTTTTGCTTCTAGAGTGTCCAGAGGCCACCCCACGTCCCTCCAAACCAGCCCTGCGGCCCCTCCAGGATACCTGGCCTCTCACTGAGCTGTGTGGAAGGGCTGGCTTCCCTTGTGCCTTTCCCAGAACCCTCCACTCCCGCCAAGCCAAGAGCAGCGGGGTAAGCCATGTACTTGAAGAGTGTCATTTCAGAGGAAGAAGTACTTCCAAAGAGAGGAGGGGACTTGTCCAAGGTCACACAGCTGGGGGCATTCCAGGGAACCTTGCTGGAGTTCCCTCAGAGAAAGGGCAGGAGGAACCAAGGATGGGCTTTGCCCAGCCGGCTACCACCCATGCCCGTCTGCCCCCAGGGTCCCCTGGGTCCCCACCCCAACATTGCCTTTTCTCTTGGGGTTGATGCCCAGCAGAGGATTCACCTAATAGGTAAAGGCTTCTTCCCCAGAGAACTAAGCATCCCCAGCCCGCCTTTGTCCTCCCTGCCCAGGGGCCCTCCAGTCACCGCCCTGTCCAAGAGGCAGCTGGCAGGTAACCAAGAATAGGCTGAACCTCAGGGCAGGCGGCCGCCTGGGGCCACGTGAGCCAGATGTCACCAGATTCACACGAGTGAGCTGGGTTAGAAATGGGCCAGCCTCGCCTCGCGGACAGGGTGGAAGAAGGGGAAGTGTAGTTGTTCATTAGAAAAATCACAGTGACTAATCTTAGACTTGGACAGCCCTTTAGAGGTCATAAAACACTTTCACATCTTTAAGAAGAATGCACTGTTCACCCACCTGAATATTAAGAAACTGAGGCCCAGAGAGATGAATTTAGTATATACTTCAACCCTAACCAAGTCTGGCATGAGTTTTCTGAGCAGCCCAGCCAGGCCCTGTGCCGATTACTTTCACATTTGTGACTCTGTTTACCTGAACAACAGGCCTGGGAGATTCACATGGGTCTCCCCATTTTATAGAGAAGGAACTCAGGTCACAGAGAAAACCTGAGGGCACAGAGCCTCAGCCACCCCCAAACTCAGCCAGGTCAGTGGGCCTGGGTCCTCTGCCCCACTCCTGCCATTTAGGGGCAGACAGCCCCGGGCAGCTCCAAGGCTGCCCATCTGAGACGTGGGAGAACCCTGTCTGCTGGGGAGAGCGCCTGGGACAACAGCATGGTTTGGGTTTAAGCCAGAGCCTCTAGGAGACAAGCAGACCTTTGTCATTGTCCCTACTGGTGGACAGAGGTAGGGGCTCACAGGGTCAGGGGTGGAGTCTCCGGTGCCCAGTCCCTTTCGTGGCCCAGCATAGGGTGGCCGCTGCTCCTGCCTCCTGCCTGAGGATGGCTTCTCCAGTTTTGCCAACCGTCTTCAGCACCCTTGTTTCCATGCCTGAGAGCCACACCTCAGCTCAGGCAACCACACCTGAGACATCCAGTGTTCCTTTCTAGGGGCCCCACCATGGGGGCAGCGAACAGGGCTGTTCAGGGATCTCCCCTCCCCACAGTCCCAGGGAGGAGGTGGTAGTAGGTGGAGGCTGGAGAGGAAGGCTGGGCCTGGTAGTTCAGAGGCCTCTGACGGCTCCGGGCGTGGCCTGTAATCCCGCTGGCTGGCCTCCCTGGTCCCTAATTAAAGTGTCCTTTTGAAAATGCCCTCCGGTGCAGGCCTGGCACTGCTGGGTGAGGCAGAGGCACCTCCCAGAAAGCTCAGCGGCTCTCACAGCTTCCCTGGAGGGCCTCTGAGCTCAGGACCTTTGGTCATCCTGGTGAGGCTAGGGGTGGGGGATGGGGGGGGTCACGAGAAGGTGAGGACCTCAGGGTTGTGCCTGTCCTGTCATGGTCACCGTCCTCCCACACCCACCTCTTTCCAACACCCCTTGCTGAAGGCAGAAGGCCGTCCTTGTTTAAGAGGCTGGAGAGCCTGGATCAGAGGCGCTATTGAAGAGGCTTGTCAGAGCTGGGGACGCCAGGGACAGAAGATGTGGGGGGGAGGAGGGGGAGAGGTAACAAGGAGACTTGAGTCACTACAGGCCAATTGTGGTGAGTGGGCAACGGGTGGCTGGAGCCAGCTTTTTGGGCTGGGAGGAGAGCCCAGCCAAGGGGCCCAGGTAGGGGCATGTGGGCAGCTCGGGGCCATGTGGAGAGGTTTCCGCTGCTGTGTCTGGGGCATCTCCACCAGTGAGCAAGCCTGTTCCCCCACAGTCCCTTATGAAAGCCACCTTCTGGTCAGAGCAGCAGATCAGCCAGCTGGGTGAGTACTGCAGGGCCTGGAGGGAGCCTTAAGGGAGCCTTTCCCACACAGGAAGCCCGGAGTTGACAAGGCTGGGCTGAGGATGCAGTGGGAAGTGGCAGGTTGGCATCCACAGAGGATGGGTCATTAAGGAATAAGAGTCACCCCATTACTGGGGCAAGTCACCCCAGCTCTCTGGGCTCCATTTTCCCCTCGAGTAACTGAGGGTGAGTGGGAACTAATCAGATCAGGGATGGTGGAATCTTCTTCATTGTTTGATTGGTATGGCTGTGTGGTCCTGGGCTGAGAAGGAATCTGAGGCCCTGTCCAGGCCTGCCATGATTGATGATCAATTAGTGATGTCTGTCACAGCCTTGGGATGGGCCAGGCTGCTGTGTATTTTCCCCTGAACTAGATTTTCTCTATAGCCCTTATATACTAACATCCTGAGATTCTGAGACCAACAAGGTCACCCACATCCTAGCTCTGCCTCTGGATCCTGAGACACCAGTGGAAATCAGAGTCTCTATTTCTCCATCTCTAAAAGGGAGAGGACTCAGCTAGACCTCTCAAATGATGTGCAAAACTCATCATTCTCAGGACTCACTGAGCCCTTCCTTGTGCCCCACCCCATGCCCAGTGCAGTGACAGGGGCTCAAGATGAAATGTACCTACCCTCTAGAACCTTCTCCCTATGTGGGCCTGGCTCAAGCCCTGGGTCTGCCTCTTAGCGGCTGTGTGATTTGGGGCAAGTTAGTTAAGCACCGAACCTTGGTTAGTAACACAGGGGTGATGTTGGCTGTGCCCATGAAATACGACCGTGCGGGGAGCCATTAGCCTGGCCTGGGAGAGAGCTCAGCCCCAAAATGGGGGCGAGGGTGAACACATTGCAAGAGCAGCCTCAGCTGGTTTCTTTGCTCATTCCCAATCTCGGCTTTGGAAGGGCATTTTTGATGAGGGTGGGGCCGGGAGAGGTGCAAGGACAGTTTCAAAGCAACACAGGCCAGACTTCGAGCTCTCCTCGGCTTTCCACTCTTCCGAAACCACAGCTCCAGCCTGAGCTGGCTTCTCTGTCAACTCCCCGGTCCCTCCCTGTAACCAGCCCCATAAAAAGGGAGCGGGGCAGGAGGGAGTCCGGCTGCAGACTTTGTAATTTGGCTTGGGGGCGGCTCCTGTTCGCTTTAACCAGGCTGTAATTACGGCTGGCACCCAACACCCCTCATTACTGGAGCCTGGAAGGAGGACTCTAATTATAGCATGCTGGGTCCTGGCTGGGGCAGTGGGGGGCCAGGCAGAGCTGGGGGCTGCAAGGCCAGCAAACAGCCCTCGGGGGTGCGGCCACCCTGGGCCGTGGGTGCCTTCCCCAAGGCGCCTCATTTCTCTTGCTTCCAGAGCCTTCCATGGGAAGGGTGGGGCATAGGTCGAATCGGGGCTCCTCCCTCAGGGAGAGGAGGAACCAGAGGAGCCCAGAAGGTTCATTCATTCATGCGAGAAGCGTCTATCGAACATCTGCTGTGTGCCAAGCTGGCACTGGGGGTCAGCAGTGGGCATACACGTGTCATCCAGCCAGGGGTGGTGTCCAGGCAGAAAGTGCCGGTTAGGCCATCGTGCTGCTGAAAACGGCTGAATAGGTCGACTGTTCTGAGCCTTGAGTGCCCCCAGCCACTCCCCCGGGACCCCCGGTCTCCCCTGGCACAGCGGAGCTCCAGGACCCTGCCCCAGGGCCCACACAGGTGGTTAAATGCTGTATCTGCCCCTGGGACTCCAGAATCTGGTGGGGACTTGGCATTAAATAAGGAAATACACCATGAGTACCTAACTAAGAAAAGGTGCCGAGGGCAATAAGGAAAAGAAATACCGGAGGAAGAGCCAGGGCCCCGGTATAGTTGGGAGGGTGCAGTCAGGGCCGGGCTCCCTGAGGAGGTGACATTCAAGGTGAGACCTGAGGACGGAGGGATTCAGCCAGGTGAGGGGTGTGGGGGAAGGGCAGGTGTCTCCACTGGAGGCCAAGAGAATGGGAGGCCTGCAGTCTGGGGTCTCACTCTCTGAGGTGTCCCCGTGCTGGGTGGAAGCTTAGACAGCGGTGGGATTTCTCCTGCACCTGGTGCCAAGAGCACTGGGCTGTGCTTAGGTCGGTCACACCCTCTCTGCGCCTTGGCTTCGCCATCTGTCCACAGGAGGCCCCTTCAGGCCACAAGCCCTCCTTCTCTGTCCCCACCCCTGACGAGCAGCAAGTCCTGTTTCAGCGCCACATTTTGAGATGCGCTGACTATGAAGCTAGGGGCCCTGTAGCCAGGGTGGGGGAAGGGGCCTGGGAGCTCCAGGCTGTCCCCACGAGTTATTAAGAGTCACCCGGAAGCAGACACAAAGGGAATTGTCCTGAGCTGGAGTCAGCCCCTAGCCCCCCGGCCGAGAACAATCGGGGAGGAAAACCTAGGCCCTTTGTCCTGCACACAGTGCGGCAGTGACGGCAGCTGGGAAAATGCCGAGTATTTCTCAGCTAAAATTAGCCACCTACCGAACCTTTACATCAAGGGCGCCCTGAAGCCTCCATTGTTTTGAACGGGGGGTCCGGGGGGGGGGGGGGAGGGGGGCAGGGAGTCTCAGGAGAAACAAGTGACCGTCCCCACTCCCAGGACCTGGACCAGCCAATGCCAAGCCAACACTCGCACCTCAAGGGTGCCCAATAAGGCGGAGCAAGCAGGGGATAGATGGACAGACACAGAGGGCAGGGGTCAGGCTGCCCAAGGTCTCTGAGTGTGGGTGGCTGACGCAGCCTCTGGCTCCCTACTGGAGACATTCTCCCTTCACGGGTGACACTGAACAGAACCCTGGGTTAAGCTTAGGGGTTTAGAAGGAAGCACAGGAAACATAAGTAAGAAAATAACTCTTCATCCTTTCCAGAGGAAGCAGCCAGAGCGGGCTTCGCTCTTTGCTCGTGGTAGACAGTTTCTACCACTGGAGTCGCAAACCCGGCTCAGAATCTTCCCTCTGCTGCTCAGCGACTGTGTGACTTGGGCCAGTTACTTATCCCCTGAGCGACTGTAGGTAAACAGTAGAGGTGGATAGACATTGTTGGAAAGATAATATAGATGAAGTAGATAGTAACAATGGTAATAATAAAAAAAAAAAGTAATGCAGCTTATACTCAATAAGCCCTTTTGATGTGCCAGGCACTGCTCGAAGCAACTTGTGTGTATAGTGTGTTTCCTAGAAATATTATTACTCCCGTTTTGCGGATAAAGGAAACCGAGGCCCGGAGAGGCTAAGTAATTTGCAAGAACACAGGTGCAGGTGATGGGTATCATGGTCTTGATGACCACACACCAGGGGCCTGATTCAAGCTAACGCAAGCGGCACCGATGCTGCCATGTAATTCCTCTAGTTCCTCTTGAAAGGCCTCCAGCTGAATCATAGAAGTGCTCAGGGAAAGGAGCTGACCTGCATTAAGCACCATTATGTGTGCTAAGTGTTTTATATTTCTGTTGGGAGGCACGGGAGTGTCGAGCAGTAGACCAGCGGCAGCACCTGGGAGCTTGTTAGACGTGTACGTTCTCAAGCCCCGCCACAGACCTGCTAAATGGAAACTTCTGGGTGGAGGCAGAGGTTTTACCAAGCCTCCAGCTAATCCCGGGACATGCTGCAGTTTCAGAACCACTGGCATAGAGGTTAATGAGTATGGTCTTCGAGGCAGGGAGATCCAGATTGAAGTGCTGACAACCCTGTTCTGTGACCTTAGGCAAGTTACTTAACCTCTCTGTTTCTCAGTTTCCTTACCTGCAAATTGGGGATCAGAATAAGAGTACCTGCCTCGAAGGTTGTTGGGAGGATTCAGGTAGGTGATGTACTCCTAGAGACCTGCGCAGTGCCTGGGAGTGGGTTGGCCTCTAAACAGTAGCTGTGGTTGGCTAAAGGGAACGATGGGTCTTTGTGGCCAGGGAAGCACGCGAATCCCAGCTGGAGTGCAGCTCCCCATCCAGTGCAACCAAGTAGGACTGAGGGCCCAGTTAGGAGAGGTAACCCCTCTCTCCCAGGCTGAGGAGTTGGGCACGGCTGAGATGGACTTCTCCCCCCCCCACCTGGCTGGTTCCTGTCTTTTTGCCTTGAGTGTCAACCAAAAAGACACATGAACTATGTGAGGCTGTTTCCTCCCCCACCCTTTCTCAGGGAAAGAGCAAAGGCATCGCCAGGGAAACCAGATTTGAGAATTACAGTCTGGAGACAGGGCAATCCCCAGGCCCTGGGCTCGTGGGGCGGGGAGCCCTCTACTGCAGGTGGTCTTGCAGTTTCCAGGAGGGGGTCCTGGCTCTGGTCCTTGTCACCTGTGTGTTTTTGATGATTCCTTGGAGGCCTCTGGGGAGGTGTGTGCTGCTCTCCATGCCTTTCTCCCTGAGGGGGGGCTCCTGAGGCCAGGCAAGGCAGAGTGCAGAGCTGACAGCCCCACCTCCCTTACCCAGCCTCTGGGAGCCCCAGGTTCCTGGCAAGAACCTCTCCCCACCTGTCCCCAGGTCCCCCGAGATATCCACATGCTTTAGTGTCACGTCACGCTTTCACACCTCCGGCCCCAACTCTGTGAGGTGGCCTACAGATGCTGTGCCCATTTGATGGGTCAACAAGCTTGAGGCCCCAGGAAGTGAGCTGGTGGCCAGCCCAGGACTATTCTGGTGTTTTCTTTCCACAGAACCACGCCTCCATCCTTTCTCTTTTCCTCTCTCAGACTTCCTTATCCGCCTTGAGACATCCCTGGAAGACTGTGACAAGTTGAGTGCCTGTTATGTCCAGGCTCAGAGACATGGGACCAGTCCCCTGAAGTGGCACAGTGGCAGAGCTGGGGTTGACCCAGGTCCTACTTACTTCTGAGCTGTGCTCTTATTCATGCTTTTTTTCTGGCTCTTTCCTCCCCTCTGCCCTCACTGGGGCCCAGTCACCACCCTCCGAGAGAAGAGCCCTTTCGTGGCGCACGCGGCCGTGACCTCACACCCTTCCTCTGGCTCTGAAGGCCGAGGTGAGCAGGCCTAGCCCTGAGCCAAGGAGGCCCAGCAATTACATCAGCAGGTGCAAACAAGCAGCCAGGGGCCGGGCCCGGCGTCCCATGGGGCTGGGGGTGGAGCTCCATCCACCCCACTCAAGTCTGTTTCATTCCCTTCTTCCAGCTTGCATCAGCCTTTTGCAGCTCCGTGTCATCACAGAGTGGGCTGGGCAGCAGCTGGAAGGCCGGGGCAGGGTGGGAATTGGGGAGTGGGGCACCTGGCCGGCACCTCAAACCCGGAGGGAGACCCTGGAGCTGTTGGTCAAGATGTCAGCCAGCGCCCCTGCCAGCCCAGCGAAAGTACGCCTACTGTTTCTCACTGCGAAAAGCAATAATAAAAATTAGCAAATGCACAGGGCAGCCCAGCTGGCAAAACAGTTTCACACTTCTGACCTTGATGTTTCCAGCAACCCTGGAGGGTGAAGCAAATCAAAGTGGCCCCATTTCCCAGAAGGGAAGATTGAGGTCCAGGGGGAAGTGGCTTACCTAAGGTCACCTCATGAGCCAGTGGCAGCACCAGTGTGCTTCAGCCTAAGAAATACGAGGGATTTTAGGAGGCTGAAGAATGAGAAATCCCTACAGTCATCAAGGCAGAAGTAGTCAAAGCCTACTTCCTGGAGGAGGTGGACTGACTCCTTGATGGAGAAGGAGGGAGCTGCAGACAAAGCTGTAGATTTATTTCTGCACCGATGGTGGTGGCTCAGCAGGCAGAAGGACCATCACATGGCTGTGGGGCTAGGCTGGAAGCAGACTGAGCATGAGTCTGGGAGTCCGGCTGTCTGGGTCCTTAACCTTGAATCTTTGTTGTGAGCTTCTTGTTGGTGGAACTGAAGCTTGGTTGTTGCTCTCCAGATCCTGCTATAGGCATGATCAAGGGGAAGCACTCAGAAAATGTTTGATGAATGAATGAAGGAATGGGGGTGAGTCCCTGCCCTGTCTCCCTCAAGGTGCACCTGTGCGGCCACCTAGGCCTTCCCCTGGGCCAGTGCCACCTGTCTCCCCACATCTCCACCCTGATAGCTCAGCTGCTCACCCAAGCTCAGGGCTAGGGTCTTCCCCACTGTTGGAACCAGAGAGAGGCAAGGGCAAGAGCATTGGTCTGAGTGCCCGGATGCCCACATTCCAGTCCTAGCTTTGCTTCCAACCCTCTGTGTGACCTGAGACCAGTTACTCCCTACCTCTGGTCTGCAGGGTATTCCTGGGAGCCTAGTCTGCAAGGTCTGCCTTCCCTGGGGCCCATGGAGCCTTAGGGCTGGTGCCGGCCTTGTGGAAGAGGCAGCGCTGAGTGTGGAGGAAGTCCAGAGATGGATGTCACCTTCTTCCCTGCCTCCAGGGCCCCAAGCAGGAACCCAAGTGGGTTCCAGGTTCAGAAAAGTACAAGAGACCCCCAAAGAGCCCCTCTCACCCCCCGCCATTGCCAGGTGCTCTCACGTTTCTCTTTCTCTGTCCTTCTTGCTGTGACTCTCCACCTCTCTGTTCACCTCTTCCAGTTTGTCCCATGCCCCATTTCATAGGTTGACAAAGGCCAGAGTCCGGGCACCCCTCTTCCTTTCTCCCTGTTGTGATTCTCTTTATGCCAATGTGATGCCAAGATACCAGGGGTGCTGCAGCCACTGACTGGCTGTTTGCACTGGAACAAGGCATTGCTCCTCTCTGGCTTCAGGATCCCCCTCTGGAAGTGAAGGGCTTGGACTTAGTTCTAAGGGCCCCGCAGCCCAGGGTCTGAGCCACCTCCTGGTGCCTGCCAGGGGGCCCACACCAGCACTGGGGTGGGGTCTGGCCAGGTGTGGTGATGGGGCTGACGGCAGTTCGCGACGATGGCACAGGTTTTCCACTTTGCAATGTGTTGGCAGCCAGCTCCCCTTCGTGAGGAGGGGTGGCTCAACCCTAGAGCATGACGCTGGGAAGGCAGGGGAAGTTTATGCCTCGGGGCTCTCGAAGAACAGCCCTGACCCTGAACTTTCCAGGGCGGCCTGGGGACACCTCACCTGGAAGGGCAGCAGGGACGTAACCCGTCAGGCAGCCCCTGGGCCAGAGGCTGTACCCATGGGCATTTTGACTTTTCTGGGAGACAGGGATAGGACACCGGCATCTTTCTGCTCTGCGCCCAGATATGCAAAGAGATCCTGATGTCATTGCCTAGCGGCTCCCACACCAGCTCTGCACCCTGCGGCTCCTCCAACAACCCAGAATGCCATGCAGGAGCAGTCAGCCCAGCTGGCGTGTGCCCCTCTGGCGTGTGTGACTGTGAGAGAGGGAGAGGGAGATTCCTGGTGCACTTCACTGTGGTTTAAAAGTCCTCAGTTAACAGCCTTGAAAGAAAGCATAGGATACACAGACTGTGTCTGGCAAGACCCAGTAAGTAACAAAATATGTGCACATCTAAAAAATGTCCAGTGTTAATTCTGGTCACCTGGGGGTGGGAATGGGTGATTTTTATCGTCATCCTCATTTTTTCCTAAATTGTAATCAGAAGAGGTCAAGAAAAAACGTAGTTTCACTAGAAAGAAAAGGAGGATTTTTTTTTTTTTTTTTTTTTTTTTTTGCGGTACGTGGGCCTCTCACTGTTGTGGCCTCTCTCGTTGCGGAGCACAGGCTCCAGACGCGCAGGCTCAGCGGCCATGGCTCACGGGCCCAGCCGCTCCGCGGCATGTGGGATCCTCCTGGACCGGGGCACGAACCTGCGTCCCCTGCATCGGCAGGCGGATTCTCAACCACTGCGCCTCCAGGGAAGCCCGAAAAGGAGGATTTTTAAAATAAAGTCCTCACTCCCCCTGGAGTCTAGAGGCCAGTTTCTTTTACTGGCTCTGCTGCTCAGGTGCTTTGTGATCTAAGGCTAGCCCACCCCTTCTCTGGTCTCCATCCTAGAGGGCAGTAATTAGATGGTCCCTGAGGTTCCATCAGTTGGTGGCATCCTACAGGATGGGGTTTCCAAAGCGACTGGTTCCTATGGCCCACGTCAGCCCAACCTATGCCCACCTCCTCTGGCTGCTCCCTCCCACCCCCACCTGCCACCCCAGGTGTTTCCAGAGAGGCTGGGCAGCACAGATGGAGAAAGTCTTGTGTCCTCAGTGGGCCCAGCTAAACGAGCAAACAGGATTTCCAGGCTCTCAAGGAGCTTGCCTTCCAGAGAGTAGACCTGTCCAGACAGACATCAAACAATCAAGTACATGGAGATGGTAATTCCAGAGAGAGATGAACAATGTCAAGAAAAACAAACAAACCAGGACAATGTGAAGATAGCATCAAGGATGGTGAATTTACACTGGGTGGTCAGGGAGGGCCTCACAGGGGAGGTGGCACTGGTATTTGAGCTGAGATCTCAGTGACATAGAGTCAGCCCAGGAATATCAGTAGACGGGCGGGGAGGGGTGTATTTCAGAAGGAGAGAGCAGCGAAGGCCCTGATGTGAGAATAAACCAGGCATGTACAAGGGGAGGAAACACACCTGGGTGGCCTGGAGCCTCTGAAGTCTGGGGGTTCCGTGGTGGCTCGGACTTCATTCCGGGTGAAAATGGAAGGCATTGGAGGGTGTGAGCAGGGGAGTGATTTTTTTGTATTTTACAAGATCGCCCCAGCTGTTGTGAGGAGAGTGCATTTGAGGGGGCAAGAGGGGAAGAAGGGAGCACAGTAAGGGGGTTCTGGGCCGGGCGCCGTGGGCTTGGAGACGGTAGGAGGTGGTGATGGGCAGTCGCGGAGTAGTTTGAAGCACGTCTTGAAGGTTTACCTGGCAGCATCCGGGTTCGTCAGCATCACGGGTTGGATGCAGGGGAGGGAAAGGGGGGGTCTCCCCATGTGGGGACCTAAGCTATTGGGTGTTTGGTGGAGTCTGATATTGCAACTCAAGCTCACCCCATCCCAACTCCGGATGGGGGAGAGATGACCAAATAAAATACCAGGTCCCCCACAGGCCAGAGTCACTGCCATTGCCTTAAAGTTGACATCAGCAGCCCTAAGAAAGGAGCCACTGTCCCAGCCTGGTTGGGGCTCTCTGGGTGTCCAGGGGGGTTGGTTGTGGATTGTGACCTTGAGCAGGGCTTGGGTGGGTCTGCTGGTGTGAGCATGTGTGTCTGAGTGTGACGTCTTAGGGGCTGCACCAGGCTACCAGCGGGCCCTTCCCAGGCTAGGATGAATCTCTGTTGGGCTGGGGCATCCCATACAAGTCCAAGACTTGTCCGGCCCACAGAGGAAGGGGGGCCAAGTGCTGGCATCAGGAAGCTGAGACCTGGAAGCGAACTCTGGAGAGACTTCATTTGTTCATCTGCAAAATGGGCAAAACAATAGCGGCCGCCTGCCGGTCCCTCGAGGCATCATGGGCCAAAGGAGGCCCTGTGCTTTGACGGGAGGAGCTTTGTTTCTTGGTAGCTGAGAGCCTGAGCATGTCTTTTCACTTCTTTGAGCCCCAGGTTCCTCATCTGTGAAGTGGAACGCCTGCTTCACAGGATTTTATATTGTCTGTGATGTTTATTATCACACTGTGTGCTGGATAAATGGGTATTATCTGGGGGGTGATGGATGAGAGAGTTTTGCGTTCCTTGTGTAAGAGGAGAAGGGGAAGCAGAATGCCCCCTCTTCAGGGCCCAGACCTCCAGGCACAGTGACTAGGACTTGGAAGGGGAACTAAAAGTTGGCCCTAGAGGGACCGAGGCCCAGGCCGAGGGAACCCAGTGGCCAGAGGAAGGGTCTGAAGCGGGGGTCTGGGCCCGTGGGAATATAGCTTCCCCAAGTACCACTGAGAGTCTGCGGATAGACCAATGACCCGGGAGCCGTAGTGTCCTCTCTCTGTTTTGTAAGCAGTGTGGCCCCTAGGAAATGGAGCCCGGGCTTCATGCCAGGGCTGCACCTGCCCTGGGGCCTTGTCCCCAGCCTCACGTCAGATCCTTCACTTGTCCCAAGTCCTTCCAGGGGAAAGATTTCTCAGCGTCAGCCAGACACCCCTTCAGGATGCAGGCTCCTGCCCCAGCTGGCCATCTTGGTGAGGCTGCTTCCTGTGGCCAGCAGAGGAAGTGACGTCATGGGCATGGGCAGGTCTGCAGAGGGTATGGGAAAAGGGCTGTGCAAGGGGCCTCCTTTGTTAGGAAGGAGGCCCCCCAAGCCCACCAGCCCCCATTTGTCATCAGTAACGGCCATTGTAACCACCTCTGAGGGGGCCCCAGCCTGAACTCCACAGCCGCCAGAAGCCAGGGCCAGATGGAAGAAGGGCTTTGTGTCCAGGGAGGGGTCCTTCCATGTGGGGTTTGTGTGTTTTTAAAACATAATAATAAGCGGGCTCCTCTCCCCGCTCTCTCCCCACTCCCCACTGAGCACATCCACCTCACGGTGAATGGAAGAGATTTTCCATGCAGTGGGAGGTCAAGTCTGGCGAGAATTAGCCGGTGTCCAGGGGCTAGACTGTGATTACGGATGATAAATGTGCCCAGCGTGGGGCGTTTCTCTCTCCCTCACCTCCCGCCTGCCCCCCATCCTCCCCTCCCAGGCCTGCTCCTCAGTGTGGCACCGCCTTGCACCAGCCAGCCCTGCTCAGCTACAGATGCCCACCCCCTGCAGTTGAGCCCGGGGTGGGGGGTGTCCCAGGCCTGGCCTTGTCACGCACCTGGGGGCAGAAACCAAGGGGCAGGGGTACCGAAGCCTTCTCTACTAGACCACTGCAGCCTCTGAGGTCTCTCTGCCCTAGTAGCCAGGGGTGGACCTGGCTGAGATGGATGGTAGTGAGTTTCCATCCCAGGCATGGGAAAATAACAGAGCCCAAGCTTTTACCCATAGCCACGCCATGCTGTGCTGTCTCCCACCTCAGCCGTGAACCAGAAATGGGGCTCTGGTCCAGCTCGGCTGTTAGCTTGCTGTGTGGTGTTGCACTGGTCACTTCCCCTCTCTGAGCCGGTAGAACAGGGCTCCGGGTGCCTCTGCACTCGACTTGCTGTGCTTCTGGCCTACAGGGGCTCAGGTGTCTATAGGCCGAGGAGGCTGCCAGTGCGGGCTTTCAGGACTCCCCACACACGGCTCAGCCGGAGAAGCTTTGCCCCTCCCTGGGGCATGGGCTGTACCCAGTTAACAGAGCACATTTGCATCTGTTTTCTCAGCTGACCTTCACAACAACACCTCAAAACTGACAGGGCAGTACCTATTAGCCCCTTTTTCATAGATAGGGAAACTGAGGCCCTCTCAAGGTCTCAGTGGCAGAGTGAGGATTTGAATTTGAACTGGTCTGCTGGCTCTCAGGCCAGCCCATTCCACCATGCGCCAGTCCAGTCTGGACCCCAGGCTCAGGGTCACCATAAGGGAAGCACAACCCCTCTGGCCTCCCCTAGCAACCAGTGACAGTCTCCCATCCAGGGATGTCTGAGCACTGTAGTTTTAGTCTCCCCCTCCTCTCAGGGGTAGTTCTGGGAAATATGGTTTCTTTACCTTTGTCCTGAACCCACTTCCTTCATCTCCAAGGCCCCTGGCTTCTGCTTATTCTAGTGGCTTAGATTCTGGTACGTCTTAAATGCCCGTGGCCTTGACTTCCACCCCATCAGGACCTCCCACCTGCCAGGTGTGTCTCCACACTAGGCTCTGCCCAGGCCCAGCCCCTGGGAAGGAGCGTGTGGCCTGGCACGGGTCCTGCTGTTGGGTGGCGACCGGGCTCAGACTCCTGGCTCTGTCTTGCAAGCTCCACTCCCGTCCCGGGGGACGGGTACCCTGTCCTGGACCCCATGGGGGACACCAAGAACCATGTGGTGTGCTCCCTGCTTTCCCACAACTGCCAAGGAGCCTTCGAGCTGCCAGCAGCAGGGAGGCGCCAGCAGACCCCCACCCTGGTCACCTCCCCTCCCTACATTTTAAGCGGATTGTGAGCAAAATGGAACTTGCCCATGAGGAAGCCAGGTGGTGAGGAGATGCCAAACGGTGTCTTGTGAATATTTGAGAGAAAGGCTAGACGGCCAGGGGGGCACGCCGCAACCTTCAGAGGCTGGGACGCTGTCGTGGGGAAGAGGAAGCACACTGTTTTGTGTAACCTCAGAGGCTGAAATTACAGCGATGGCTGGAGCCTCCGACAGCAAATTTCAGCAGAAAGTAAGGAAAGCTTTTCTGTTAGATCTGTCTAAAGGAGAGCCTGGCTGAGAAAGGCAGTGGTGAGCTCCCTATCCCTGGGGGTATGTGAGTCAAGGTTGGATACGGAGTTGATGGGCAGGGGGATGTCGTACGAGATGGCCCTTGCAGTAACCTTTATCCCTGTGATTCAGTGCATCCAAGTGAGCCCCGTGGACAAGACACCCCATACAGGCAGGAATAGGTAAATGAGAAGCGAGGGTTTGAATGGTGCCCACCAGAGAGACTCTAGTGGTCATTTTCATCCGAGGCCGGGGTGGGTGGGCTGCGGCATGGTTGGCAGAGCCCAGCAGTAAATAGTTCCTCCTCCGCCCTCCCAGCCTCCCCCCCAACGCTGTGCATTAGGATCCCAGTAGGTGCTGGGTCTTTGCACCAGAAGTAACACTGGCAAGAAAGGTGACCCCACTTTAAGCAAATTCGCTTCGTGCAGAAAAACTTTACCCAACAGCGCCCTGTCCTACATTAACAGATTCCCCATCAGGCATCTTCAAATCTCAAAGTGTGAGAACCATAGTGGGGCTCAAGAGATTGACTCTGCCAACTTTCCGATTTGACAGATGGAGGCCCCGAGGCCTGAGAGGAAGGCCACACAGCAGTGCCAGTCCCCAGCTGGGGTGAAAACTCAGGGCTCCTGACTTCAGTGGTTCTCTTCCTATGTTTGACCATCTTTGGTTACATCTGTGCAGGGATGTGTTCTCTTTCATACCTTCATTTTGGATTAGCTAGGCCATTCATGTGTGCAGCTGTAAAGGCAGGTTGCATTTTTGCAACTATAGGTTCAAATGAATTCTGCCATTGGAAAACCACACTTTATGTGGGTCATTTTCCCACCAGGGGGAAATTCATATCTGGCCTGGCGGTGGCAAAGACTCCTCCTCCTGGGGGACCTCTTCCTCGGTGTTTTATTCTCCTCTGTGAAGATGGGGCAGTGGGGAGAGCAGTAGTGAAGCCAGGGAGACAGGTGACCGAGGGATACGGCTCCGAGCCTGGCTTCCTCCCGCTGACCAGGTGACCTCAGGCAAGTCCCTTGATGGCCCATGTCTTCATCTGTAACATGGGAAGATAATGCTCACCTTGGGGGTTGTGAGGAGTAAATTAGAGGAACTATTTGAAACATCTGGCAAATAATTCCCAGTTCAGAAGTCAGATTCAGGTGTCTACCTGTCTGGAGGCGCTCCCCAGCTCTGCTACATACTAGCTTTATAGCCCTGTATCAGCTACTTAAACTCGCTTGTTCTCAGTTTTCTCATCTGTAGTATGAGGTCAATAATAGTACCTAACTTATAGAGATGTGGTTCCCAAAGGGATGTGGTTCCCAAACTGTGTGCCCAGGCACCCTAGAATGCTACAGGGGCTGCTGTGGGATATTTTTAATCTCCATGGAAACACAGCAATGGACAGCTGCCAGATACCACAACAACTACTAGCTCAAGACAGCTTACAATTTCAGCGTCACACACACTTCTTTCCTTTAGATGGCCCCATACCTTTGCAAAGCTGGGAATTTGGCACTTGGGAGTACTCTGAGACAAACTGTGAGGGCAGCAATGTCCCCTATGATTCCAAGACATCCCCATTATAAGTCATTGTGGATATATAGGAATGGAATACAAATATTACCTTTCTTTCAATTTACGTGTATTATTTTTCCCAATGGATACTAAGTTGCTAGGATATACACACACCCACCCACAAACACGTAAGCTGGTTGGATCTAACTACTTAATAAACAAAACCACTAGGAATTTCTTTTGGCCGTGGGGTAAAATTACTGGGTAAAAATTACCAAGACAGTAAAGACCAAAAAAGTTTGGGAACGTCTGTCAAGGATTGCCGCAGGGCTCAGTGAGTTAATATAAAATAACCCTCTGAAGGCCTCTGGCAGAGGGAGCACCCAGGAACCCCCAACTTCATGATTCTTCCTCCTCCAAGCTGGAGAGGGAAGGCTCAGGTGTCCCCCCTCCAGGACACCTGAAGAACCTTCCTCAGCCGCTAAGGCCCAAGCCAGGGCCAAGGAAGAGGGGACATGTCCACTGGTCAGGACAGGGGCCCGACTCAGTCACTACCCAGGCCCTGGCAGCACCTCCCACACACCTTTAATTTGTGTTCACTGAGCACCTACTGTGTGCCGGCCAGCACGTAGTCCATGGTGGTCCCTGTGGGGAGGAATCTCAGGTCGGCTCTTGCTGCTGCTTCCTTGTTTCCTGCAGGACGTCTGAGGGATGGGGATGAGGGCAAGCGGGCAGTGGCTGCGTAGAGAGCCACCCAGCACTGTCCTGAATGACAGGGAGGCAGTGATGAGGATGCCCAGCCATCCTCTTGCCAAGACCAGGGCTGAGTCTTCGTGCCAGGGCCGAGAGGAGGGGTGGGGTGGCAGGGTGGGGCACGGGGCCGCCAGACTCAGGCCTGCTGCCCTAATGGATGTCTAATGTTGACTTTCCTCAGTCGAGTCTCCGCCTGCTTTGTACATGAGCCACATTAGGGTCATGAAACAAAGTCATAAATGCAGCCCGCAGTGCCACAGAGAGCCGAGGCAGCCGTCACCCGGAGGCTGTGTGGTTAGAAGGTAGGGCAAGCCTGCAGCTGCATCCGTGGCTTCCCATATACCTGCTCTCATGGCCACCATCCCCAGAGGGGGGTCCCGTCCCCCTGTTTCACAGATGAGGTGCCTGAGGCCAGGCAGGACTGGTTCAGACCCTGGGGTGTCTGAGTCTGAAGCTTGAGCCCTGCCCTACACTCCTGAGGCCTGAGACTGAAGCAGGGATGCTGGTGGCGGGAGGTGGGCCTGGAGTCCTCTTGGCTGCACCCAGCTCTCCCTAGAACCGCCCGCCTGGCGGGAGGGCCACAGTGAGCAGCTCTCAGGCCACCGGGAGACCCATGTCCAGCTCCCTGGGCACTGTGTCATCTCGCCATCAACTGCCCACATTCCCAGACCCTAGGGGCTGCCAGTTTACCTACAGAGAAGGTGCCTCCCTGTCTGGCAGAGGAAAGCAGGTGTTTGGGAGCCCTGGCCTGGCCTCGGGAATCCTCGGTGCTTTTCTTAGTTTAGATGCCCACTAACCAGGTGACCTTGCATCAGTTTGATGGACTTCAATTTCCCAAGCTTTGAAACACAAAAAACAGTCCTGGCCTTGCTGGCCCTTTGATGAGAGAGCCTCCATAATTGCAGACACCCGGCCAGTGTCAGGGTCTATTAGGAATCTCAGGTATGGGGACACCCACAGTGTTATGGAGCTGCTCCAAAGATAGGCAGTGTGGAGCCCCGGGCAACACTGAAGTCTGGTTTCTTGGGTTCAAACCTTGGTTCTGCCTCTGGCCAGCTGTGTGACCTTGGGCAAGTTGCTTAACTGCTCTGAGCCTCAGCTTCCCCATCAGTAAACTGGGGACCAATATAATATACCTTACAAAGTTGTTGCAAGAATTAGGTAAGTTAACTATGTAAATGAAACACAGCAGTTAATTCCAGGGAAGCATTAGTTGCTATTTTGATGCAGCAGTTTGTACCTAGGCTCCTCCTAGGCACTCATGCATGTTTATCTCATATGATCCTCAAAAGATCCCAGAGAGAGGAGGAGTGCTCACTTCCCTTCCCTCTTCAGAGACGAAGTAACGAGGTTGGAGTTAAGGGCTCTCTCTCCATGGGTCACAGGGAACATGCTGGATTCATCCTTTTTCTTGCTGGCTTCCCCTTCGGTCCCCTAGGTCACGCACACATACCCCACCCACAGCCCAGAGCTTGGAGCCAGTGACAGCCCATGCATTTTCTCAGAGCCTCCGACTTAGCAGAAGCTGTGATCCACAAGGAGAGGACACTGATAAAGCACTTTAGGCACATTTTGTTCATTCTGCTCTTGAAGAACCATGTGTCCCTTTGGCCCCTCTGCCCAAAGCGGGGCTCCCCATACCTGAGATTCCCGTGGCCTCCTGGGGCCCCAGCTCCACTTGATGGACTAGAGCTCTGGGACAGTGACAGGACTGCGCAGGCTGGCGAGGGGCTGGGCAGACACATGCACCCCTGCAGCTTAATTCGTTATTTCCTCGGGAGCAGTTAGCAGAGGAGGACAAGCCCCCTGCCGCTTGTCCCCAGCCACCTGATTGTTTGGGGCTTGGCATTGGAAAGTCAATTTTCCTACGTGGATTGTAAACCAGTAGGCTGGCCCAGCCTGGTTTCCCTCCCTCCCCACACTGGTGGTGGCCAGGCCCCTCTCCCTTCCTGTTTGTCTCACCTCCCGAGGTGCTGTTCTTTCCAGGGAGCCGGCCGGTTTCCATCTGGCCCCTCTGCGGGAGGAGATGGCCACCTGCACAGCCTCACTGCCTTCCCAGCCTCCCGAGTGCCCTCATCCACAGGGCTGAGGGTGTGGATTTGGCTGAAGTGGGAAATGCTAAGGGGGTGGATCAGAGCCACAGACCAGAGGAAGGGAGGGTCTGGGGGGAGGCTACATGGAAGGTGGTCTCCCCTGCATGCTGCTGCCTGCCGCGGGCTTCCTGGAGGAGGCAGCACTCTGGGAACAAGCACCAGGGAGCCCAGGTCTGCTGCTGCCACCCCACCTCAGCCCACCCTCGCCCCTGTGGGCCCTGACTTGTCTCCCTGCTTCCATCAGCCTGGCTGGCTGGGGCTGCACAGGGCAGCTGTGGCTTCGGGGCAGAGCCGGCCTGGTTTGAGCTCCAGCCTCAGGCCCATTTCCAGCTCTTCACATACTGTGGCATCGCTGTGGGAAACTGGAGGGAGGCCGGGGAGGGCCGGTGGGGAGAGCTGGAGAGGGGTGTCCTTGCCCTGACGGGTCACCTCACCTCCCTGGGCCACCCTGACTCCTCCATCTGTAAAAAAGTAGAATCACACAGCATCACAGGGCCGGGACTGGCTCCAAAACAGCCTCTTAAAAGCAGGTCACAGTGGGGAAACCGAGGCCACAGGAGTGTCAGACCTCGCCCACGCCACAGAGGGCGGCCCAGCAGGTCTCCTGCAGCTGCCTAACCCTCCTCCTCCCCTGGCCTCCTCTCTCTGTCACGGCCCCCAGGGGATGGAGGGGACCCGGGCCTCCCAGCCTGTGGCCTCATGGAGCCCTCCCACCCTCCACCCTCTGCAGGCACTGATTCTGGCAGCGAGGTGCTCCCAGACTCCTTCCCGTCGGCGCCGGCAGAGCCGCTGCCCCACTTCCTGCGGGAGCCGCAGGACGCCTACATCGTGAAGAACAAGCCGGTGGAGCTGCGCTGCCGTGCCTTCCCCGCCACGCAGATCTACTTCAAGTGCAACGGCGAGTGGGTCAGCCAGAACGACCACGTCACGCAGGAGAGCCTGGACGAGGCCACCGGTGAGCCCACCCCACTTGCCGGGCACCCCCAGGCCCAGAGGGTCCTGGGCCTGGCTCCACCCTGGCTCCGTGTGAGACCTCATACAGCCACGGCAACCCCGGGCCTCCGTGTCCCCTCTGAGGTTCACCCTGGACCAGTATTTCCCCAAGGCTTGGCCGCTTGCCCTGTCTGACTGGGTGACCAGGTGAAACAGCACCAAATCCCTTGCTGAGAGTGAGCTCCCTTTTCCAGTTACCTTCCATCCTCTGCTTACATCAGAGAGCAGGTCCAGTTGGGGACAAGGTTCTTCCCCGCTCCCCCAGCACCTGCTGTGCTCTCTGTTTAAGGAAGAGGAGCCGGCTCTGTCTTGCAGCCCTGCCCCAACACCCAACCAGAATTCTAGACCATCGCTAGTTTCACAGGTCCTCTGTGTTGGTGAGAAATGATACCGTTTTTGTTCACAATAATGATGCAACGCTTCCTTCATAGAAATCAGTTGGCTTCAGTTTTTTAAAAGGCCTGTAATATTAAGTAAATAATCATAGAGGTGGTGCTAGGATGCAGCCCAAGTTCTGCAGGAGAGGAGAGTGGCAGAAGCGTGGGAAACTAGGAGGAAGCGTGGGATGTGTGCAGGACCCTGGGCACCCCCCACCCCAGGCAGGAGGCAGAGCCTGGGGCTCCTCACATCTCCCAGAGCCCAGCCCCTGTTTACAGTACAGGAGCTTCGGGGGTGGAAATCCTTTCCCGGACTCAGGCCGAGAAGGGGGGCCACCCACTGCGGGTCACCTGCGGACGGCCGGCTTTGGGCAGCCCCAACCAACCCCAGGCTCGGGGTGGCTCCTTTGCCCCAGGGCCTGCCTTGGCTTTGATTTCATTTTTACCATCTCTTCCCTGACCTTTTCTTTCTCCTCCTTTTTCAGCCCTCTCTTCTTTCCTTCTGTCTCTCCTGCTTCTCCCTTCTCATCCCCGTCTCCTTTTGTCTCCTTTTGTGTCTTTTTTCCCTTATGTTTCTCTCTCTCTGCCTCAGTCTCATACTTGTGTCTCTCCCCTGACATACTCTCTTTCACTGTCTCTCCTTCTTTCTTCCTCCTTCAACTTCTATTTTTCTGTGAAAAGCTGACAGATTTCAGAACCACTCAGGCTTAAAATCATACCCCAGAATGTACTTAATGTCATTCAACGCTGTACCCTAAAAATTGGTTAAAATGGTAAGTTGTAGGTTATGTATATTTTACCAAAAATGTTAAAGAATTCCAAGAATTTTAAAAGTTAGAGTTGGAGTCTCATTCTCACTCAAAATCTAAAAATAAAAAAATGATTTTTTAAAAAATTTATTTATTTATTTATTTTTGGCTGCATCGGGTCTTGGATGCAGTGTGCGGGCCCTTCGTTGCCGTGCGCGGGCTTCTCTCTGGTTGTGGTGCACGGGCTTAGTTGCACCGTAGCATGTGGGATCTCAGTTCCCTGACCAGGGATCAAACCTGCGTCCCCTGCATTGCAAGACAGATTCTTAACCACTGGACCACCAGGGAAGTCCCAAGAAAAGGATTTTTTATCTGATTTTTTTTTTTTTCTTTTTTTTGGCCACACCGCATGGCTTGTGGGATCTTAGTTCCCCAACCAGGGATTGAACCTGCGCCCTCGGCAGTGAAAGCATGGAGTCCTAACCACTGGACCACCAGGGAATTCTCCAAAAAAGAAACTTTTAAAAGGAAAAAAAACCCATATCCCAGCTGCCCCCATGCTCTGGCTGTGTGACCCTGAGGAAGTCACTCAACCTCTCTGAGCCCCAGTTTCTCTCGTGGTAAACTGGGATATTAACAGGTCTTGGTGAGGATGGAACAAGGTGGTACCTGTACAGCGTTGAGCACAGTGCCAGGACCCAGCAGGTGCTCAATAAACACCTGTTTCCTCCATCTTCTTTCTGGGTTTTTGTTGGCTTCTTTCCTCTTGAAACCTATTCTTACTTCTCTGTCCCCCTGAGCCCCTCTGGCCCTGCAGAGCAAGGGGACAGTGTATCCTGCTAGGGCCCCTCACAGACTCTGTGATTATTAGTAACAGGGTGGCTCTTACTCCCCTGCTACCAGACACACAAGTCCTGCCAGCCCTAGAAATCAAGACACTGTTGTCCCCATTAGCTACAAAGAATGGACAGTGGTCCAGCAGGCCACACCCTTGGCAGCAGTGTGGCTGGTTCCTCCTTCTCTCCACCCCTAGCCCTCCCTGGCACTCTCTGAAGCCTTGAAAACAGGCTGGGGGCCAAAACAGGTGGGATGAGCCTACCCACTAGCTCATGCCAGGTCAAGGCAGGCAGCCCAACTCTGGGTGTCCTGGTCCAGGCACTGCCTGCCACTGGCCATCATGCTGAGGGGGACACCTAGTCTGGGACCCAAGTCTGGGGGACCAAAGGCCCCTGTCCTCTTTGCCTGCTGGTGACCATTGCCACGGTGTCAAGCCCTGCTGGGTGGTAGTTTATCTGTCCAGCTGTTGGGTGCTCCTGAAACATTCTGGATGGATGACCCCCTAGAGAGGGGCCACTCCTCCAGGCTCCCAGCCTGGTGAATAAAGGCCAGGGCCCCACTCTCCTGCCCCGGGCCACGCAGCATCGCTTGTAGAGCAAGCAGTCCAGGCAGCCACTGGCAGCAGGCAGGGCCCCTGTCCCCCAAGAAGCCTCTTCCCTCCTGGTGTTCCACCCACAGCAAACACCAGCCCCCTCCAATTTAGATCCCTGGCCATCAGGAGGGGTTCCTCACTGTCTGGGCTCCCAGTGCAAGGGCCCCCCTCCCTCAGGATGCAGGAGAGTTAAGGCAGTGATTTCACTGGGAGAGGTCCAGAGAGCTGTCATTCATTACTGGGCAGAGCTCTAACTGGGGCAGGACGCCAGACAGCTGATCTCAGCTCTGCTGGCAACTTGCTCTGGGACTTTGGGCCTGCCACCTACCCTCTCCAAGCCTCAGTTTCTCCAGATGAAAAAGGAAGGGGCTGGATGAGATCCAGATGAGCTGCCAGCTTAGATTTGTGTCCAGCCTGGGCTGGGTGCTGTAATCGCCGTGATTCATTTAGAATTTACCCTGAGTGTTTTACTCTGATGAGGGAACCGAGGCTCAAAGAGGCTACGTAACTTAGCGAAGGTCACACAGTTAGGGAGTGAAGGTAGGGCCAGAATTCAAACCTGTCAAGAAGCAGTCCAGCCCTCCACCTAACCACCATGCCACAGGACTACAATGTGTACACTCAACAGTCCCACCTTTGAGGGGCTTATCAGAACCCACAAGCAACCATGAGAAGATGAGCTCAGATACATGATGGCGAGGAGGAATAGCTTTAGGAATTCCGAGACCAAGGGGGTAGTCAGGGAGGGCTTCCTGGTGGAGGAGGCCTTACAGTTCTCCCACAAGCTTTGGGGAGGAGCTTCGGATGGGTGCCCTCATCCAGAAGGGTTCATCCCTTTCCTGAATGTAGAGGGTTTTGTCAAGGGAGGATTGGCAAAGACTGAGTGATTCCTTCTCTGTGGGCTGGTGGATCCAGTCATTCAGGGAGGCCCTTGGGCCCTAGCAGGGAATCATTGAGAGGTTAGGGGTTCCCAGGAAAAGGGGCCTTCCCTCAACTCCAACCCCACAGGCTCCTGAGCCATGACCAGAGAGAGGCCACATGCTTGCCTCATATTTGTTGAGCCCATTGTCTGTGCCAGGCCCTGGGCCACAGCAGTGAACAGGGCAAAGCACCACCTCATTCTCCTGCAGGAGATACAGTTAACACATGAACACGTCAATAAATAATACAGTTCCAGGTAATGGTCGGTGCCACGAGGGAATCAGGCCTGGTGGGGAATGATAACTGCATAGACCAATGTCCAGTGCAGTGGTGGGAGTGCTGAGCGGTACTTTGACAGCTGGTGGGGGTGGGCCAGCATCAGGGGGCTTCCCTTTGAAGTGAGGCCCAGCCCAAAGCTGACAGTGACTGGGAGTTCACTGGACACAGAAAGGACAGAAGAGAGTTCCAGGCAGGGGGCTGGATGTGCAAAGGCCCTGTGGCTAGAGAGGCCAGGAAAACATGAGGGCCTGGAAGACACCCAGTGAGGCTGCAGTGGGTAGATCGTGCAGGGCCTGGAGGCCACGTGGAAGGTCTGGGTCTTTACACTGGGATGACTGGAGACATAGCAGGGGAATGACATGCCATTTGTGCCTTTTGAAGAGCTATCTGCAGGGTGGAAAGTCAATTGGATGGGGGCAGCGGGCTTGGGTTAGCCACTGAGTTTCCAGGTGAGCTGCAGTGGTGGCTTGGGCCAGGCTCGAGGCAGATGAGATGAGAAAAATGGAAATATGAGGCACTTGGGAGAGGAGCCCACAGGACTCAGCGGGTTGGAAAGGAGAGATACTATGGTCCCATGTCTGGTGTCTTCTGTCCTCAGACCTGCCCCCTGATGGCGTCTCTCTCCTCCTCCCAGGCCTGCAGGTGCGAGAGGTGCAGATCGAGGTGTTGCGGCAGCAGGTGGAGGAGCTGTTTGGGCTGGAAGATTACTGGTGCCAGTGCGTGGCCTGGAGCTCTGCGGGCACCACCAAGAGTCGCCGGGCCTATGTCCGCATTGCATGTATGCCACCCTGACACCCTCACCCCATTCTCCTGAGCCCTTTCCCCTTCCCTGTGGATCCTGGAGAGAGAATTTCACACACAGACATCAGGGCACAGGGATGCCAGCTCAGAAGGCTCCATGACCCAGAACCTGTGACACCTTTGGCCCCAGGATTTCTAACGGCCCTTTTTTGCCTACTTTTATATAAGGAAGCTGCCAGCTTCCTCACCATCCCCGGCCACCATGTGCATAGGATCCCAGAGTCAGGGAGGGAAGCTTGTTCCCCCGAGTCCACCTGGTGAGGCCCCCATCTTGGAGAAGAAGTTCTCCAGGTAAAGGCCGGGTGTCCCCGTGAACATTCCCTTGGTGTGCACTGCCACCTAGTGGCTAGAATGGGGCCCTTCAGGATCCAGCTCTGCCTGACTGGCCTCCTCCCTTGCACCGCCTGACTGTGCCTTGGAACACTTTTCCTTCCTTCTCCCAGACCTGCGCAAGAACTTCGATCAGGAGCCCCTAGGCAAGGAAGTGCCCCTGGACCATGAAGTTCTCCTGCAATGCCGCCCACCAGAGGGGGTGCCTGTGGCTGAGGTGAGTGGGGATATGGGGAACTTTTGGCATGGCAGAGGCCAGCCAGGCATGGTATTTGCCACCAGCCACAATGCCTCAGACTTCCAGAGCCCTCGCATTTCACAGATGGGGATATCAAGGCTAGAGACAGAGAAGGGAACTGCAACCTCTGTAGAACTCAGCGCATGCCAGACCCCAGCTGGGCCCTCCATAGGCATAACCCCACAGGATGGGGCAGAGCTGGGGCAGGAACCCCCAGGGCTCCTTGGGTTGACCCCAGGCTCAGTCTCCTGCAAGAGAAGTGGCCATATACACCATTTCCCCCACCCCACCCAGAACCCAAGGCCCCAGCGTTAGTGGATCGTAATACGTGCATCTGAGCACAGACTCAGCCCACAAGCTGATCACCCCTTCCTACACCACATGGCCTGGGCATCCCTGGGTGGTGCCCACCTGTCCTCTTACTGCCCTGCTTGTGTTCCAGGCCTGCTTCCTCTCTCCCGCTGCCCGCACTCGTGGTCCTCTAGTCAGAGCAGGGCATGGGGAAACATCTCAGCTTTGTTGCCAGGGACCTCAGTAGAACAGGACTGGGGAAGATGGAACCCTGGGCTTCCAGCTCAGAACCTTTGCTCTAATCACTTAGCTTCCCCCCCAGCCCCGGCCCCCATCTGGAAATGAGCTCAGACAGACACCTTCTGTAATAGCTACCCCTCGTGGCTGCCACATGTGCCAGGCACTCGGCCCGCTGGTCCTCATAGCAACCCTTCAAGGTGGATATTGTCATCCCATCTTATGGCTGGGAACACAGCACTGGGACAGGTGAAGCAGTCATCCAGGGTGACCCAGCTAGTGAGTGGCAGAGCTGGCATTTGCACACCCAGGTCTGCCAGACCAGGGACCATGTTTTTAATCACCTGCCAGGCCTCTCACCCTGGCTCAGGGAGTCGGTTTGCGGAGTTAATGATGAAGACATGTTCTTATTTAGTACCAGTACTTACCGTGAGCCAGGCATGGCCTCCACACTTTCCATATACTGATTCATTTCATTCTCACAGTAGTCTTATGGGTAGTGCTATTAAATATCATCTTACAGTTGATGAAATTGAGGCCAAGTGGAAGTCCCTTCCCAAGGCCACTCAGCTGGTGGGTGGTCATCTTAACCACTGTGTTCCGTAGTGTCCAGCACAGTGCCTGGCCCGTGGAGGCCCTGCCCCCTGTGTCACCACCATGGGTGGACATGGCTAGAACTGCAGTCCTGTTTATGGTCAGGCCTCCCTTCCCCCCAAGAGAGGGCCCACTCCCGGGGGTGCAGGGGATCGGGCCCTGGGCCCTCACAGCTGCAACCGTGCCCCTGCAGGTGGAATGGCTCAAGAACGAGGACGTCATCGACCCCACCCAGGACACCAACTTCCTGCTCACCATCGACCACAACCTCATCATCCGCCAGGCTCGCCTGTCAGATACGGCCAACTACACCTGCGTGGCCAAGAATATCGTGGCCAAGCGCCGCAGCACCACCGCCACCATCATTGTCTACGGTGCGGCCCAGAGTGGGCTGGGTGGGGGTGCGGGGGAGGACACGGCCGAGGAAGGGGGAGAGCCTGGGGCTATACGGCTGACCCTTCCCTACCCAGAAGCCAGCAGGACCTTGGTGAACGGGTGGGGAGGAAGAGGAGGCCCAGAGAGGGGAGGTGCCGTCGCAAGGTCACACAGCAAAGCTAGTGGTGAAGTCAGGAGCACTTGCCCCTTCTCAGGCCCTTTGCTTATCCCTGAAGGGGAAAACCCAGTTCTCTGAGAGTCAGGGCTAAGGCAGGGCCCAGTCGGTATCCCCATCCCCGAGCCTGTTGTTCTAGCAGTTAGGGACTACTGTTCAGGCCGGTCATCTGTTCCTTGCTGTCCCCTTGGGTGGGAGGGCCAGAGCCATGGCTACAATGAGTGTCGTAGAAAGAGCCCTGTACTGGGTTCCAGTTCCAAGCTCCCCATTACTCACGGGGAGACCTTGTGTAAGTGTCAGCCCTCTCTGGACCTTTGTTTGCCATTGTACAATGGGGCGGGGAATAGACAGTGACCTCCTGGGTTGCCTCTGGTGCTGACAGATGCAGCCCAGGTCTGCCCGCTGGTATCTGAGTCCACAGCCCTGGAGGCAGGAGGGGTCCAACTAGGAAGGGCCAGGCCTCAGCAGAGGCGCCTCATCATGGCTGGAGGATGGGGCTTGGAGGCCCCACGGGGCGAAGAGCCATGCCAACCTGCTGACAACTGCTACCCCTGCAGTGAACGGCGGCTGGTCCAGCTGGGCCGAGTGGTCACCCTGCTCCAACCGCTGTGGCCGTGGCTGGCAGAAGCGCACACGGACCTGCACCAACCCCGCCCCACTCAATGGAGGTGCCTTCTGTGAGGGCCAGGCCTTCCAGAAGACTGCCTGCACCACCGTGTGCCCAGGTGAGGCCACCGGCCAGGTGGCAGTCCACCCATGCCCAGCCCCATGCCAGCCCCAGCCCTGCCTTCTGTGCTTTGGTGTCTGCCAGTCAGAACAGCCCATCTTTACCCGTTAGGGTGGGTAAGGACAGAAGGTGCTTGTCCCGGGCCCCCCAGCTGGCTCACCAGGCTGGATTGGGTGCTACGCCCGCTGACCTGTTCTGCCCTGGGCTGCGGGAGACACAGAGGCAGAGGCTCTGAGCTGCAGTCTGAGGGGTGGGCGGTCTGCTCTCCAGGCCGAGGGTTGTCAGCGCCAGCCCCCAGGCCCGGACCCCAGAGGCTCCTGGGGTCAGAGAGCCTGTGCTCCTGCCCTCGACTGCTAGACACACCTGGCCGCTGACCCTGCAGTCCTCTCTTTCTTCTGTGTTACTCTGTGGCCCCGTTGGTTGGTCTGTGTTCTCTCTTTGGTGACATGTTTGTGTGACTGATGTGGTGTTTTTCACCCTGGGTTTGTGCCTCTGCGTGTACACTTGTGCCCTGGGCTGTATCTGCCTCAGTGACGTTATGTGTCTATTTGGGCTGTCTTCGCCCACCTGGTGCTCCCGTCTCTGCACTGGCATGAGGCGTGGATTTCTCTGGATGGCATGCGTGTGTCTTGGGTTCCTCTTTCCCTGCTGCACTGTGTGTGTGTGTGTGTGTGTGTGCATGCACTGCTGTGTTGTGCACACATAACTGTGTGTGCATTCTATGCATGCGTGTGTCCCCATGCACCACGTGCTGTGTCCCCACAGTCGATGGCGCGTGGACAGAGTGGAGCAAGTGGTCGGCCTGTAGCACCGAGTGTGCGCACTGGCGCAGCCGCGAGTGCATGGCGCCCCCTCCCCAGAACGGAGGCCGGGACTGCAGCGGGACCCTGCTTGACTCCAAGAATTGCACCGACGGGCTGTGCGTGCAGAGTGAGTCCTTGGAAGGCAGGGCCCAGGGTGGGGGCTCTGGAGCCAGATACGGGCCCCCTGGCCCCCACCTCCCAGCCTGCAGTGGAGCAGCCCCTCGGGGCCCCTGCCCACCTGCTACTCTGTCATCTCATCCATGCATCTCCCCGTCACCTCCTCTACCACCCTTTCCCTGCCGTCTGTGTCATTGTCTTTCCCTTTATTTCCCTCAACAGATAAGAAAACTCTAAGTGACCCCAAAAGCCACCGTAAGTCCCATTTCATGGCTGTTCTCTTTCCTCTGGGGGGATCCCTGGTTTTCCTCAGTTGGCTTTTCCAGGGGGTGGGGTGCAGGGCAAGGTGAGGGGCAGGGAGAGCTGAAGGTGCCCACTACCAGCCCTCCACGGGGTTCCCAGCACCTGACGCTGCATGTGGCATGGTCTTCATCACAGTCAGACAGGCAGACCCTCAGCTGACAGAAAGGCCCTAGGATGCCATCCTGACCCCTCCCATCATAGGAGGAGAAACTGATTCTCAGAGAGAAGGGACATACCCAAGGATCCAGCCAGGATTTGAACCTAAGTATTTGGCCAGAGCTGGTGCTCCGAGCCCCACCCCTTGGTTGTCCTCTGTGGGAGGCCGCCAGCAAGCAGGCCCACACCTGCCCCTCCTGTGCCCCCAGCAGCCGACTGAAGCCTCCTAGGTCCTTGGGATGCCTCTGCGTCAGACCCTGGGGGCTCATCGTCCACCCCCCAGGGGCTATGCTCCGCTGTGGTAAAGCTGCTTGGGCAGATTGGCATGTGGTAATTAAACCACAATTTCCAAATAATTCTGGAATTATCGAATCAGTAATGAGGCCTTCAGTGCACCTCACAGGGGGGCCAGACTGGTGACTGATTAGATATTGTAAATCACCAGGCAAGTGACCCCCATGATTAGTGACGATGTCATGAGGCGAAGCCCCCAGAGAGGTGGGAGCCCAGCCCTGGGGACCTTCTCCGGCAGCTCTCCTGGGGAGCCCAAGGATGAGGAGAGATGGGGGTCCAGAAGGTGGTAGAAGCAGGCAAAAATGAGGGCTGAGAGCCCTGCCCTACCTTGCTGAAGCTCAGGCCCCACCAGGAAGGAAAGCGGGCCTTCCTCTCCGAGGGTCCCTGGGGAGGGGAGGGAGTGGACAGGGGCTTCCCGGAGCTCCCGAAGGAAACAAGGGGGAAGGGCAGCCGTCTTGCCTAGGCTGTGCTGTCCAGTGTAGTAGCCACTAGCCACGTGTGGCTTGAAAATTGTATTTATCTTAGCTGAAAATAAATATATTTAAAAACTCATTTCCTCGGTCAAGCCAGCCGCATTTTAGTAGTTTAATAACCACCCGTGGCTAGTGGCTGCCATGGGGGACAGTGCAGACACGGGCTGGGCCATCACCATGGAAAGTTCTGTTGGGCAGCCCTGCTTTGGACCCTGCCTCTTGACCCCGACACTTCCTCGCCTAGCTATGTGGAGTTACTTCTAGCTGAGCAGCAGCCTGCCCTGCCCCTCACCCAGAGCTGGACCTCCTCCAGCCCAGCAGCCTGTCTGGAGGCAGGGAGTGTCGACATGGGTTGCCTCCCTGAGCCCCTTCCTTCCCTTCCACCTGCTCCCCTCCTCTCCATCCCATTGCCACGCATCTCATTCCCCTCGTCCTGTTCCCCCTCCATCCCTCCCCCCCACCCCCGCCCACCTCCTGCCCTCAGCACAAAATGGAAGGTGAGCTCAGAGCGGCTACTTGCAGAGATTTCTGGGAATCAGGGCCTTGGGTCCTATAGAGATTGCTGCAGGCTGCTAGTAAGGCGCTAGGTCTTAATCCCAGCTCCGAGAGGACACTTAGTGGTCCTGTGACTCTGAGCCACAGGCGCCTTGTCACCTCCTGGGCAGAGAGCAATGAGTTAACTCTCGGGAGTGTTAACTCCAGGAGTCCCTTTGCCTCTCCATGCCACACGGGGAGGGAAGCAGGGCAGCGGGGCAGGGACATTTAGACCATTTTACTTATAGAGACTGATGCTCAGAGAGGTTCAAGGCTTGCTTGAGGTCACCAGCCTGTCTGGCAGGGCTCAGATTAGAACCTAGCACAACACCAGTCTGTCCCAGGCCCTGCCTCTCCCCGGGGACCAAGGGAATCTCTGGCTCCCTCAGGGCCAGCGCCTCTGCCCCCTGGCCCTCACTCAGCCCTCCTGTCCCCGCAGTTCTGGAGTCCTCGGGGGATGTGGCGCTGTACGCAGGCCTTGTGGTGTCCATCTTCGTGGTGGTGACCGTCCTCGTGGTGGTAGGGGTGGTCGTGTACCGCCGCAACTGCCGGGACTTCGACACCGACATCACCGACTCGTCCGCCGCCCTCACTGGCGGCTTCCACCCAGTCAACTTTAAGACTGCGAGGCCCAGTAAGGACCTGGGAACGCCTGGGGTGGCGGGTGCAGGCAGGGTTCCCAGGGGGTGTGGCAGCCAGCCAGACCAGCCAGACCAGAGCAGAGGCTCCTGACTCCCTCAAGAGGTTTTCCTAGAGTTTTCTCTAAAGATCACTGGATGAGTTTGGTTACAGAGATGCAGGAAAGAAGAAGTAACCTACGTGGTGAGTCCCTAAGCTTCCTACCGCAGGTGGCAATGGAACCTTTCAGAGCTGGACGTTTGGGTAGGATTTTGTAAAGGAAGGCGCCCCGGCAGGTGCAGACAGTGGGACGGGGCCAGCGAGGCATGGCTGGTCTGACTGCAGCCCCCGGCCCTGCAGACAACCCGCAGCTCCTGCACCCATCTGTGCCTCCGGACCTCACTGCCAGTGCGGGCATCTACCGCGGACCCATGTACGCCCTGCAGGACTCGGTCGACAAGATCCCAATGACCAACTCACCCCTGCTGGACTCCCTGCCCAACCTCAAGATCAAGGTCTACAACTCTAGCACCACCAGCTCTGGGCCAGGCCTGGCAGACGGGGCTGAGCTGCTGGGAGTCCTGCCACCCGGCACGTACCCTGGTGATTTTGCCCGGGATGCCCACTTCCTGCACCTGCGCAGTGCCAGCCTCGGCTCCCAGCAGCTCCTGGGCATGCCCCGTGACCCGGGGAGCAGTGTCAGCGGCACCTTTGGCTGCCTGGGCGGGAGGCTCAGCATCCCTGACACAGGTGGGTCCCTGCTCTGCTCACCCATCAGTCTGGCCTCAGCATGTCCCCTCTAGACAGTCTCAACACTCACCCAGCAGAAGATAGGGCTTCCCTGGTCCCATTTCACAGATTGGGAAAGTGAGGCCCAAGGGGAAGAAGTGATTATAAAATAGAAGACCTGGAGTCCAGGTCTGCCTCTGCCTCACAAGGGCAGGGGAACTCTCTAAACCTCAGTTTCACCATCTGGTGAGTGGGAAAGTATACCCCGATGCAGTCAACAAACCTACAGAGTGCTGTTGAAAAGGCAGGGCTGCCCAGCGCAGGTTGCAGAGCCAGCAGTTGACAGTTTCCCAGCATCATACACCGAGCTAGGCTGGGGCTGGCACTGCACCTTCAGACTCCAGGTCTTTGCCCCATCTCTACACCCGATCGCAATGCCAGTGGCCCCTGTGCTACTGGACAGCCCCTCTGCAGTCAGTGACCTGGCCTTTCCCTGCACCCAGTCCCCTCTCCCCACTCCTTGCTGGTGACCACCAGGAGCTCAGATGTCTTTCTCTCCCTGCTCCAAGATGGGGGCCAACCCCCCATCCCCTGTTCTAAGCTCCTGGACTCCCTCCAGCCCCTCCCTACTGACCTCCCTCTCCCCCTAGGGGTCAGCCTGCTGGTGCCCAATGGAGCCATTCCCCAGGGCAAGTTCTACGAGATGTACCTCCTCATCAACAAGGCAGAAAACACCCTGTGAGTATAGAGACCCCAGCCCCAGCCCAGCTGCCCCCTCCTCAGCCTCTCTCTCCCTGCTGCTTGCCCACCTTGGGCTCAAATGTCACCATCTCCCCTTCTAAGTCCGATCCTAAGGCCAGAGGTAGTTCTCCAAGGAAGACATTGCTAGATCTTATTATGTTCACATTTAAACCATGCAAAACCAGCACAACAAATCATAAAACTGAAAACCAGTTGACCAGCTGGCTACAATATGACAAAGGGCTACTATCCTTACTATGTAAAGAGGTTTGGGAGATCAATAAGAAAAACTGAACATCTCAGTACAAAAATGGACAAAGGATATGAACAGGTGATTCACACACACTCTCTCTTATACACACACACACACACACACACACACACACACACACACACACACA
>NW_020837981.1:13250691-13354723 GCF_003676395.1 Aethalodelphis obliquidens | reverse complement strand
ACACACACACACACACACACACACACACACACACACACACACACATATAGCAGCCAATAGGTTATGAGAAAATGTTTGACCTAATTTGTAGTCAAAGAAACAGTTATTCAGACAGCCATAAGATACTGGAAGTTTTTTTGCTTCATCAGCTTGCAAAGCTATTTTCAGATGTCATAATACCTTCATACTGGTGAGAGAATGGGAACACAGCCCTCCAAAGGTGCGTCGGTGGGAGCGTGGATGGGTACCAGCTTTCCAGAGGGCACTTTAGCAGCACCTATCCACAACATCCCTGGAGTGCAGAACCTTTGAAAATGGGAGCAAAGATCTGGCTTTGAGAATATTGCGGAGTAATAGCAAAAATTTAGAAACGATCTCAAGGCCAGTGCCATTCTTCCTTAACCCGTGGCCTCTGGGAGCCCCCAGGGCGCAGTCCTGCCTTCTCCCATCCCAGGAGCTGGGGCAGAGCCTGGAGGCCAGCACCGCTCCCTCACTGCCTCCCTCCTGCCCTCCATCCCACCCCAGCCCGCTTTCGGAAGGGACCCAGACAGTATTGAGCCCTTCGGTGACCTGCGGGCCCACGGGCCTCCTGCTGTGCCGCCCCGTCATCCTCACGGTGCCACACTGCGCTGAAGTCAGTGCCGGTGACTGGATCTTCCAGCTCAAGACCCAGGCCCACCAGGGCCACTGGGAGGTGAGGAGCCAAGGCCGGGGGGCCGGGGGGCCGGGTCTGCTAACCCAACCTGCCTGGACCCTCTCCAGGGCCTTGGCTGGTACAGCCACCTCACCTCCACTGTCACCCTGCAGGAGGTGGTCACCCTGGATGAGGAGACCCTTAACACCCCCTGCTACTGCCAGCTGGAGGCCAGGTCCTGCCACATCCTGTTGGACCAGCTGGGCACCTACGTCTTCACGGGTGAGTCCTACTCTCGCTTGGCAGTCAAGCGGCTCCAGCTGGCCATCTTCGCCCCCGCCCTCTGCACCTCTCTGGAGTACAGCCTCAGGGTCTACTGCCTGGAGGACACGCCCGTAGCACTGAAGGTAAGGCCAGGCCCTGGGTACCCACACGGGCCTGCACGCTGCGGGTACCTCGCCCACAGCCGGCCAGCTGCATGGTACCTTCCAGTATCCCCCTCCCCAGGATCATGGTACCTGCCAGGCACCCTCTGCCACCATCAGCCTCATTCAGTCATTCAGTTGTTCCTCAAACATTGAAATCGCATCAGATCCTCGAGATACAGAGATGAGTTGGGCACAGTTCTGCCCTCACCAAGCTGCCGGCTAGAGGTGGGAGACAGACCAGGGGATCACTGATGCGGGGCTAAGGGAACATCGGCCTAGGAGCGGCTGGCAGGTCCTGGTTGTTGGGGAGGGGGTCTGAGAAGGCTTCGCAGCAGGGCTGACCTTAGACCTAAGCTCCAAGGGACAGGTGGGTGTTCCAGGCAGAGAAGGAAGAAGCACATTCCAGGAGACAGAGCGGCTGATGCAGAGGCAGGTGTGTTGTTCTGTGTGCCAAAGCGTGCAGGGGTGTGAGAGGTGGGGCTGGAGAGACAGGCAGGGCTCAGCCTCCCAACAGCCTTAGGGTCATGGCAAGGAATTTGGGACCTATCCAGTGGGCGGGGGCAGAGACCCGGTGGACACCTGTTCGTGGGTGCTCTTTTGAAAGCTACGCGGTGGGGATGGGTAGACAAGAAGCAGGGAGACCAATTGGGAGGCTGCAGCTGGACCCTGGACAACAGACAGTGACAACAGCTGGAGAGGGGCCTGGAGTCTGTTTAGTCAGTAGAATGGACAGAAACAGTGACTGATGGGAGGAACAGGGGGAGGGGGAGGGGGAGGGGGTGGCGGCTGACAGCCAAGCTCCTAGTGTGTGCAAAAGAACGGACAGTGCCCTTAAGCGAGGGGGGTGCATGGCAGATGAGAAGGGGTTCGGGGCAGGAAGAGAGAGAAGGTGAAGGGACCGGATTTTGGCACCTAGAACCTGATAACGGCAGCTGTTAGTACCACCCTGTCCCTCCAGCCTCTAAGACCCTGTCCATTCTCTGCCCAGCCTTCCCACCAGTTCCCAGGATCTCAGTCTCATCCTGACAAACAGAGGAAGAGCACAGAGCCTTGGCCCTATTTAAACCCCTTTTCCTTCTCCATCCTTCCATCCCCTGCTGCTATGAAGCCTTCTCCTTTCCTGTAGCTCCAGGCCTCCTCCAGCCCACGATCTGTGGGCCTTTCTATCTCCTCTGCCTCTCAGTCTCATGTGACTTGTCTCAAACTCCAAGTTGCCGACTGATGCAACACAGGCTAAAAGGCCTTGTGGGAGAGTGAGTGTCTTCTGCTGGGACCAGGCTGACCTGAACTTGCAGGAGGCCCATCATAGCTAGAGGCTCCTGGGAAATGCTCTTGAAGCGTGGATCCCTTGGTATTAGGGCATTGGCTAACATCTAGTTATAGTCAGAGAATGGATTGGAGATCAAGAGGGAAGTTGCCACATATTGGCTTGATGGCGTTCTTTATTTATTCAATCCCCATCCATCCGTCTGTCCATCCATTCATCCATTCACCCATCTATCCATTCACCCATCTATCCATGCATCCATCCATCTGCCCAGCTTTCTGCCCATCTGTCTGTATATTCATTTCGTCCATAATCTGTCTGTCCATCCAGCCATCACTCATCCGCGCATCTATCTTTTCTTCCATCTGTTCTGTTTCTGTACCCATCCATTTGTATATTCATCTGCACAACATTTTGTCTGTCTGTCTCTGTTGATCTGTCTATCCATCCATTTGTCAACCCATCTCTTTATCCATCTACTTAACCATCCATCCATCAGTCCATCTATTCAGTCATCTGTAAATCCATTCATCCATCCACCTGTCCCACCATCTGCCCATTCATCCATCTGTTTTTCCCTCCATCCATTCATTCATGCATCTCTCCACACAGTAAGTCTTCTATGAGCACTTACCAAGTCCCAGCCCTGTGGCTCAGATGGTTCCCTGCCTTCAATGTTACAGCCTAGTTCCCTCTGCCCATGTGTGTCCTCAAGCCCCAAACTTGCAGAAGGAAAGGGCCCTTTGGCCAAATGTGATGGGCTCCCCCTTCTCATTGCTCCCTGGCCCACAGGAGGTGCTGGAGCTGGAGCGGACCCTGGGTGGCTACCTAGTGGAGGAGCCGAAACCCCTGCTGTTTAAGGACAGTTACCATAACCTGCGCCTCTCCCTCCATGACCTGCCCCACGCCCACTGGAGGAGCAAGCTGCTGGCCAAGTACCAGGTGAGGGCTGGGCCGCAGGAGGGGGAGGGATGGAGCTGGGGAGGGGCGCACCTGGGGGGCTTCCCAGAGAAGACCAACTCCCCTCCCTGCCTCCTCCCTCGGTCCTGCAGCCTTGGTCCCCACTCCCACCCCTGTGTCTCTCTCTGTCTCCCTCCCCCTGCCACCCCTGTCACATACTCCCACACACAAATGTCTGTACCCGTCATCTTTAAAGAGACCTTACCATCTCTAAGAGCGTTCATGGCTGGCAGATTGTCCAAACTAATCTCTGATGGTCACATCCCTCTGCCTGCGCCCATCTGTGTGACACCATTGAGTCCACAAGGCTTCCCAGACCCAGACACATGCACCCACACAGTCACATATTCAGACTCGTGCCTTCTCACCCATATACTCCCTTTCTCAACTGAAGGGCCCTTGCGCAGCTCTTCTTCCTCTGCCCACCTGGATGGAGAGGTCCCAGCCCTCCCTGAGGCTGGCCCCCTTACCTGCCTCCGCCTCCATTCCCCGAGGGCAGGGCAGGCTGGCCTCACCTCCCTGACCCTTCCCCTCCTCCCCCAGGAGATCCCCTTCTATCACATTTGGAGTGGCAGCCAGAAGGCCCTGCACTGCACCTTCACCCTGGAGAGGCATAGCCTGGCCTCCACGGAGCTCACCTGCAAGATCTGCGTGCGGCAGGTGGAGGGGGAGGGCCAGATATTCCAGCTGCACACCACGCTGGCAGAGGTGAGGGCCGGAGCGCGGATGCCCCACGGGGCTGGGCGCTGCAGCGGGCAGACCCCAGGCTCCTCCTCATCTGGGGGAAAGGCCACCTCCCACAGAGCTGTGCCCCTCACCTCCCAAGTCTGAGCTGGGACTTGGTCACTCTTTGCTAACAGCTGTGACTTACTGAGTGCCGAGCCTGGGCTTGGCCTGTACCAAAACTCACCAAATCTGTACAACCACCAGGGAGACAGATACGAGGATCCCCACCTGGAGATGAGAAAGAAGGTTTTAGGGAGAGCCGGTATCAGGACCTTGTATCGAGCCAACGCTTGGCCCGGGCCTGTGGCTCTCCACCGCTATAATCCAGATTGAGGTTTATAAAACCTAGGCCACCCAGGAACCGTGCTAGGCCCTCCTTGCAGTGCAGTGTAAAGAGCACTGGATATAGTCTAGACCAGCGGTCCCCAACCGTTTTGGCACCAGGGACCGGTTTCATGGAAGACAGGTTTTCCACGGACGGACGGGGGTTGGTGCAGGGGATGGTTAAGGCGGTAACGCGAGCGATAGGGAATGGCTGATGAAGCTTCGCTTGCCCGACCCCGCCACTCACTTCCTGCTGTGCGGCCCAGTTCCTAACAGACTGCGGACCGGCTGGGGACCCCTGGTCTAGACCTAGCTCTACCACTAACAGGGCATGTGACCATGGATTAGTCACTTCTCCTTTCCAGACTTCATTTGCGTTTGTGTAAAAGGAGGTCCCCGTGGATTAGGCTGGGGCTAAGGCCCTCGTGGCTTTGTAGTGACGAGGTGGCACCAGCACTGGCCCAGGCAGTGCCTTAGCGTGTGCACCCCGAGGGCGGAGACGGGGTGTACAGCCCTGGCCCTGGAGAGCTGACCTTCCAGGGGAGGAGCCCTTTGAGCACCTGGAGCCTGCCCAGAGGCGGGGGAGCGGCCGGAGCTTCCAAGAGCTCACAGTCCCCAGGCAGGAAGGCTGGAGGGGCAGATGCCCAGTGAGCCGTGCACAGGGAGCCCTCTGCCCCTCTCACCCGTGCCCCCTGCTCTTCCAGACGCCTGCCGGCTCCCTGGACGCCCTCTGCTCCGCCCCCAGCAGTGCAGTCACCACCCAGCTGGGACCCTACGCCTTCAAGATCCCCGTTTCCATCCGCCAGAAGATATGCAACAGCCTGGACGCCCCCAACTCGCGCGGCAATGACTGGCGGTTGTTGGCGCAGAAGCTCTCCATGGACCGGTGAGTGTCGGGACAGCCCGCCCGGCCTGGACCAGAGCCGCCCCCCTCCCTCTGTCCCCATGGGGCGGGTGGGGCAGGCAGCCTGACGGTCCAGGAGCGGATCCGCCATTTGCGGTAGACCAGGAGCTCAGGCTTGGGTGTGCTAAGTCTGAGAAGCTGGTTCCTTCAGGAGCGTCGTGCTCAGAGTGCTGGCCCTTGAGAATCAGGTAAAGCCAGGATACCAGCCAAGCGTGATCACCGTCAGCAGTCCTGTGTCCAGGACAGAGCAGGTGTTTTGGAAATGCTTGCTGGGTGACAGAATGCATCCTGGTGTCAGAACTCTTCTGGAGAACTTAAAGTGCTGGATAAATATAGTGGCATTTAGTCATCATTATTGTTATGGTACACTTACTGAGAAACCATTTAATACACCTGCGTCGAGCAGATGCCATGTAGAAGACCTCTTACTCAGAATGGGTGGGATCCGTAAGGATGTCAAAGCCTTTGTTCCTGATTTCAGGGCAGTGCATGGGGCGGGTGAGAGCAGGCAGACAACGAATGTGGGATGGAGAGAGAGCATGGAGTGCTAGGTTTGGACAGCCTCTCCTGGGGCCAGTGTCTTTCAGTGATAGTAATAACGATGCTGATGACTGATGATGAGCAGGACAGTTTCCATTTTAGAGATGAGACTGGGGCTCAGAGAGGAGCAGTGACTTGCCCAGGGCCACACAGCCTGCAAGCAGAGGGGCTGGGAATTCAGACCCAGGATTGTGGGAGCCCGGAGCCCACCGTCCCGGTGCTCCTGGGATGTACCCTCAGTGCTCCCTCCACCCCAGGCTCCCGGGAGGGACTGAGCATTTTGGGAGCCCAGTGTCCTTCTCCTTCCCTCCATCAGGTACCTGAACTACTTTGCCACAAAAGCGAGCCCCACGGGTGTGATCCTCGACCTCTGGGAAGCTCTGCAGCAGGACGACGGGGACCTCAACAGCCTGGCGAGTGCCTTGGAGGAGATGGGCAAGAGCGAGATGCTGGTGGCCATGGCCACCGACGGGGACTGCTGAGCTGCCCCAAACCCGCAGGCTGTTAGGGACCAGCAGGCGGCTGGCACAGGCAGACCCAGGGCAACCTCCTGTGGGGCAGTTGGGCCTCCTCTGCTCCCGAGCTCACAGCCAGAATCGCCCTTCCTCCTCCTCCTCCCCTTGCCCCCCCCCACCCAGACCACGACCAGCCTTAGGAAATCCATGGACGTTGTTGTTGGGAGGACCCAGCGGTCCTTCTCCACCTCCTGCTGTCTCTCCTGACCTCAGACCGCTGTGCAGGAACCGGGGTGGGGATGGGGCCTCTGGAGGCAGCTAGGGGAGCAAGGAGGTGGCCCTCCCACCCTGTGCCCCAGGGTCTCTGGGGTGCATCTGTTTTAGTTGTGCTCTTCATTTTCTTCCTCAGCTATTGATTTCTCCCTCCTCCCTAAGCCCCTTTCTCCTTTCACACTGTTTTCCTCTTCGAAGAGTCAAGTACAGTTCAGACAAACTGCTTTCTCCTGTCCACAAGCAAAAAGGAAGAGGAAAGAAAGAAGGAAAGAAAGAAAGCTTCAGACTGCTAGTAAGGCTCAAACAAAGAAGAAAAACACCAAAACCACAAGGGAAAAGAAAACCCAGTTTCTTAGGAAACGCAAATGATTTATTATCCAGATATTTGGATAAGTCCTTTTTAAGAAAAAAAAGAAAAAGAAAATGAAAAAACAACACAAAAAAAATAGAAAACACTTTTCTTGAGTATGGGTGAGTGTGGGCATGCTCGCGGTTCTGGCCAGCAGCGTGTGTGTGTGTGTGTGTGTGTGTGTGTGTGTGTGTGTGTGTGTGTGTGAATCAGGGAGAGAGAGACTGAATAGGGAACACTTTGCTGCTAATGATTTTATCTTAGACTGAATTCTTACAAGGCCTCAGCTTCCACAGCTCTACAGGGTCAGATGAGGTTTGAGCTGTGGTCCCATGTTTCTTCCTAAAATCTTAAGCAGATGCTGAATCAGTAAAGCCAAGGAGCCCTGAGATCGGGCTTGGGGTGGGGTCCTGCCTCCCTCTCACAGCCCCAGGCGGGTGCTGCAAGTCTCATCTGGGCTCCCAGGAATCCAGATGAAGATGCCCTGGGATGGAAAGTGTGGGCGGGCCAGCCCAGCTGTGAGCCAGGGAGAATTTCCAGTACTGTGGTCTGGTGGCTTCTGGAGAGGGGCCATGGCCCAGAAGCGGGACCCTAACAGAGAGAGAGAAGTCAGGGATGAGAATCCCCCATGGACAGGACACATCTCTCTCCCGCATCCCAGGGTGGGGCCAGCCAGGACACGCCCACCCAGCAGCCTCTAGACCAGGTGGGCTGGAGCAGGTGGGTGTTCTCTTAATGCCCGGGATCTGCCCTTTCCCAGGCTTGGTTACTTCTGTAAAACAGAAGGGGTGGATAAGAGGGCGTCTCTAGCTGCAGAAGCCTGAGCTTCTGGGGTCAGTGTGGCTTTGAGGAACGTGTTAGCAGCCGTCCCTGCGGGTGGCGTGGGAGGCTGGGAGGTGGCTGCTCGGCTGTGCTTTACGCACTGGCCTGGAGTGGAGGAGGCAGGGTGGAGGGCTATTTTCCCAGCTCTGATCTCCACAGGCACCCCCTGTCACCCTCCCTCCACAGTCTGACGGAAGCTTTGACAGGCAGCATTGCCAGGGTGGAGAGCCTGGCACCCCCTCTCCAGCCTGTTCCAGGATGTTCCAAGGGGCCATCAGGGTCCCTTTTTGGCCATCTGGTGGTGGCTGGAACCAGAATCTTGAGCTGGCACAGAGGCCACATCAAAGGCTTCTCCTCCTTGGCACCCGAGCCAAAGCAAGTGCCACCTCTGGGCATTGACCCCAGGGCTTTGCCCCAGCAGGTCCGTGAGCATCCTGGCCTTTATGACCCCAGGGCTTGCCCCAGCAGGTCCATGAGCATCCTGGCCTTTAAAGGTCTGGTCTCCTGGGAGGAAGGCAGGTTTGGGGGCTGTAGTCCCAGCCAATGTCCCCAGCCAGGCTTTCCTGCCATGCACCAGGGAGCTTATGGGGATAGTGGGATTCTTACCACCCACCAGCCCCCCGGGCAATGGGTTGGCTGTGGGCAGTCAAGGGCCTGCTGGGTTTGAGAGAGAGGGTTCCTTTTTATCAGTGCTGCTGAAGGGGCCAGGCCTGCATGGGGCTTGGGCCCCTGAGGCTGAGACCATAGCTCTTCATTCCCCAGTGCCTGTGTGGACGTTGCCTCAGACAAAGGCAGTGAGCCTTCCCTGCCAAAGGTGCCTGTCCACTACAGGCTCAGCGTCCCGGCTCGCTCCTAGTCTGAGCTGTGCGGGCCTGTGTGGTAGCTTGAGGGCAGCCTGGAGTCAGCGTTCCAGCTCCAGCTTTGCCATTAAACCTCTGTGTGACTTCAGGCATATGACTGCCTTCTTGGGGCCTCTGTTCCTTTTTCTACCAAGGCCCCACGGCTGCTGTCTGAGGCCTCTGGGGCTCTGATACGTCACTCTAGTCTCCTGATGGGAACGCTAGTGGGTAGAAGTTGACGGTGGTCTGCCATGTCCCGCCTCCGTTCCCCACCCTCAGAAGCGAGCTGCTTCCTCAGTGCCCAGGACGGGAGCTCTTGGTGGGTGAGGCCGGGCCAGCCCCCCAGGTGCCATTTCTAATCGGATTCCTAGAAATTGTGTACCAGGGCCTGGAGCACGGAACCAATGGGCTGAAGCCTCCTGGGAGGGTTCAAACTGTCCAGCTTTATAAGAAAAGCCTGGAAAGGATTTGCTGGCTCCATCAATCTGCCACGGCTGCTGTGACTACGTCTGCAGACTGCCCGCCTCAGGGTGCGATGGACGTTCCTCCGCTTATTCGAGCCTGAGAGGCAGCCCCACACAGCTGAGTACCTTGAGAACCGCAGATTAAGTGCCACTGCAGGAATGCAGGGCCCTCGCGCACTGTTGACGTCTCTCTCATCTCTGTGGTGTGTTTGCGCGTGTGTGCGTTGGGGGGGGGGGGCTTTTATCCGCGGGCACATTAGCGTGCCTCTCCGGGAACGTGACCCCACCTGTGTGTACATGTGTGCCCTCGCGTCCAGGCTGGGCCACCTGGAGGTTGGTGTGCCTGGTTTTGCCCTCTCTGAGTCCACAGGGTCAGTCGGTGTATCTTCTATGTGCCTCTCCCTCGGCCTTCCCTCGCAGTGCCCTGGGCTCCAGAGGGACCCTCCCCACTCCTGGAAGATCCAGGACCCTCTGGTCCCTTTTCCCCAGCAACCAGGCAGCTGAGCCAGGTCCCTTAGCAGGCCCTCTAAGGAGAGGTGACCAAGAGCCTGGGTGCAGGGAGCAGCTCTCCTGTGGGCCAGGGGCTGGACCACTCGCCTGGGCCATGGACATGGTTCTATGCTCGGGGCTGCAGGGCTGCAGGGATGGCCCCAATCCCACCTCTGTTTATTCTGTAAACTACAACCTGTAAATAACATTTAGCATTCCTATTGTAACAAAATTAATTTTTATGAAATAAATTATATTTCCTAGTCTAATAAAAAATTCAGGTTGTATTCTGTCTTTTTTTTTTTTAGATTTTTTTGGTATGGCTGGACTTTTTTTTTTAATGTCTTTATTGAAGTATAATTGCTTTACAATGTTGTGTTAGTTGATGCTGTATAACAAAGAGAATCAGCTATATGTATATATACATCCCCATTTCTCCTCCCTCTTGTGTCTTCCTCCCTTCCACCCTCCCTATCCCACCCCCCTAGGTGGACACAAAGCACCAAGCTGATCTCCCTGTGCTATGTGGCTGCTTCCCACTAGCTATCTATTTTACATTCGGTAGTGTATGTATGTCCATGCCACTCTCTCACTTTGTCCCAGCTTACCCTTCCCCCTCCCTGTGTCCTCAAGTCCATTCTCTACATCTACGTCTTTATTCCTGTCCTGCCCCTAGGTTCTTCAGAACCTTTTTTTTTTTTTACATTCCATATATATGTGTTAGCATATGGTATTTTGTCTTTCTCTTTCTGACTTACTTCACTCTGTATGACAGTCTCTAGGTCCATCCACCTCACTACAAATAACTCAATTTCGTTTCTTTTTATGGCTGAGTAATATTCCATTGTATATATGTGCCACATCTTCTTTATCCATTCATCTGTTGATGGACACTTAGGTTGCTTCCATGTCCTGGCTATTTTATTTTATTTATTTATTTTTTTTCTGGCTGTTTTAAATAGAGCTGCAATGAACATTGTGGTACATTACTCTTTTTTTAAAATAAATTTATTTATTTATTTATTTATTTATTTATTTATTTATTTTTGGCTGCATTGGGTCTTCATTGCTGTGCACGGGCCCTCTCTGGTTGCGGCGAGCGGGGGCCACTCTTTGCTGTGGTGAGCGGGCTTTTCGCTGCGGTGGCCTCTCCTGTTGCAGAGCACGGGCTCTAGGCACATGGGCCTCAGCAGTTGCAGCACGTGGGCTCAGTAGTTGCAGCTCACGGGCTCCAGAGCACAGGATCAGGAGCTGTGGCACATGGGCCTAGTTGCTCTGCAGCATGTAGGATCCTCCTGGACCAGGGCTCAGACCCGTGTCCTCTGCATTGGGAGGCGGATTCTTAACCACTGCACCACCAGGGAAGTCCCACATGACTCTTTTTGAATTATGGTTTTCTAAGGGTATAAGCTCAGTAGTGGGATTGCTGGGTCTATGGTAGTTCTATTTTTAGTTTTTTAAGGAAACTCCATACTGTTCTCCCTAGTGGCTGCATCAATTTAACTTCCCACCAACAGTGCAAGAGGGTTCCCTTTTCTCCACACCCTCTCCAGCATTTATTGTTTGTAGATTTTTTGATGATGGCCATTGTGACCGGTGTGAGGTGATACCTCATTGTAGTTTTGATTTGCATTTCTCTAATGATTAGTGATGTTGAACATCCTTTCATGTGTTTGTTGGCAACCTGTATATCTTCTTTGGAGAAATGTCTATTTATGTCTTCTGCCCATTTTTGGATTGGGTTGTTTGTTTTCTTGATATTGAGCTGCGTGAGCTGCTTGTACATTTTGGAGATTAATCCTTTGTCAGTTGCTTCATTTGCAAATATTTTCTCCCATTCTGAGGGTTGTCTTTTCATCTTGTTTATGGTTTCCTTTGCTGTACAAAAGCTTTTAAGTTTCATTAGGTCCCATTTGTTTATTTTTGTTTTTATTTCCATTTCTCTAGGAGGTGGGTCAAAAAGGATCTTGCTGTGATGTATGTCATAAAGTGTTCTGCCTGTGTTTTCCTGTAGGAGTCTTATAGTGTCTGGCCTTACATTTAGGTCTTTAATCCATTTTGAGTTTATTTTTGTGTATGGTGTTAGGGAGTGTTCCAATTTCATTCTTTTACATGTAGCTGTCCAGTTTTCCCAGCACCACTTATTGAAGAGGCTGTCTTTTCTCCATTGTATATTCTTGCCTCCTTTATCAAAGATAAGGTGACCATACGTGCATGGGTTTATCGCTGGGCTTTCTGTCCTGTTCCATTAATCTATATTTCTGTTTTTGTGCCAGTACCATACTGTCTTGATTACTGTAGCTTTGTAGTATAGTCTGAATTCAGGGAGCCTGATTCCTCCAGCTCCATTTTTCTTTCTCAAGATTGCTTTAGCTATTCAGGGTCTTTTGTGTTTCCATACAAATTGTGAAATTTTTTGTTCTAGTTCTGTGAAAAATGCCATTGGTAGTTTGATAGGGATTGCATTGAATCTGTAGATTGCTTTGGGTAGTATAGTCATTTTCACAGTGTTGATTCTTCCAATCCAAGAACATGGTATATCTCTCCATCTGTTTGTATCATCTTTAATTTCTTTCAGCAGTGTCTCATAGTTTTCTGCATACAGGTCTTTTTCTCCTTAGGTAGGTTTATTCCTAGGTATTTTATTCTTTTTGTTGCTGTGGTAAACGGGAGTGTTTCCTTAATTTCTCTTTCAGATTTTTCATCATTAGTGTATAGGAATGCAAGAGATTTCTGGGCTTTAATTTTGTATCCTGCAACCTTACCAACTTCATTGATTAGTTCTAGTAGTTTCCTGGTAGCATCTTTAGGATTCTCTATGTATAGTATCATGTCATCTGCAAACAGTGACAGTTTTACTTCTTTTCTGATTTGGATTCCTTTTATTTCTTTTTCTCTCTGATTGCTGTGGCTAAAACTTCCAAAACTATGTTGAATAATAGTGGTGAGAGTGGGCAACCTTGTCTTGTTCCTGATCTTAGAGAAAATGGTTACAGTTTTTCACCAGTGAGAATGATGTTGGCTGTGGGTTTGTCATATATGGCCTTTATTATGTTGAGGCAAGTTCCCTCTATGCCTACTTTCTGGAGGGTCTTTGTCATAAATCAGTGTTGAATTTTGTTGAAAGCTTTTTCTGCATCATATGGTTTTTATCCTTCAATTTGTTAATATGGTGTATCACATTGATTGATTTGCGTAATTGAAGAATCCTTGCATTCCGGGGATAAACCCCACTTGATCATGGTGTATGATCCTTTTAATGTGCTGTTGGATTCTGTTTGCTAGTATTTTGTTGAGGATTTTTGCATCTATGTTCATCAGTGACATTGGCTTGTAGTTTTATTTTTTTGTGACATCTTTGTCTGACTTTAGTCAGACAGGGTGATGGTGGCCTCATAGAATGAATTTGGGAGTGTTCCTCCCTCTGCTATATTTGGAAGAGTTTGAGGAGGATAGGTGTTAGCTCTTCTCTAAATGTTTGATAGAATTCACCTGTGAAGCCATCTGGTCCTGGCCTTTTGTTTGTTGGAAGATTTTTAATCACATTTTCAATTTCAGTGCTTGTGATTTGTCTGTTTATATTTTCTATTTCTTCCTGGTTCAGTCTTGGCAGGGTGTGCTTTTTTAAGAATTTGTCCATTTCTTCCAGGTTATCCATTTTATTGGCATATAGTTGTTTGTAGTAATCTCTCATGATCCTTTGTATTTCTGCAGTGTCAGTTGTTACTTCTTTTTCATTTCTAATTCTGTTGATTTTGAGTCTTCTCCCTCTTTTTCTTGATGAGTCTGGCTAATGGTTTATCAATTTTGTTTATCTTCTCAAAGAACCAGCTGTTAGTTTCATTGATCTTTGCTGTTGTTTCCATCATTTCTTTTTCATTTATTTCTGATCTGATCTTTATGATTTCTTTCCTTCTGCTAACTTTGAGTTTTTCTTGTTCTTCTTTCTCTAATTGCTTTAGGTGTAAGGTTAGGTTGTTTATTTGAGATACTTCTTGTTTCTTGAAGTAGGATTGTATTGCTATAAACTTCCCTCTTAGAACTGCTTTTGCTGCATCCCATAGGTTTTGGGTTGTCGTGTTTTCATTGTCATTTGTTTCTAGGTATTTTTTGATTTCCTCTTTGATTTCTTCATTGATCTCTTGGGTTATTTAGTAGTGTATTGTTTAGCCTCCCTGTGTTTGTATTTTTTACAGATTTTTTCCTGTAATTGATATCTACTCTCATAGCATGTGATCGGAAAAGATATTTGATAAAATTTCAATTTTCTTAAATTTACCAAGACTTGGCTTGTGACCCAAGATATGGTCTATCATAGAGAATGTTCCATGAGCACTTGAGAAGAAAGTGTATTCTGTTGTTTTTGGATGGAATGTCCTATAAATATCAATTAAGTCCATCTTGTTTAATGTATCATTTAAAGCTTGTCTTTCCTTATTTATTTTCATTTTGGATGGTCTGTCCATTGGTGTAAGTGGGGTGTTAAAGTCCCCTACTATGATTGTGTTACTGTCGATTTCCCCTTTTATGGCTGTTAGCCTTTGCCTTATGTATTGAGGTGCTCCTATGTTGGGTGCATAAATATTTACAATTGTTATATCTTCTTCTTGGATTGATCCCTTGATCATTATGTAGTGTCCTTCTTTGTCTCCTGTAATAGTCTTTACTTTAAAGTCCATTTTGTCTGATATGAGAATTGCAACTCCAGCTTTCTTTTGATTTCCATTTGCATGGAATATCTTTTTCCATCCCCTTACTTTCAGTCTATATGTGTCCCTAGGTCTGAAGTGGGTCTCTTGTAGACAACATATATATAAGTCTTGTTTTTGTATCCATTCAGCCAGTCTGTGTCTTTTGGTGGGAGCATTTAATCCATTTACATTTAAGGTAATTATTGATGTGTATGTTCCTATTACCATTTTCTTAATTGTTTTGTGTTTGTTTTTGTAGGTCTTTTCCTTCTCTTGTGTTTCCTGCCTAGAGCAGTTCCTTTAGCATTTGTTGTAAAGTTGGTTTGGTGTTGCTGAATTCTCTTAACTTTTGCTTGTCTGTAAAGGTTTTAATTTCTCTGTCGAATCTGAATGAGATCCTTGCTGGGTAGAGTAATCTTCGTTGTAGGTTTTTCCCTTTCATCACTTTAAATATGTCCTGCCACTCCCTTCTGGCTTGCAGAGTTTCTGTTGAAAGATCAGCTGTTAACCTTATGGGAATTTCTTTGTATGTTATTTGTTGCTTTTCCCTTGCTGCTTTTAATATTTTTTCTTTGTATTTAATTTTTTTTTTTTTTTTTTTTTTGCAGTACGCAGGCCTCTCACTGTTGTGGCCTCTCCCATTGCGGAGCACAGGCTCCGGACGCGCAGGCTCAGCGGCCATGGCTCATGGGCCCAGCCGTTCTGCGGCATGTGGGATCTTCCCGGACCAGGGCATGAACCCGTGTCCCCTGCATCGGCAGGTGGACTCTCAACCACTGCACCACCAGGGAAGCCCTGTATTTAATTTTTGATAGTTTGATTAATATGTGTTTTGGAGTGTTTCTCTTTGGGTTTATCCTGTATGGGACTCTCTGCGCTTCCTGGACTTGATTGACTATTTCCTTTCCCATTGTGGTTTTGATTTGCATTTCTCTAATGATTAGTGATGTTGAGCATCCTCTCATGTGTTTGTTGGCAATCTGTATACCTTTGGAGAAATGTCTATTTAGTGGTTTGGAAAATTTTTAAAGTCTTTATTGAATTTGTTGCAATATTGCTTCTGTTTTATGTTTTGGTTTTTTGGCCTTGAGGCATGTGGGCTCTTAGCTCCCTGACCAGGAATTGAACCCGCACCCACTGCATTGGTAGGCGAAGTCTTACCCACTGGACTGCCAGGCAACTCCCATCAGCTGTCTTCTTGAATGTTTTTCTGTCAGCAATTGGGAATGACCTTCCTGCTTTTCTCAAAATTCCACAAGTTAGGGGCCAGGAGGTCATTGCCAGAGCTCTCTGAGCTTCTGGAAATGATCAAGTTCAACTGCCTAATTTTACAGAAGGGAAAACTGGCCCAGAGAGGGATAAGAACTTCCCCATGGTCACACAGCAAATCAGAGCCCATGCTACCTCTGGATCCCAGTCCCTGCTCCTCAGCCAGTGCTCTCAGTATGTAAGCATTCATGGGACGTGTTCAGGAGTCAGTCATTTGAGCCTGTCATGGGCTAGGTGATGGGTGGGAGGAACAACAGATGTGAAGCCCTCAGCGTCCCTGTCTGCCTCTGAGAAGTTCAGAAGGGTGTTTCCCAGCTGGGGCTGAGGCTGAGGTCAGTTGAGAGCACTCACCTGAGACATAAGAAAATCATGCCAGCAGAAAGGGAATGATGGGAGGGCTGGGATTGTGTGACTTTAGACCCAAGGCTGTCTTGCATGGTTGGATTTAATCACTGGACAAGACTGCCATATCTAAGGGGGAGGGTGGTGCTATTCCTACACAGATTGTACATTTATGTATTTACTATGAGATATTTCCAGCAGATGGCAGTAAAAGGTCTTGTTCTAATAACATCAACACATTGGTTTTAACTTTCCTATAGATGGAAATGTCTCTATTTATTTATTTATTTATTATTTATTTTTGGCTGCATTGGGTCTTCATTGCTGCCCTGGGCTTTCTCTAGTTGCAGTGAGCAGGGGCTACTCTTTGTTGCAGTGTGCGGGCTTCTCCTTGTGGTGGATTCTCTTGTTGCAGAACACGGGCTCTAGGCATGCAGGCTTCAGTAGTTGTAGCACACAGGTTCAGTAGTTGTGGCTCATGAGCTCTAGAGCACAGGCTCAGTAGTTCTGGCACTCGGGCTCAGTTGTTCTACAGCATGTGGGATCTTCCCGGACCAGGGCTCAAACCCATGTCCCTTGCATTGGCAGGTGGATTCTTAACCACTGAGCCACCAGGCAAGTCCTGGAAATGTTTTGAGGGGATTTTTTTTTTCTAATTTGCACAAAGGTGTCATACGGCTGGCAGTGGCCCTGGTCCCCTCTACCCTGTAGACCTCAGGTCTCCCTGTGTGAGTTGAGTCTGGTCCCAGCCTTGTCCAGCATTCATTGCCTGCTCTGTGGGTAAATTTTGTGATCTCTAAAGTTTGGGGTAAGAGCACCCTCCGGCTTCTTAGTAGAGAGTCACAGCACATTAAAGGCTCTGAGAAGGCCTGCATGAAGAAGCTGGTCTCATAATCCAGGGCGTCCCACATGTATTTGGCCATGGGACCCTTTTTTATTTTTAAAATTTATATTGGAGTATAGTTGATTTACAATGTTGTGTTAGTTTCAGGTGTCCAGCAAAGTGAATCAGTTATACATATACATATATCCACTCTTTTTTAGATTCTTTACCATATAGGCCATTACAGATTATTGAGTAGAATTCCCTGAGCTATACAGTAGGTCCTTATTAGTTATCTACTATGGGATCCTTTTCTAAACTTTTCATGCCCTGAAGGGCCCTGCCAGCTCTGACTTCCAGGGACCTGTGGCTCTAGGGTGTATGCCAAGGATGGCCTGGCTGTCCCACTGTGGGTAGGGAGCACCTGTGGGCTGGGTCCTCTGCAAGTTTATGGCCTAGTGGGGGAGGCGGGGGAGGCAAGGCACATACACATACATGCACACAGACCCACCACTAAGATTGTCATCATTTTCTGGGGACCCAGAGTACCTGGAGCCATCACATTTCATGAGTGTGTGTGTGTGTGTGTGTGTGTGTGTGTGTGTGTGTGTGTGTGTGTATGTAGGAAAGGAAAGGGGTAATAGCCTGAGGTGGGGCAGCAGCCCAGGGAGGGGGTGGGCAAGGTCAGGTAGAGGGAAGTTACTTCGTACAGGTAACCCCCATAGGCAGGTAGATTATCTAGGGTACCCCCAGGAGTCAAGGGTACCCATTTAAAACTCCTCACCCTCTGCCCACCACCTAAGCAGGAGGGCCTTGTTTGCCACCTGCTCCTTGGTGGGGTGCAAAGAGTTCCAGCCTGGGAAGCAGGAGACCTGGGCTCTAGTCCTGATGCTGTGGGGGTCACTATCCCTCGCCAAGCCTCAGTTTCCCCATCCATAAAATGGAGGCCTTTGACTTGCTGCTCTGTAAGTTTTCTCTGGCTGCTGTAGTGCTGTAATTTGAGGCTGGGGGTCCTCGTTCTAGGCAGGGGTGTGACAGCCCCACGCATTGGACCCTCCTCTGTCACTGTCCCAGGGTGGATGATGGAAAACCAGGAGCAGGCAGAAGATGGGCTAGTTCCACCCCTGTGACCGGGTAGCTGCCCAGTGAGATGCCCTAGAGCAGAGCAGTGAGGTGACAAGGCTGCCACACATGCCAGCCAGCCTGGCACAGCCTGCAATCTTCAGGCCACCCGCTGTTGCCCCTGAAGGGTTGCTGGGTGTGGACGGGCCACGGGCTGCCCCTTCCTCCACTAGGGGCCAGAAGGAGAAAAACTCTATTCCAACCCCAGCCAACGCCTTGAGATCAGACTCAGGAAGACCTCATCCACTGCCGTTTAGCAAATTTTCGAAATTTTGCCCATTTTAATTCAAAATGTGATAATGCTTATGGTTTAAAAATTAAAGTACAAAAGAATAGGGGAAAAGTAGATCCTCTTCCTCCTGTCTCACCCCCTCCCCTCCCGCCCTCCCCAGTCCCCAGTCCTCCCCCATGGACGCAGTTGCTACTTTGCTTATATATCGCCTCAGGAAGATCTATGCATATACAAACATACATTTGTTCATGTAAATATTTAAATAGAATGGGTCTGATTCAGGAGTCTCAAGCCCTTAAGGTATAAACATGAAATAGTTTTATTTTTCCAATAACTGCTCAGATACTCATTTTGTTGACACCATCTTTCCCCACGGATAGCAGCCTCCCTTAATGATGTCTCCATGGAGGTCCCTAACTTTTCTCTCCCTTGCTGTTGTTAAGACAGATTCATTTTTGTTGCTAAGGCTCCACCCATCCATCTTGGAACTCCAACCTCATCTTTAACGAAGGCCCTGCTAGCGCCCTCTACAGGCCACTGGGGGCTGCGCTGCCTGTTCTCCACGCCTCCCCCTTGACCTCCCCTTGCACCCCCATTCACTGCCTCAGCCAACAACTCCCTGCTCCCAACAGCGGGATGCCTTTCGCCCTCCCGACCTCCTCCCTCGTCACTTCATCAGAAAAGCTGCCCTCTAGCAAGCTGTCACCTGCACCAGGTACAAGCATCTCACACCAAGGCCCTGGCCTTCTCTGAACTGGGGTCTTGGAGAGTTTAAGGACTGTTCTCAACAGGTTGCCGTTTCTAACCATAATCCCTGCCCTGGATCAACATTGCAGGGACAGGAGGCGCTTGAGATTAGGAACCGCCAGGCCTTCATATTTCAAAACACAAACTGGTGGGGCAGGGAGCGGCCCCCATGCTGCTGCCCATCTCACTCGGCACAGTGCCCGTCACTGCTGGGTGCCAGGTCCGGGCAGCACACACTGCTCTCGGAGCCACGGCCTAGGGGGAGACGGGGAAACCAATGGGCAAGGGGACCACGGAAGCTCAGAGAGGCTCCAACTAAGCCTGGGGTCCACAAAGACTTTCTGGAACTAAGATGTTTTAGAATGCTGGGGCTGGTTTCCCTCAGACAGTTTTGCAATTACGCGTTTTGTGGAAGATGCTTTTAGGCAAAAGTCAGCAGCAATTTTCTTTCATGAAACTTCTTACAAAGAGAAGATGCTGTTGTCCTTTCAGCAGCTGGTGGGCCAGATATGAAGGCTGCTGTCTGCCGGAGGTGCCGAAGTGGCCTCAGGGCCCTATGTGGGTGCGTGTATGAGTGTGAGGGGTGTGTGCTGGTGTCCTCTTAATGACCCTAACCTGGGAGATGGGGGGGGGGTGCAGGGACAGGGGTGGCACCAGCAAGTCTGCGCTATTCCAGCAGCCCCCGAGGGGCTGGCCCAGCCTAGGCCTCCCTGTGGGGAATTTGAATCTGCCCATTCCAGTTCCTCGGCCTAAGAAGCTTCCTCAAGGAGAGGGTCTGGATAACTGGAAATTCAGTCAATATTTATTGATCTAATCCATAGACCTGCACAGCACAGAGAGTGCAGCGGGAAGTGAATCAGACCTGGACTCAGCCCTCAAGCCGCTCGGCAGAATAAAAAGTGAATTCTCGCAGTGGGTACACCAGGACCGAGCAGCAGCCAGCCTGAGAGGGACACCAACGGAGCGCGAGGGAGCTCGAGGAAGGGAGGGGTCCCCCCGCTGGCCCGCCTTGAAAGGTGTGGAATCTAGGCAGGTGGAGATGGGGTGGAGTGCTGGATGCAAGGGACCACCAGGTGGCAGGGATGGCGGGATGACAAGTAGGGAGGTGAGAAAGCCCATAGTGGAGCAAAGGGCTCCTGGAGTCAGAGAAGGGGCAGGGTCAGTCTGGGAAGGACAGAGGGGCCGTGCTGACCCACCTGCCACAGGGGCATGGCTCCCCATAAGGCCACCCACTCGAGGTTCACCCACGGATCTGCTCCCTGAGGCCAGGGGTCAAAAAGAAACGTCTGCAGGATCCATGCTGCTCGGTCACGTGAACAAGAGAAGCAGCCTTATGAACACTTCACGAAGAGGTGTGCCCTCTCGGCTGTTTCTTGAAACACAGGCTGTCTCAGCATATACTGCCCACTTTCCACTGTTGTTAGCAGACAGGTCTCAAGGCAACAGGAGGGTGAGTGTTCTGTTAAATCGCCTCTCTCATTTGGCCTCAGCGCAACAGGGAGGTGATGGGGAAAGTGGCGACTGTGGCTCACCTGAGACCCCACAGCCCACCGGAAAGGGAGGCCCTCACTACTGGCTCAAACGGTGGCTGCCAGGCAGGAGCGAGTACCCAGGGCTGCTCCAAGCTCCTGCTCTTAGAAACCAGAAACCAGGATTAGGATTTGTATGGAAAATCACTCCATTTGTAATTTTGGGCTCAAATTTCTTTAAATACTGGGTAGGCCAAACAAGGCCCACCCAGTCTGTGACCTGCTAGGTAGTGGGAGCTGCGGAGGGGTTTTGAAGCAGAGGAGGGTAAGGCTCAGAACTGCTCTGGTTCAGGGCTCTGCTGCCTGGGACAGGGTCCCGAGCCCCTGGCCCTCTCTGCAGACTGCCAAGAGGCCCCTGTCTGGGCGTTGCTTTCCCCAAGCTGCATCAGAAGGACAGTGGCACCTGCCCCAGCCCCCCTCCTGCATCCCTCCATGGGATGGCAGCCTCGGCTCGTCCTTTTCCCAGGAGCCTCTCCTCTGCCTGATGAAACCCAGGGCAGGGCTAAGCTGCCAGCCCTCAGGTCCCAGCGATTCCCCTATGACCAGGAGCTCAGGGACAGATGCCCTGCACTCACACCGGTAAATGCTGTGATAACCCAAGGGGGTTACACTGGGCAGGGCAGCCCCTGAGAACTGCAGGGGCTCGTTGGGATCCATTTCACAGACTTCTAGGATGGCAGAGGTGGGGGTCCTTGGCCATTATCTAATCCACCCTCACCTGATGCCAGAATTCCCTTCACAATGGCCCACACATGGGCTTGACCAAGCTCTGCTTGAATACTTGCAGAGTTAGGGAACTCATCACGTATTAACAGTAATAATAACAGCTGGCATTTGAGTGCTTCCTTGTTTTCACTGTAGGGGCTGATTTTAGGAACCAACAGGAATAAGTCTAAGGCTTCCAGTCCCTGAAAGCTTATCAAATATTTGAAAACAGCTCTCATGGTCCACCCTGGAGCCATTTCTCCCCCACCCACTACTGCAAAGGTCACAGGTTCCAGCTCGTGTCACTAGTAATGTCCCATTTCTTAATCCGGGTGCTGGTGGCATGGATGCATCCATTGTGTAATCATTCATAAACTCTACACTTATGATTTGTACACTAGGCTATATGTAGGTTATACTTGCATCAGAAAATGTCAAACAAGAAAACAAAAGAAACAGTGGAAAGAATGCATTAAGGAGTGTGAGGTTGAAGGTGTAAGAAAGAGAAGGATCGATGGATCCTGAAAGGCTCCCGAGCTGGTGGGAGGGCGGGGGTTGGGATCTGGAGCCGGAGGGGGAGCAGACCCAGGACAGAGAGGGCAACTTTCCTGTTGTAAGTGGAAAGATAGACAGAAAAGCAGGAGCAGATGGGAGCATATTCGGTGCTGAGAAATGAGGAAGGTCCTCCCTGGTGGCTTCTGTTTTCTCTGCCAAGTAGGAGGCAGGAGGCAAGGCCATCTCAGGATGGGGTGTGTCCAGGTGTTTGAGGTGAGTGGAGAAGGAAGGTGGCAGCCCTTCCTGCGGAGAGCAGGAACGAAGACGTCATGGGACTGCCGGTGTCCTGGAAGCCCATCCCAGGTTGGTGACATGAATTTAGAGTGGAGCCACTGGCCTGCTGGGGACTTTGTCCAGCAAGGCTCTTCCGCTCAGGTGTAGGTGGGTTCACCTGCGGTTTGACCGGCAGTGCCACTGGGAGACGAGGGGCATGGGAGTTGAGGGTATTGCCAAGATGTTACCGAAATGATGGACCATGGGATCTAAGCTGGCTCTGGCTGGAAGGAAAATGCCCAATGCAGGGAGGGGAGACAGATGGGGTTGGGGGCTGGAGCCTCCAGGAGGTCCAGAACATTCCCCAGAGGGAGCAGTTGAGCAAAGCAGAGGAGAGGTGGTTTGAGCCAGAGAGGTGGTAAGGACTTGAACCAGTGTTGTGGGAGCAGAGAGTTATGGGTCAGCAGTTATGGACGATTCCTTATCTCTCAGGAGCCACGTGCCCTGCTTGGGGGCCCAGGAAACCCTAGAAAGCAGGAAATGCACGGAGCCAGACCAGCCTGGGAGTATGGCAGTGACGGGGAAACGCCACGAGATGGCAGCACCAGCCTGATGAAGCCTCAGCCTCCCCCGGTGGCCTTCCTGCTGCGCAGGCTCTTCTTATTGCTTAATCGCCTACAGGTTTTAAGGCTTTGGGTGAAATGAGGAGTTTATGTGAGCCTTCCCCTGTCCCCCTCCCAACCTCCTTTCATGGAACCCCTGACTGAGTTCTGGAGGCAGAAAGGCGTTGATTTGAATCTTGGCTCTGTCGCTTATCAGCTGCGTGACTCCAAACAAGGTACTAACCTCTCAGTAGCCCGGGTTCTTCATACGTAAAAAGAGGCTAACCAGAGTACCGACCTCACGGGGTTGTGTGTTAGGCTCAAGGAGATGGTCGCTGGGGGGAGGGGGAGGGCAGCCAGAGCTTTTTGAGAGCAGCTGTTACTAATTGCAGGGCCCCCCTCTGGGCCTCATAGAAGGCTGTTAGGTTGGGATGATCAGAGGAGGGAACCCAGACTTGTCTTCCTAGGGATGCCTAAACGGCATCCAAGCCCACGGCCATCTGGCTCCAGTTCTGTCCACCGCACCAGGTGGCCTCCCCAGCCAGTCCATAGCATCGCATCCCAGCTCCCTGGGGCCAGGAGCAAGTCCCTTTGTAATAGTGAGATGGCTTCTGTACAGCACTCAGAACTCGCAGGGTATTTCCAAGCCTAGGAGTGACAGGATGCTTTCTCATAGCGCCGAGTTGTAAAGTATCAACCCAGTGGAGAGCACCTTGGATGTTTTGAGTTTTCCTTCCTTCCTTCTCCTTTCTTCCTCCCTCCCTTCTCTTCCCCGGCCCTCCTTCTTCTCCTTCTCCTTCTTCTCCCTCACCTCCTCCTTTCTCTCCCCCCTTCTTTTTCTTCTTCACGTGCATTTCAGAGCAATGAGGATGCCCAGTGGCTGTGCAGCAGTGTACTGTTTACAAATATTTCCCTGACATGCTCTGGCAATGCCTGCAAGCAGGCATCAACTCCGCCCACTTGCAATGCCTCTATGCCTCATCCCCACCCCAGACACAGAGGAGAGGGCCCTCCAGGCAGAAAAGCGTTGCTACTCCATTCCTAGGCCTTATCAGAAGAGGCCTCCACAGCCAGCCCACAACAACATCGGGCCGGGGGAGCGGATCCCACCAATCACTGGGGCCTGCCCACTTGCCCAGCCGTTCCCATCCCCTCCCTGGTCCTGGAATCGGTCTGCTCTCAGAGTTGGCTGCAGCTGCAGGGTTTCCTGTATCCTCTGCCCTTGGCAGCCTGTCCCCCCAGGGAGAGCACAAGTTCCTCCAAAGCAAGACCCCAGCCCTTGGCACCTTTGGGTCTTTGCACTGTTTTTACTCTCAACACTTCTGACAACAAATGTGGTGGGTTTCTTTTTTCTGATATACATACCAACAACAAATTGTCCAACTCTCTGGAAACCAGCTAGGTGTCCTACAATTCAATTCAATTCTGACACCAACTCCATGGAGCCTCAGACCCCACAGGTTGAGGGCTCAGTCCCACAAGGTTGCCCCCACTTCAGACTCCAGTCACAAGTATGGGGTACCCAGGGTGCCCAATCTGCTGTCCAACTTGGTGACAAAATCGAGGGTTCCCACACATCCCCTTCACTTTCAATAATTTGCTAGAACGGCCTATAGCCCTCAGGAAAACAGTTAACTTACTATCACTGGTTTATTATAAAGGATACAAATGAACAGGGTACCAGGTCCAGAGCTTCTGTCCCCATGCAGTTGGGGTGTGCCACCCTCCCTGCAGGCGGATGTGTTTGCCAACCCAGCAGCTCTCTGAACCCCCATCATTTAGGGGTTTTTCTGGAGGTTCATCATGTAGGAATGATTAATTAACTCATTGGTCATGGGTGATTATGTCATCTCCAGCCCCACTCCCCTCCCTGGAGGGGGGGCGTGGAGCTGAACGTTCCAAGCCTCTAATCCCTGGGTGGGCTCCTCTGGTGCCACCAGCCCTCATCCGGAAGCTATCTGGAGCCCACCAAGCCCACCTCATTAGCATAAATTCAGGTAAGGTTGAAAGGGGCTCATTATGAACAACAAAAGACTCTCCCATCACTCCCATCACTCAGCAAATTCTATGGGTTTTAGACAGTCGAGTCCAGAACAAGGGAACAGACCAAATATATATTCCTGATTCTAACACAATATCATGGGACCCCATTGCAGGGCAGGGCACAGAGTAGGTCTGCTTGATGAAGGAAGTACAGTGTTCTGTGAGCCTCACCATGAAACAAGGCTGCCACCTCCCCCGGTCCCGAGAGCAGCCAGCACTGAGCTCACCCCTGTGGGGTCAGGGGCATCTCCGCAGGGGTTTTAGACCCAGACAGAGCTGGTGTTACATCCCAGCTCCATCTGGGGTTCCCACAAGCCCAGATTTCTCAGGTCCCTCCGTAACAGGGGCACAAGGCGACGCCGGCCCCTCAGGGCATGTGACAATAATGAGACAGTGGATGTCAGGGGCACAGCAGAGAGAGGGTAGGATAAAGGTGGCTGCCTTGGCCTGTAATTTAGACCGGAAGGTCTGGCGGCTGGTGGGAGGGCCTCGTGGGGCCGGGGTGGTCCTGAGGACTGCGTGCTGCCGGCCCAACTACGCCCCTGCCTCAGCCAGACAACGAGCCTCTGGAAGGTGTTGGCACACAGGAGGGTCCCTCAGGCGGCGCGGGGGTGGGGTGCGGGGAACAGCAGGGGATCAGGGAGGAGCGGGTGAGACTGCAGGAGTCTGGGGGCAGGTGGAGAGCTCTTCCGGGCTCTGGGGAGCAGGGCTCTGGGAAATGATGGGGTCGGGCTCCACGGTGGAGAAGCAGCTGCGGCAGCACCGAGAGCCGGCTCACGGAGCGCTCGCACGCCCGCCTGCGCAGGGCACCTGGCGGCCCGGCGCCTCACTCTCTCCACCTGTGAAGTGGGGCAGCAGCGCAGGGAGCGCCGGAAGGAGAAAGGTTTGCAAACCGGGAAGCGCCGGCGGTGGTGGGCGGGGCGGCGCCTGGAGGCGGAGCCCGGCCTGTGGCCCAGCAGATCCGCGAGTCGTCGTAGTGGCCGAGGTAAGCAGAGAGGCGGCGGCGACGCGGCGGCGACAGTAAGTGCGGGCCGGCTGTCGGGCGCGGGTCTGGCCCCCGCCCAGCTCTTCAGGCCCTCGGTCGCCCACTGGGCTCGCGCAGTCGGCGGCCTCCCGCCACGGCCCTCCTGGGGGGCTCCGCGGGAGCCTCAGGACCCCGGCCTCTGTCTTGGCGCCTCTCGCTGTGGCCCCCTCCCCAGCGTCCCTCCGCTTCCTCTCCGCTCTCTCCTCCTCCCCCTCCTTTCCTCTCACTTTCCCTCTTTCTGGGTCTCTATCTTCTTTCTCCCCCAGATTCTCTGCCCTCCTCCCCATGGATTTCCTGAGACTGGACCTCACCGCTTGGATATGGGGGGCCTGGGTATGGACAGGTCAGCCCAGAGTATCCAGAAGGTGGCTGACTGTCCAAACTGGGAAGCCTGAGGCTGGGGGTGTCCACAACCCCAAGGCAGATTCTGCCATGGCCTCTGGGTGGCACCGTGAGTTTCCCAGCAGTGCTTTCCCGTAGGTTAGCTTCACCAGCCCCCCGCCCCCATTTCATAGGTGAGGAAATAGAGACACAGAGGCGAGATTGCCAGAGTCAGTAAGAAACTTCCTGGAAACCAGCACCCAGACCTAGAGGATGGCCTGCAATGAGTCCAGGCCCCGCGAGTTTCTGCTGCTTTGTGCAGCGGCTGCCCCTTGCCCCAGGTCACCCAGGACGGGAGCAGCGCTGAGCCCAACCAGCTCCTGCAGGTGCCTGAGGAACACACTCCAGGCCACAGCCAGCCCACCAGCCGAGGCTCTTCCTTACCTTTCTTTTTAATCCAAAAGCCAGCAGCTCGTTTTCATCAAGAGTAATAAGACTTTGCTCACTCCAGTGCCTTGGCCTGTGACCTGGGCGAGAGGAAATTCCAGGCTCCTTCGAAGCTTTGTCAAGGCTGAATGGTCCTGGACAAATAGATATCTGGAGCTGAGAATGGACTCCGGCAGAGTGTGGCCTGGGTGACCGAGCTGTTGGCCCCTGCACCCACACTTGGAGCTGGAGCATCTGGAAGGAACCACTTGGCCTTTGTCTGTTGTCCTACGTGGGTCATAATTTTTACATTTTAAACACTAATTTAGAAATGGGGTGTGTGTGTGTGTGTGTGTGTGTGTGTGTGTGTGCGTGCACGCATGTACACGTGTGGCCACACTGTCTGGTTAGTGCTGAGCTCCCTGTGAGCAAAGCTGGGAAAGGGCTCTGCTCAACCAGGGGAGTTTAAAATAGACTTGCTGACTCGGATGCTCTGGGTATCCGGCATCCTCCTGCCTGCCTGCTGCAGGGTATAAGCTGCCCCAGCAGGGGAAAGCATCCTGGCTGCCCCCATTCATTCCATTCATTCCAGAGTCCATTCATTCAGCAAACACTGATGAGGGTGCCCTGCAGTGCTGCCTTCACCCTGCTCACAACTCACTGGCCAGGAGCCAGCAGACAAGGGTGCACGTTGCCAGCCACCTGCCTCCCAGAGACGCCATGGAGTCCACATGGGCTCAGACTGCTTACTCTTACTGTGTGACTTTGGGCAAATTGCTCAACCTCTTTGAGGCTCACTCTTCACCTGTGAAATGGGTCTTAGAGTACTACCTACTATACTGGGCTGTGGTCAGCCTCAAGTGCTAGGTACAGACCTTGACATGCATGAGTACTGGATTTAATTTTAACTATCGGGAATTCTTACTGTTTGAATGTGGGACAAATCAAGTGACTTAAGTCCTCATCCTTTGCTTCTGATAAAAAGGAGACAATAATTTCTGTCCTGCCTAATTCCGGGAAATGTTGTGAGGCTCTCCCGAAATAGTAGCAGAGCCTGATAAGGCTCTGTACCTCTGTGACACAGTGTTCCCATCTCACCTGGCCTGGCTTGATGCTCTGAGTTAAGGCTCAGACTCCTACGTGAGCCGAGATGCATTGATTTGTTTATTGCAGAAGGGATGACAGAGTATCCCATCCTCAGCTTTATGGAAATATTTCCCATTTGTCAAGCTGCTGTCATGGCCTGTGTGCTATATAGGGCATAGAAGCAGGCGTGCTACCTTGCAGCCAAACTCTGCAGCCAGCCGGCCAGGTGACAAGCCGAGGATGGCAGGGAAGATGCTGACGTTTGTCAGCATTGCCAGCCAGTCGCAGTTTACAAAAGCCATTGGAAAAAGGCTTCCCTGGGTTTGCGGATGGGGATGGGGAAGGTGAGGCTCAGAGCATGGTGACTTGCCCAAGGCCATCTACACAATTGTTACTGGCAACCTGGAATCTTCGATTTGTCTTAGCTGCTACCACAAATGGGGAGTTGCTGTCTCGTGGTGGGATGTGATGAACAGAGGTGGGGACCCAGGCCGGAGCTGCAGCCTCAGACTTGGCCATTGGCCTGGTTTGTGACCCGTTCTTTGGACCTCGATTTCCCCACAAGTGAAATGAGAGAGTGGACTATTAGATGTTTCAAACCAGCTTCTGGGGGCAGCGCTAGACACCATGAGGTTGTTTGTTGTTGTTAATATTATTTAATTTGAATGCCTTTATTTTTATTTATAATTTTATTTTTGAACAGATAATACATTCACAAAGTTCAGAATTCGAGAGGCGCAGAAGAGTATGCAGTGAAGTCCCCACCCTCCCCATCCCTAGCCTCCCACCTCAGAGGCAACCACTGTTTGAAATTTTTTGTGTCCTTCCAGAGGATATATGTACATATGTGTGTATTTTCTTCCCATCTACCCCATCCCTGCTTTTTTGCACAAATACTACCATATTCTGCACACTTTTCCTGCTCCTTACTTTTCTCACACAAAGTTGAAGAGTTTAGAGAGCACTGTGTGTTCATCAGGGGTCCTAATTCCTTTTGTTATGGCTGCTTAGAAAGTTCGATGCCTTGAGACCAGATTTGCCCTTGCAGATTGATTGCCACAGGCCCCACCATGCCGCATTGCCTTACTCCCAGCTGCCCCACAATTATTTCCTACTCTGTTGCCCTTGTATGGACTGGGTGGGGGGAACCTGAGGTCACTTACAGTGTGACATCTTATCCTTCTCCCTAATCTTTAAACCTGAAGCTCTTGAACCACGTCTTGGTGACCCTGTAGACCTCAGAGTGGGGACATAGTCAGCTCTGTAGGATGGGTGAGTCCCGGCCTCAGCTTCTGATCACCTGCCCCATCTCTGCTTCTCTCTCTGCTCCAACAGTGGCCATCGTCTCAGAGGATGACTTTCATCAAAGCTCCAACTCCACCTACAGAACTGCAAGCGGCTCTCTCCGAGCTGACCAAGAAGCACTGCTTGAGAAGCTGCTGGACCACCCGCCGCCTGGCCTGCAGAGGCCCAAGGACCGCTTCAGTGGTACCTACATCATCTTCTTCAGCTTGGGCATCGGTGGCCTGCTGCCATGGAACTTCTTTGTCACGGCCCAGGAGTACTGGATATTCAAACTCAGCAACTGTTCCAGCCCAGCCACAGTGGAGGAGTCTAAGGGCTCGGACATCCTGGTAAGGCGTGTTCCACCTGGGAGGCGGTGAAGGGCGACTTCATTTGGGTGCACCCTTCCAGGGAGGCTTGCAGCGTCCTAAGAGTAAGGATGCGAATTGGGAAGCTGTGTGGAGTATAGTACGTAGATGGAATTCACTTCAGCCCTAAAACATGCTCTGTGTTGTATATGAGGCCTCATGCTTCAGGTGGCAGGGGAAGATGGAAATGGATAAGACACAGCCCCAGCCTTCACATTGCTTAGTATTTAACTTGGGGAGGAGATGCAAACGATGATTCTGTGCCGTGTGGTATGGTAACCAAGAATTCAGAGTCCATGCCTCCAGGAGTTTGGAAGAGTGGATACAATAGTGCTAAGTTCAGCTGTGAGTTGCAGAAAATTCCATAAGAGCAGTGGCTACCACAAGATAGAAGGTCATTTTTCTCTCATGTGCAAGTCTGGAGGGGGCCAGCCCAATGCTAGTGTGATGTTCCATGTTTGCAGGAACCTAGTTACTCCACCATGTGTAGCTTCCATGTTCAAGATCACTTCATAGTCTAAAATGGCTGTTGGAATTCTAGCCATTACATCAAGTAGGAAGAGGAAAAGGACAGTTATAAGAACATAAACACTCTGGGAAGTAAAACACATTGCTTTTGCTCATATCGCATTGGTCAGTCGTGTGACCACAAGCACTGCAAAGGAGGCTGGGAAGTGTAGTCTTTAAGTGTTGTCTTTATCCCGAGAACCATGTACCCAGCCCAGATAGGAGTCTGTGTAGTTATGGAAGATGGGGAATTGAAGACTGGGCGTAAGTAGTCTTGTTATTAGGGGAGAGATCTCTGCAACTTAGAAGAATGGGGAGGAGACATTCCAGGTGGAAGGAAAACTCTGAGCTATGGCAGATTGGGAGGAAAGTTCAGATGTCTATTAGGAACAGTGAAGCATCTGGTTTTGCTATATGTGGGGTGCATGTAAGAGAGAAATAAGGCTTGAGATAATTTCCTGGGCCTTGAAGCCTTTGCTTGGGCCTTGAATGTCAAGGTGAGGAGTCTCAGTTTGGTGGCAGGTGGCATCAAGCCCTCTCTCTCCACCTGGGGCTGCTCATTTTGTGGGGTGACTTTTCCCATGGGCAGGGAGAGTGTTAAAGAAAAAATTATTCTGCCACTTGTTAAAGTGGTAAGGAAACCTTTACTCAAGACTGTTGCAGTAAGGGAGAGAGATTGGGCTCAGCTCCAAATACTGCAAGGACAAGTGGGGATTTATATCTAAGGAGCAAAGTGAGGGGGTCAGTGGTTGGAACATTACTAAGAGGAATCATCAGGGTAGAGGGATTTTTTTTTCTCATAAATTAAGGTTTCATTATAATTTGGTTTAGTATAAAAATTGTCACTAACCTTACTTGGAAAGTAGCCATAGCATTTGAGGATTATTTCTTTTTTTAATGTTGAAGTATAGTTAATTTACAATGAAGGGTAGGGGGATTCTTGCTAAAGGCAGGCCAATGACATAGACACCACGGGTGGGGGATGAAGAACTTGATCAGATCTCGAGGGTGATAAGATATCAAGGGTGGGGGGATTCTCCATAAACTGACTTCGAAGGATTCTTGCTAAGACTGAGCTGGCAGGTGGAGATAGGCCGGGGGCTAAGGTCCAGGTTTAGTGGAGAAGAGGGTTCAGCGTGGTTACTCTGTCAGGAGCCTCAGTTTTCGCAGCTGATCTAGGGCAAGGTCTGCTCTCTCTTGAAAGCTCATGGATGGGGGAAGCAGGGTGCTCTAAAGGCATCCCAGGCTGGGGGTTGCCAGCTGCCCCTCTCCTCCAGGGGTGCCCCAGGGGACAAGAAGAGGATACCCTAGCAGACCCTAGCCATACCCATCAACTGGCCTAGGAGTTGGCTCGCCACCCCTTTTCTGAGAGCACCTTTGAAATCCCTGACCTAACCCCACGGAACTTTCAGTGAGTCTGATGCATTGACTGAGGCATCCCTATCGTCTGTCTGGAAGGGCTCTACCATGGCTATGCAGTGGAATCACCCAGGGAGCTTTTTAAAACTTCCAGTCTGGGCCCTACCCCAGAGATTCTGATTGAATAAGGCCAAGGTGAGGTGTGGACATGGGCATTTTAAGACTTCACACTCCCTCCTCCAGCCCCAGCCCCTTGGCTCTGACACCCTGTGAGGGCCTCTCCCTGTTAACTGAGGAATTCACACATGCCTCCAGAGGCCAGAGCAGTGCGTATAAACTCATTTCTGCAGTGAAGGGCTGTCACGGAACCTAGTACAGTAATTTAGAGCGTCCTACTCAAGGCGTGGTCTTGGGACCAGGCATCACTGGGAGTGTGTTAGTGATGCAGAGTCTCAGGCCCCCAGACTGACTGAGTCAGGAGCTGCCAACACGCCACCCTGGTGACTGGCAGGCATGGTAGAGTTTGGGCAGCACTGGCTAGGGCAGGGCTTTTGGAAACAGACTGCATGGGTTCAAGCCCTGCCTCTGTTCTTAGCTCCCTGGCCTCTCGGTGCTGCCTCACCTTGCAGGCATATAACAGGAGGATGATACACCCACCAGCTTCTTAGGGTTGTTGTGAGGGTTAAGTAAATTCACAGGCATGCAAAGCACTTAGCGCAGGGCCTGGCACCACTACTGCGAGTTCTGTATAAACATTATGATTGTTATTATCCTTCGAGGAATGGGGCCACACTGTGAGCTGCATGGGGCCCTGCTGTATTTCCAGACGTCTGGCTTAGCCAGGGTGCTTTATGATCCACTCTCATTTACCAGTGACTCAAGCGTCCCAGCTTTCTGCCAGCCTCCGTAAATCAGCCAGCTCACTTGGGCTTCATCCAGAAGATCCCTGTCTGTCTGGGCCAGCACCCGGCCTTGGGTGGCCCCCAGGGCTACATTCCATGTGCGCCTATCCTGCCTCCTCTTCTGCCCGCTGCCCTGGCCCCAGCAGCGGGCTGCCCAGGGCAGGCGAGGATGTGCGGTCCAGTCCCTGGGAGTGGCCCTCGCCCAGCGGAGGTGTGCCGTGAGCGGCTCTTGCTGCGAGGCAGTCCCTTCCCAGCTGCAGGCACTTAGCATTCCAGGCCCTGCTGCTATGCTTTATTGCCTCTTTCCAAGTGCTGGCAGGTGCAGATGTAGTACCTGCGGCTGCCCGGAGCTCCTCGCTCTTGGCATCGGAGATGAGAGACCTGTCACCCCTCGATTCATGGGCCAGGTTTGGGAAGCAAGCATGCTGGGGTGTTTCTGCATTTTGTGCGCCATTTTTCTTTGCCTAATTCCTCATTCCTGCCACCCGCCTCCCCAGTTCTTTCCCCCTCTCTTCCTGATTTCCCTGCGAGAGGCGGCTGGTCTGTGCTGTCACTGAGGGCTACTCTGGGGGGGAGCGAGCGGGGGAGAGTCAAATGGGTCTGTCTCCAGCCACCACCTGCAGCTCAGTTAGCTGTGGGCCTGGATGTTGGTTGTTCTCCGTACTTCCTTTTTATATTTCCCAGGGACGGATACCATTGGGTGGGGAATTTGACTCCGTAGGGGTGTTTGCACAGACCCCCTCCCCGGTTATGTCACTTTCAAGGTCACCCCCCTTCTCAGGATCATTTTCTTCTGCCTGGAACACCCTTGGGGTGGTTTAGAAAGCATTCTCAGGCTCGCCTGCCCCCTTGTCTCCGTTCTCTGGAATAAGAACTATGAATAAACTCACCACAAGACTGTGGGCCCAGAGCCAAAAAAATGAGAGCATAAAAGAGGAAGAACTGATAGGAAAAGATGGTGCTTTGGGGAGCCGCCTTCTGAGCCTGACTCTGGGCCACCATATGCTGGCAAGGGTGCCAAACACACTGTCTCTCATTAACCCTGTTTCTGGGGGGTTTTTTCAGGCAAAAAGCCAGAGGCTCAGAGAGGTTCGATAGCCTGCCCCTAATCACATAGCTAGGAAGGGCTGTAAACAGTTTTACGGAGAATTTAGATGGATAGATGACTGCAGAATTTGTCCTGCTCGGAGGGTAGTACAGAGGGGACTGTCCTGGAGACAGAGGCCACCCCACACCCTGATGTGGCCAAACCGTATTATCTTTCTTCCTGTGGAGAGCCTGACCCTGGTCTGGCCTCCCTTTTCCACCCTGGAAGCCCAGGTGCCTTAGCTGTACCCCTGGATTCTGGACCCAGCTTCCAAGCTGTCAGCATCCCTGATCCCTTCCCCACACCACCTCTACCACATCCCCCTGCCCCCAACCCCAGTCCTCCCCTGGCTCTGGGGTTCATAAACCATCCCTGATCCTGTGGGGGGCCTCCTTGGCCTCTCCTGCAAGCCTGTAGCGCTGCCGCTGGGCCAGGGACTATAAGGCGGACACACACCCCCTTTCTGCCCCAGAGAAGGTGGTGATGACACCTTCTCCCGGTCATCCCCTGCCACGAGGCCTCCACGGCCCCTGCCCACGCATTCTTCCCATTCGCCTTGGCCTGCCCAGGGCTCCTCTCTGAGGGGGCTGCGGGACGTGGCCAGGTCGTGGGTGGGACCCACAGTCCGACTTGGTGTCAGCGGGGCCAGGACCCACGCCTGGCCATCTGTTGCCATCCCGTCCATCCCCTGACCAGAGGCGCTCCAGGGGCTCAGACCAGGGAGTGGAGCAGGAGGTAGGTGTGTCTGTTACTCCTGGGAACCTCCCCTGCCTCCACCCTTCTGAACTACGGGCTCCTCATCTGGGTCCCCAGAGCCTGGCGTACTTCCCCATCAGGTCCTCACCCCACAACTCATGGTACTGAGGACTTATTGTGGGGTAGCAACACTCTCAGCACTTTGCCTGCATTATGTAATTTAACCCCCAGCACCCTGTGAGGTAGGAACTGCTATTATCCGTGGTGACAGTACCCTTTTCAAAGATGAGAATGCCTCCCCCACCAAACCGTTTGCTCTTTTGGAATAGTGAATACAGTTCTCTTACTCTGCATCCCTGTGCCCCCAGCACAGAGTTGCACGTGATAAGTATTTGTTGCTTTAGTTATTATATGGCTGGGGAAGGAAGCCCCATCACCCCAATCCAGGATAGGGAGGGCGTGGCTTTACAAGGGAGCAGAAGATCTGGGGGTCACAGTGGCCACCACCAAAGGAGTTCTGACGTTTCAGGTGGGTTAGCAGAGACATGAAGTGGGCTTCCTGCATAGGGAAGGGATCCAGGTTGATCTGGTTCAGAAGGTCTCTGAGCATCTTCTCATTTATGGCACCTTTGTCCTGGCCCAACCCCTCAGCCCCACAAAGAAGCAGGATAGCATGACTTGGGAGCTATTCTTACGACTAAGGGCAGACATCCCAATTCAAGGAGAAGGGCTAAAAGCAACCAGGATGAACTAGTTTTGAGAAGGACAGATTATCAGAGGTCTTGGTAACGACCTGTTGATTTTACAAAGTCCCCGCCACACAGCCTGTACCTGCCGCCATTGGACCCACCATCTTACTTCATCTGCAGGATGACCTGGTGAGTTAGGTGCTGTAGCCCCAGTTTTCAGATGGAGAAACTGAGCCTCACAGATTTGGAGACACTGACCCAAGGTCACTGACTAGCAAGTGACAGAACTGGGCTGTGGACCAGTCTGGAGGTCAGCGGAGCCTGTGCTGGTAACCGGCGTACTCTGGCCTCTCCATCTCCCCTAGCGTCCTCCGCTCTGGCTGTACGGTAGAATCACCCGGAGAGTTGTGAAAACCTACCCGCCTGCCCCACCCACCTGATCCTGGTGACATTGAAGGAGGGGCCTGGGCAGAAGCATTTTTAAGTTCTGGGAAGAAGCATTCTTAAGCCTTAAGGTGAGGCTAACATGCAGCCCCATGATCCAAGAGAAAGGTTAGCAGGTGGGGGTAATGAATAGCTGTCCTCTGCCTCTACCAGAGCATCCATTGAATGGGCTTAGGCTACATCATGAGAGACTTAGGTGAGCCCTCTAGAAGGACTTCCTGCAGTGCAAGTGGTCAAAGCTGGCAGTGGAGGGGAGAATGAGAGCAGGCTCCCTACTGCAAGTCCGAGGAATGATTTTCCTTAACCTGGTCTTCAGAGAGTGTGGGGTGCACTCTGGGACCCTTACAAACGGAGATGGTGATGCCAAAAGCTCAGCCTTTTTTGCACCGGTGCCGAATCAAATCTCAGAGACAGAGTTTTGGGTAATGTAGAAAAGAAGAGCTTTATTGCTTTGCCAGGCAAAGGGGGACACAGCGGGCTCCTGCCCTGAAAAGCTATGTGTCCCAACCTGGAGGATTTGGTGAGGAGTTTTATAGCAATGATTCAAGGGTGGGGTTGCTGATAAGATCAGGGTGTGTGCAGGGCCTGCACTCCCCTAATCCGGTCTCAGGTAATCTTTTTTTTTTTTTTTTTTTTTTTTTGCGGTACGTGGGCCTCTCACTGTTGTGGCCTCTCCCGTTGCGGACGCGCAGGCTCAGCGGCCATGGCCCACGGGCCCAGCCGCTCCGTGGCATGTGGGATCCTCCCAGACCGGGGCACGAACCCGTGTCCCCTGCATCGGCAGGCGGACTCTCAACCACTGCGCCACCAGGGAAGCCCTCAGGTAATCTTCTTGATGAGCTTCTCTGGTATGAAGAATGCTGACATATTCCATTTGTTGGGTTTTAATTCTATAAAGAGCTTAAAGACACTGTTATGTGTATCCCTTGAGGGCCCTGCCCCGAGGCTGCACTATTGTTTCTTGGCTGCTCCTCCCTTGTCTTTGCATCCCCTCCCTTCCCTGATTAGCAACTTTTCCAATCTGCCCTTTGGAACTCAGGGAAGGTGTGGAGGCTGGAGTCTGTTCCCTACAAAAAAGGGGGTACAGAAGGGCTTCTGTGCCCAGGAGCCCCATAGGGTCCTGCTCTGTTTGACTGGATGGAGGGTCTGGTGCTCGCTTGACCTAAATGCTTTGGGCTTAATTCCTCAATGTGACTCTGCTGTCCCCTGATGCCTGACAGCCTGGAAAGAGACTTCAGCCCTTCCTCTGGGCACACGCTCAGTGTGAGCTGAGGGGTTCCATAGCCACCTTCCTCTTCCTCCTTGTTTGCCAGCCTCCTGAAAAAGGAGCAGTAGGGCCGACTGGGCACCGAAGTGGATGTCCTAGTACCTAGGGTAGCACAGGCCAGAGCAAGTGAAGCCGTGAGAACGGAGGACAGGGAAATGGAGACAGTCCCGGCCTCTGCTCTCCTGGGCTGCTGTCACTGCCGGGACCAGCCAGTACCCTCTCTGTGCTGGATCAGGGAGTGGACTGTGACCTGCTCCTGGAGTTTTAAGAGCCCTGCGTAGTTGATTTTGTAAAAGCTCTGTACCTGGGAGGAAGCTGGGTCTGTCTGTCTCGTGGGACTGCAGGGTAGCTAGGAGCAGCCCAGAGGGTGACAGAAGGGCTTCCTTCAGCCCCAGCCCTAGCGGTGCCCTCCCCTGCTGTGTGGCTTGGGGCCAGGCTCCGTGGCCCCTGGGTGCTCTGAGCACAGACCCACCATGGGGAGTCCGCAGCATGTACAGAGCGCCCCAGATGTCGCCGGGAGGGAAGCCTGGTATTTACTGCGCATCTCCTACACGGTAGCTGTGGTGTGAGGGATGGGCCGAATCCTCCTAACGTTCACCACCTTGACCAAACCCTCGCCCTGTGCCAGCACTGTACTGAGGGCTCTGATTTGCTTATTAATTCCACGATATTTATTAAGCAACCTACTGTGTGCCAGAAGCTTTCTTTTCCTTATCTCTTTTGCTCCTTACTACAGCCCTCAGGGATAGGTATTATTATACCCATTTTACAGAGAAGGGAACCAAAGCTCAGAAAATACAGGTTATTTGTTCCCAGGCACAGAGTCAGTGACTCAGGCCGGGCCGTCTGAACCCACATCGTCCATGCCCTTAACCCTGGGCTCCATATCAGCCTCTCCAGATGTTTTCAGGCGACACCTTTCATCTGGCAGGACGCACATGTCTGTAATGGAAGCAGCAGTTTCACGAAGCAGCATCTACACTTAAAACAATCTCTGATTGTAGTTTTCAAGGAGGAGCAAGTGATCATCCGTGCTGATCTTATAAATGGCTTATAAGCCACCCAGGCTGAGGAGGATGGAGAGCTTGCCTTTGGATTTAACCTCGTGTGGGCCCTTGGTGGCCTTGGGGAGCAGCGACATGGGGGTAGGGGCAGAAGCTGGACCCGAGGCCGTGAGGGAGAGGATGGGGGAGGGACTGGAGAGACCGCAAACCTGGGAAATACCTCTAGGAGTTTTGCTTTGCAACTCTTTCCTTCTGGAGGATTGGAGCGGGAGTTACAGGGGATGTGTGGTCAAGAGGGTACGGATTTTCAGGGTTTTTTTTTTTTTTTTTTTTTTTTTTCTTGGCGGTACGCGGGCCTCTCACTGCTGTGGCCTCTCCCGTTGCGGAGCACAGGCTCCGGACGCGCAGGCTCAGCGGCCACGGCTCACGGGCCTAGCCGCTCCGCGGCATGTGGGATCTTCCCGGACCGGGGCACGAACCCGTGTCCCCTGCATCGGCAGGCGGACTCTCAACCACTGTGCCACCAGGGAAGTCCGGTTTGTTGTATTTTTAACACAGGAGAAATAGCAGGTAGTTTGTGTGCTCATGTGAATGGTCCAGTGGAGAGGGGACCGTGGGTGCTGAGGACGAGGAAGAAACATAGCTGAGTGCAGTCTGCGAGCAGACAGGGCCTGGGCTCGGGGCACAGTGGAGGGGGTCCTGGAAAAGCACGCAGGTGATTCATCCTGAGGAACAGGAAAGAAGGCAGTAAAAGTGAAAATGAAATAAAATTCTGGTTGTGACCCATTAAGTGGATTTCATATCCTTTATGAACAGGATTGCAACCTGTCATTTGAAAAGCCCTGCTCCACCCATTTGCCTGTCACCTCACATCCAGCCATAAAGATGCATTTTGCCCACAGAGGAGGAAAGTGAAGCAATAAGTGACTTGCTGATGCCACAGGGCTATGAAGACAAGAGTGGGGGCCGTAACCCAGGGGTATCTATGAGTCTGTATCAGGTTTCCTGGGGCACTTGGCAGACACCCAGATTCCCAGACTCCGCTCTGCTGGCTCCTCCTCCCTGGGGTGGGCCTGGGCACTGTTGCCAGGTGCTCCTGACATGGCCAGCTGGCAGGGTAGCAGGTATCCAGGTCTCCTCTGTCCACATGCTGTTCCTTGAGAAGCACCATTCTGGTGTAGATGGATCGTGACGCTCCTGCAGTCCACTCCTAGTGCAACTCAGACCTCTCCGAATGGAAAAGGTGCCTAGATTCCATTTGGCAATCTACCTCTTAAGAGCAGAATTCTGAAGAATAGTGCTAAGTGAGGGAAACACCCTTCCTTACACCATGAAAGCATTTTAAGGCAGGATTTTGCCTGAGCCCTGTCATCCCAGGAAAGGAGAAGTTGGGGGCGGTCTGGGGGTCAGGCAGGTTAGGATGGGGCTATAGGCTTCCTGAGCAGGGCATGGGTGAGTGGCCACCAGGCAGAGAGGGCAGGTCCCTCCTCCCAGCTGCCCAGTGGCCTGGGCTAGCATGGATGGCTGCTCTAAACCATTTTTAAAACTTAGAACCAAAGTGAGTCATTTTTTTTTAATTCCCTTGTCCACCCTCTGATTCTAACTGCAGACCCAGCCAGCATGCTATTCCCAGTAAATACACCTGTGATGGCTTTTTCTTCTGTTTTTAGCTCTTGCTGTGTCCTGCAGAGGGAGAGAAAAAGCCCGACCTGAAACGCTGTCAGTCATGCCTTCAGTGGCCTCGACTTCTCTTTTTATTTTCTCCCTGTGTGCTCAGGGCCCCTGTCCACAGCTGCGCCCTGCTCCCTGGCCCTCCCAGGCTCTCGATCGCTCCCCCTCTGCCTTCGGTTTTATTTCTTCCTGCACACATCCTTAGAATCTAGAGGTGATTTCCTCGACAAATTAGGACGCGGCCTGGGCCTTACGTGCTCGATCGTCTCAAGTACCCGGAGAGCAGAACCAAACTGTAGTCTTGGCCGGGCGCCTTCATTACAGGGCCATCTTCTGGGAGGGATCCGTGGTGGCAGCAGCGACCTGGGAGGCCCTCTTGGGAGTCCCATGTGTGTGCACACACACGCACGCACGCATGCATCTGAGGCCTGTAGCAGCCTGTGGTTTCTGCCCACATGAACCCCCAAAGTAAAACAGCCTCCCTGTAGAGGAGAGGGCCTGTTGGGTGAGGAAGTGCAGCTGGGTCTGCTCAGGACTGCCTCTTCCTGGTTGTTCTCCTGGGTTTCCTTCTGCAGAGAGCAGCTGGAGCACCGCCAGGCCACCTCATTTTTTTTTGTTTTTGTTTTGTTTTTTTGTCTACCGCTTCCTCTTTAGGCACATGCCACAGGGCCTGGTCCCTGTCCCTAGCCATCAGCCCTGGGTTGCTGATGTGTGTCAGCCCTCAGGGGGCTGCAGAAGCTGAGGGGAGGTGGGGAATTTCCTTGGAAGGCCTCTTCCTCCTTGCCCTGGCCACATGATCAGGCTGCAGAAGAGGAAGGACAGGCTGGCCGAGCGTCAGCAGGGACCGAGCCCTGAATCAGCTCTCACCCCGCAGAGGTTGTATGTGGACTTACAGGCTCCCTGTTTCTCGGACCTTTCCCTCTACCTGTTTCTGAGCCATCTCCCTGCCTACTAAGGTTCCAGCCTGAGGGTGCGTAGGGGGCACATAAGATGCAGATCCAAGGCCTGCTTGCCCCTCAGGGACCTGGCGAAGGTGGGGTGGAAGGTTGACGGAAGTGATGTTGTCATTTTCCGTGCTCACCCTGCGTGGTGGAAAAACCTGGGGCTCAGGAGAGCTGGATTGTTTCTGACTCTTTGTCAAATTTGCGGGGCAACTTAGGGCTCCATTACCTTGTTTAAGAAACTAGATCGAGGCTGGCAAACTTTTTCTGAAGGGCCAGAGGGTAAATGCTTTAGGTTTTGCGGGCCACAGGATCCCTGTTTAACAGGTGCTCAGCTCTGCCCTTGTAGAGTGAAAGCCACTGTGGATAATTTGTAAACAAAGGGGTGCAGCTATTGTCCAGTATGTACAAAAAAAGAGCGTGGGCAGATTTGTCCCCAGGCCAGCCTTTTGCCAGGACTAGCCGCTCCCTTGTGGTTCTCCCCCTACGAGCGTTGTGAGATCCGTTATAGAGGTGCCTACCTGGCTTAATTTCTCTTCATAACACTTATCGCTGCCTGACGTATTGTCTGTTTGTTTATGCATTAGCCCGCTGTCTGCTTGACCAGAGCATCAGTTCCACGAAAGCAGGAACTTGGACTGAATCCCCTGTGAATAGCTATGGGGCTCAATAAGTATGAGCAGAGTGATGAGTTAATCAGTAAGCATTCGCAGAGGGCCAGTCACGTGTCAGGGCTGGACTGCTGGCCGGGAGGGGCACGGGAGGAAGACTGTCGTCCCAGGATTAGACGCCGTGGTCCCATATTCAGGGGGGTGGAATCTCACTGTGGGGTCATTATTTTACCCGCACGCCCAGACTACACCGGAGCAGACTTCCTTCCCTGCCCCTGCCCAGTCGAGTTGCTCAAGCCTGAAACTGAGGCGTTACCTTTGTTTCCCTCTGTCTTTCCACCCCCACCTTCAGCCCATCAGCAAGTCTTGTCAATTCTACCTCTGAAACGTCTCAATCCCTCCAGTTCTCCTCTCCACTGTCTCAGCCTCGCTGGCCCCCAGGGCGCCCCCTTCAGTCGATTCTCCATGGAGGCTGCAGAAGCGGTCTCTTGAAGACAAAACAGAGAAGCTGTCCACTGCGCCAAGTAAGGGGACAGAGGACTGGGTCTGAGCTATGTGACTTTGGGCAAGTACCCGACCTCTCTGAGCCTCAGCGTCCTCCTCTGCAACATAGAGGGAGCAAAGACGTGATGAACACGCGGAATGGCACGTGTGGTGGGGGCTGGGTGAATGGGTGCTGGTACCACGTTTCTCAGCTGTTCAGAGTCCCACATCCAAACTCCAACCCCATCCTGGACGCCCAGGCCCTGCGCATGCCCCCAGCCTGGTCCCCTCCTCTCTCCCTCACTCCCAGGATTCCAAAATCACCCTGGTTTTTCAGTTGCTTGAACACACTAAGCTCCTTCATGCTGCAGCAGGACCGTGCTCCCCCTCTACCTCCTACAAAGACTCTGGGAAGAATCTCGCCTCCTCCAGGTCCCAGGGGCTCCCAGCGAGCCTTGGCTCCCCTTGGCCTGCGGCAGCACAACTCCAGTCTCGGCTCTGCGTCCACTGGGCGCCCTCCCTGCGTGTCTGTCTCTGTGCCCTCTCCTTCTTGTAAGGACACTGGTCCCTGGACTTAGGGCTCACTCTGATCCAGTGTGACGTCGTCTTAACTAATTATATCTGCACAGACCCTATTTCCAAATCAGGTCGCATTTGAGATTCTGTGTTGACGTGAATTTGGGGGGGACACAGTTCAGCCCATTATAGTGGGTGGCATGTGGTGACAGGAGCCTGAGGGCTCAGACCAGGTGGTGGTTATGGGTGGGCTGCAAAGAGGACCCCTTGAAGGAGTCTTTCCCCAGAGCCACCCAGGAGCGGGTAAGGCGTTCACAGTGAGGGCAGAGGCTGCATTTTTAGGGAGTTTGGAGTGAAAGGATGGAGGGGCCTGGTGGCCAAAGACTGTGAAGTCAAAGAGGTTTTTTTCTTAGCCCAAGGGAGACCTGAGTGAGCCTCTTAGGCAGAAGAGTAGGAGGGAGCAGCAGTGAGGGAGAGAGAGAGGAAATGCGGGGTGGGGAAGGTGCGGATTCGTGGTGGAGGAAGAGCACCTTCTTGCCCTGGAAAGCTTTACACAGAGGGGAGGGAGGTCAGGGGAGCTCATTCCAGAAAACCTCAGGAACTTTGCTTATCCTCTGGCAGGAGTTCCAAAGGAGGTGTGAAAGAAGATCACAGGCTGAGGAGGGCTTCCAAGCTACTGAAGAGCAAGATTTATAGTGGCCCCGGGGAGTCTGGGCCTGGAGAAGGCCTGAGAGTCCATGCTCAGGCCAAGCATCGGGGCTGATGTTAGAACAGCATGCAAAGGTCTCATGGGGCCTTCTCTCCTTGGAGTGGCTGGGTCATCTTTCCAGGCCTTACCTGTCTGGCTCTGACCCCAGCTTTGCTGTGCCCTTGGGCCCCTGGCTACCCCGTCACACCTCGGTGGATCTGGGCTCCTGTTTCCCTCAACTCTCTGAGCCCTGGAACAGGCATTGCCCCTCCCTGCTCATCCAGGCCCCCAGCCACAAACCCCTTAGTTTTCTGAGGCCGGTGCCCCAAACAGGGGGCCTCAGAAGCCACAGACAGGACGCCACCTGCACCCCTCGCGGGGACACCGGCCCTCTGCTCACTTCTTAGCCTGCCCAGAAGTGACTGTGACCAGTGCCAGGGTGGAGGCGCTTCCCCTGCAGCATCCCAGGCACAGAACTCAGCTCTGGGCTGTCCGAAGGCAGCAAGTTTGCAATGGCAAAAGCTATTCTTGGCTCCAGCCTGCTCGCTGCTGCTAATTTCATGCTCCTGTGATCCAGGTAACGCTTTGCTGCCTCGAGCTGCCACTCCCCAGGCTTGAGCCGCTTTTTCTCGCCCCGCAGGAGCCCAGCTGCCTCTGCTGTGCTCTTGAGGTGGGGGCCACGCAAAGCTGCCTCTCAGAAGCCGCTGGGCAGCCGGCCCCAAGCTAGGTGGCCGCGACTCGTGACTAATTTGCTGCACTTATTTCAAAGTGCGCAAATGGCATTCGGGGCAGAGGAAGCTTACCCAGGGCCTGCCAGAGATAAACGGGCTCATTTCTGGGCCTCCCTGCCTGAAGAAACCTCCTTCCCTGGACTCTGAGCTCAGAATTAAATTCTTCCAGAAGAGATGCTTGGCACGGAGGCTCTCAGCGTGGAGGAGAGGAGATGCTCCCCGACGTAAAATGCGCCTCACATCTGGCCAGCTGGCTCTGCTGGGTTTTTAGATTGTGTTTGAAGAGCATCTCTCCCCCTTCCTGGTGTTCACAAGCTAGGCTAGAGGGTCACGGACGGAAATGGTTTCTGCCTCTCCACTGCAAGTGGATCAATGCCCTGTGTCGCAGCTACAGGGCTGCTCCACACCGACCTGGCGCCTGGGGGCCGCTGGCACCTAGCGCCCCCCGGTGGGCTCTGTCCACACTCTGGGTTTTGATCCCCGCCCCCACCCATCCTGGGGCGTTCTGCTGGGGTTTGCATGGTCAGGAGAGAAGCTGGGAGCCTGCCCAGTGCTTCCCAACTACAATGTCCTCCTTCACATGGCCTGTGCTTATCAGCAGACCGTGTCCATCTATTTCGGTGGCTGACAGTAGTGAGGGCTTTTCTCTCAATCTTTATTTTTTTGTGTGTGATTTTTACTGCTACTCCGATCTACAGGCCTGAGGAAATGCACAAGGGAATGGACGGTGGGGTTTAAGGAAAAGAGAGAGTTAACAGGCAGAGGGGAGAACTCAAGCCCCATCATTTCTGGCTGGGGCAGAGGGAAGACGCCACCCTGATGGACCCTTTGATCCTGCGGGCTGGTCCCAGCTCACTGCTGGGAAGGCATGTGGGCTGCCAGTCCCGGCCTCTGGGGCAGCCAGTGACATGCTGTAATCCCAGTGACGGTGTTTGGGTTTGTGTGACTGTGAGGCAGGCGGCCTCAGCTACAGTGGCTCTTACGTTTGTGGAGCGATGATAACGATCTCCCCATCCCACCCCTGCCCTGCATCAGAAAATCCTGCCACCAGCACTCTCCAAGTGTGCAACTCTGTGCAATTCATCCACCTCTGTTAACCTCAAGCTTCTTGTCTGTGAAATGGGAGTAATCCCAGTTCTGACTTGCTCTTACACGCTGAGTTAAGAGCAAATGGACTGGGGTCTGTGCAGGCCACATGTGAGCAGTTTTGTTCAAATGTCAATAACCTGGTACTGTGCAGGGCTTCTGTGTCCATTGGATTACCTGGCAAGTGCCAAAGAGGACCTTTGATGTTACCTTTGCCAGACGCCGAGCCCTAGGTAATTGCAGAGTGCAGGGGAGATACTGGAGGGCAGCGGGATTAGACTAGACATTCAAGGAGCAGAAGTTTCCCTCTTTGTTCCTCAGAGCTGGGCTCGCCTCACATTGAGTTGGAGAATTCCGAATGGTGGGGCCGCGCTCTCTCCTCAGCACCCCGAGGGGCCGGGGCAGGTGCTGGGGCTGCATTCCTGGATTGAATGGATCACAGGGTGCCTTTCTGTCTCCGTGCAGTAGATTCCTGTGGGTGCTGAGGAAAGCCTCAGGGCGGTCTGTTCCGACAGGTGAGCTGGGGTTAGAGTCCTGAGTGGCGAAGCAGCATCCACCCCTGCCTTTGCATGTGCTCTTCCCGCCTCTGGGAATGCCATTTCTCTCTCCACCAGCAACACCTCCCCATAGCTGTCTGGCAAGCTTCCCCCCACCTTTCAGGCTACAGTCCAAGATGGCCTCCTATGGGAAGCCCCCCCCCCCCAACTCCCTCCTTCCCTCCCCTCCCCTCCCTTGTGTCCATTGTTCTACAGCTGTAGGATTGCACCAGACTACGTGCTGCCTAAGGGCATCAGGCACCCTTTCCTGTCTATTTTATACGCCAAACCACCAGCACGATGTTGGGCACACAGTGAACAGAGGAGTGGGTAGAACAGGAAAGGATGCTGATCGGGATGGCCACTCAGCCAGGCTGAGGGCTGTGGGATTACCAGCCTCTGGGTCTCCCGCCTCCTGGGGCAGGCAGACCTGCTTGGGGACCTTTCATCATCTCATAAAGTCCTGCCCTGCTACACCCACCCACCTTCCAGCCCTGCCTTCTTCCTGAATCAGATACGGTCTCCCACCTGCAATTATGTCAGGCCCAAACTGACCCCCATGAGCTGTGTAAGCAGGGCTGCCGTGCTGCACAGCTCTGCGGAGCTCCATTCATGTCACCGTCCACGTGACTGGTCCCCCTGGGGTTGTGCACAGCACAGCCTCCACTGTCACAGGAGGGGGCCCAGTGCCACTGCCCTCCTCCACTCCTCCGAGACCGGAGTCCTTGGTGTCCTTGGGTTTACCTCTGGAGGTAGAGGCTGCAGACTTGTTGCAAGGTGCCTGGTGGGATAAATAACAGCAGAGCCTTCTGAGGGAACTCTCAGGAATCGGTCCCAAGTGGAGGGGAACCATGGTGTGAATTATCCCCAGACACTGCATTACGTAAAATCAGCCTGTGGGATGGAGATTTCAGATTTCTTCGGAGGGGGCAGCACTGTTACCATTCTGACTGCAATGCGTTTGAACCAATATTCCGACGTCTTCACACTTCCTTGAGTAAACTGGGAGAGGGTAACCTCAACAGGCCTTGGAAGCAAATGAGATGAACCCAGAAAGTGAGTACCAGCTGCAATGTGTGGGATCGAGAATTGAACATAGGGCCTTTGCTGTTGGATGTTTTCAGAAAGGAGCCTGAGGCAGCACCTTACCTGTGATACTCCGTGGGGAGTGCAGTCCTAGGGAAGTAAGAGTGAGGGAAAGGGGAGTGAGGCAGGGATGGAAGAGAGCAGATGGAGGCTGTGGTATCACTGCGCTGGCCACAGCTTTGCAGCTAAACACAGCTGCTTGCTCAGGCACACGGGATGCCTCCCGAGGAGCCGCGTGGAGCCGCCGCATTTTAGAACACGTGTGGTGGAGGGGGTGAGGAAGGAAAGACGAGCAACGTGTCTCTAGTCTCCTTCCCATCTCCTCTCAATGGTTGAAGCCTACCTTGTGGGTGGGGCTTTGCCCCCCACCCTTCAGAGAGGGTCACCCGGCCCCTCCCAGAGCCACCCAGGGAGCAAGAGCCTCTGTGAGCACAGCCCAAGCAGTACGCAGGCTCAGGGGTCTCTCCTTGGCAGCTGGCCCCCCTGCTGGTGGCGGCAGTGGCTTTATGACCACGTGGGACCAAGTAGCAAGGCAAATGGCCTAAGGGGCGGGTGAGGCGAGCAGATCTGGGGTGGCACGTAAACTAAGTCCAGTTTCTTGAAATCAGTGCATGCTGCTTGCAAAAATGATCCTCATTTTAGCCAAGGATTTGGAGAGGAAAGGCTAGGGGCACTGATGTGGTCGGCAAGCATAACCTTCGTTCCCCTCGTGGGCAGGCACGTCGGTCCTCATGTCTGGCAAGAAGTTGAATAAAATCATGGTCAGCTCTCTCTGCCTTCATCAAGGAACTGAATTTAAATTGCAACAGGAAGGCTGCGATATTCAGAAAAAACCCATTACTAGGAACTCAGCTATCCCAAACCCTCACTAAATAGGAATCTACTGCTGCAGAACAGAATACTACCAACTTAGCAGCTTACAACAGCACACGTTTGTTATCTCACAGTATCTGTAGGCCAGGAGTCTGGGTACAGCCTAACCCAGTCTTCTGCTCAGGGTCTCACATGGCTGCAGTAAGGGGTTAGCCAAGGCTGCAGTCTCACTGGAGGCTCAGCTGGAGAAGGATCACTTCCAGGCTTACTTGGGTTGTTGGCAGAACTCAGTTCCTTGTGGTTGTAAGACTGAGAGCTTCAGTTTCTCGCTGGGTATTGGCCAGAAACCACTCTCAGCGACTAGGGGCCACCTGCAGTCGTTGCCACGTGGGTTTCCTTAGCCTGGCCCCCTGCCTTCTCCAAGCCATCAAGGGAGGAAAAAAAGAGTCCAGCAAGATGGGTACCACCATCTCATGTAACATAATCCCATCCACATAATTGTGTATACCTGTCACCTTTGCCATGTTCTGTCAGTTAGAAGCAAGTCCAGGCAGGTCCCAGCCACACTCAGCAGAGGGGATGATACAAGGGCATGAACACAGGAGGCTGGGATCATGGGGGCCACCCTAAGAGCCTGCCCACCACACCTCATTTTGCTAGAACTCTGCTTATAAGCAAAAGCAGCAAATAAGTAAAAACCACCACATGTTTGTATCAGGAATTAAGTTTTTAAAAAAAAAAAAAAAAGCTCTGTGGGTTGTGCTGAGTCCACCTGTGTCACTAACCACAGCTCCCGGATCTGAACCAGTAGAAAGATGACCCAGGGTCAAGTCCATTCTTCCCCTGCCTCCGCGCCCCACCCTGCCCCCCGACCACGTGCCCTTTGTAAAGCAGAGAAATGGGCTCAATCAACAGAAGGGGGGTCCTAGCCTTACCCAGTTGTCAATATTTAAAAAGCTTTTCCAACATTAAAAGGAACTTCTTCTGCTTAAATATCAACAAACCAGAACATTGAATTACCTAGAAAATCCCCATTCCTAAAATGTTCAAGCAACCTGAGCCTGCTTGAAAAAACAAAGACAGAGCTTCTGCATCCCACGTGATGACCGTTTATAGAGTTGCCACAAAATGAACAGCCACTGAAGGAAGGCTGTCATGGGGAACTCAGATTTGGGGCAGTCCTGGCCCCCACCTGCAGCTGTCTCTTCCTTGGGGCCCTTTTCCTTTGCTTCCAGCCACCCATCGCCTGCCTGGCCTCACCTACGCCCAGCCGCTATGTCAAGGAGTAATTGACTGAGTGCCTCGGACCAGTCCAGGCTCCACTGAACCCATCAGGCTAGGACAATGCGGTGGCCCCTCAAAGGAGGAAGGCTATTTCTAAGGCTCATGGTTGATGGACCACAGTAGCTGTGATTATCATTTTAATTACAAGGCCATCACAATCTTATATTCAGGGTGTGGATATCAGAGACCACAAAGCACTCTGCAGCCTTAAAAACAGACTGTGGAAACGGTCTGTGCTTCAGACTAGAAGTGGCCCATTATGACGTCCTTCTTTCTTGGCCTCCACATTGCAGTCAGACTCTCCCGGAAAGGAAAGATCTTACCCTCCCTTTTAAGGTCTGACGCAAATCCCACCTCCTCTGGGATCTTTTCCCAAAACCATATTCATTGCCATTCTCTCCAGGACTCAGCCCCCTCGTCCTACTTCCCTACCCAGAACTCCCTTAGAACTCACTGTTCCTACCACTGATTTGACAACAACCCCCCCACAGAATTCTGACAGCTCTTCCTGCGGTGTTTTGAGACATTAAAAAACCTCACACTCTTATCTTACACTCCCAATGGGACACCCCGTTCTTAACAGGGAAGAAGCATGTCTTAAACTCTGCAGAGATCCTACAATTGCCCGAGCTGTTTGCACATTGGCAAGATTTTTGCACACATTGTTCTTGGTACTTGGCACATTTGTACTCAAAATAATTCCCCAGTTAAGTTCAATTTTGTAAACTTTCCAGAGTACTCACAGCTCTTTTATTTTTTAGGGTAAAGAATATCATTCGTATAAAGCCCTTGTACTTGCACACGGTATGCTTAATACATGGAAGCTGTTTTCACGGCTTAGAAACCATTGTCATGACTGACCTGGGGTTCACCGTTTGACATAAAAGGACCAAAGCCAAGATGTGTCAGCCTTTCCAGTGTTTTGGCCTTTTGTTCGATACGTATATTGAGGGATGAGGTACACTCAGTAAAATCTACCCTAGTGAGTGGACAATTCCCTGAGCCTTGAAAAATGCATAAAGTTGCCACTCAGCTTCTTCAGCTGAAAGTTGCAGCACATTATAATCAGGAATCTTCGTCTTTTCTGTGGTCTCATGCACTCTTTGTCTATAATACTGTCGAGCTACTTCCAGGAAAATGCCCTTTTTCCTCATCTTGGCCAGACTAAGAGCCACTTCCCAAAGTGGCTTTGACCTTGGGTAGCAGCTCTATTGAAGGAGCAAATCCAGAGTCGGAACAGAGTTTCTCTGCAAGGATCAGGGCTCCATGTATTTCTAACAGGCCTCACTTGGTTGTGAGAATGTGAGAATGGGGATGAGTCATAACAAAACCCATCTGGATATCTCTGAAATCTGACAATGGGCTAAGACGACTGATAGGATAAAATTTTTCTTTAAACATACGTACATACAAGTCCTGTCTCCATTGCCTCAGACGTGGGTGGAACAGATAGGATGGGTGGGAGCATGGGCTGCAGAGCATTAGTGCAGGGACAAAGTCCTACCCTTCCTTACGTCCCCAGCACTTAGCACAGCTCATTGGTGGTGTCTGTTGTGTGACCGAGTGAGTGGTCTTAGGTTAGAGATGGGGCAAGACCATGCCATCTCGGGGTGGACTCACCCATCACTCGTAGGTGTCTAGACAGTGGGGAGAAGACCCACCAAGAGGGGCCCTGTCCATGCTCTCAGGTGGGGCCCCTCCCCTCCATCCTGAGTGACCTCAGCAGACTCCTCACTTCTGTGATTGCAGAACTACTTTGAGAGCTACCTGGCCGTTGCCTCCACTGTACCCTCCGTGCTGTGCCTCCTGGTGAATTTCCTGCTTGTCAACAGGTAGGCCACTTTCCTCCCTCTCCCAGGCCCCTGACCTTCACCTCCAGCCTCATCCGCTCCCCTTTGGTCCACAGTTGCTTCTCTTCTGCTGGCTTACATGTGTCCACTAAAGTAGGAAGCAGGCAGTTCAGACTCCTCCATGAAGACTGAGAGTCAGATCGGTTACCTGGGGCCCTGCCTATGGAATGCCCGGTCAGGGAGCCACACACTGCCACATGGGGTCAGAGCTGACTGTCAACAGCTGCCTGGGCCGCAGGGACACCACAGATGGTGGGTGGGGCCCGGGGAGCAAGGTTTGTGGAGGCTGGTCTTTCAAACCTTTCTGAGAGCCGTCGAAAGTTAAGAGCCTGGGGACTTCCCTGGTGGTCCAATGGTTAGGACTCTGTGCTTCCAACGCAGGGGCCACGGATTCGATCCCCGGTCTGTCAGGGAACTAAGATCCCACATGCCACATGGAGTGGTCAAAAAAAAAAAAATCAGAGCTAGAAGTTAAGAGGCTGGCACCCCACCACCCTGGCTCTCACTATATGGGAACGGGTCACTCAGTGCTCAGTGCCAAGCTGGTAACAGCAGCTCATGAGTCGGCCGCCTATGGGGGTGGTCAGTGGGCGACTTCTGGCACAGCATTTGTGAAGGGTGGGGTGCACTGTGGAAGAAGGAATGATTTAGGAGATAGCCCGTGGCCCTTTCACCCCACTGGGTGACTGGTACCATCCGTTCTCCATTTAGGTTTACAGGGGTAACAGCCTGAGCTACTTTGCCTGCATTTCCCCTAAGCTATCATTAGCTGGTAAAGGTAGCTACATTGTGATTCAGAAACTTGGGCATCTCTTGGGCACGGCCTCCTGAAGCCTTAGGTCGCTGGTGGCAAGCCTGTTTTACCCCACTCTGCTCAGTTTGTAGTGACTACCTGGATCTCTGCTTGAACAGGATTCTACGGCAGGTCTGACCTCAGCGAGTGTGCTGTGATTACTGATGTCTGTTCTGAGTCCAGGAGGAGAGAGGGCAGCGCATGTGCCTCAGGTGTGCTAAGCCTGAATAGACCAGTCTTTCCAAGCATATTGTGTTGTGGGGTTATTCCAGTGATCTGTCGTTGCAGAAAAATGATCCCAGAGCGTGGTGGCTGAGCACACTACCACCGTCTCTCACGGTCCTGGGAGGCAGCAGGCTCAGCCGGCAGCTCTGGTTGGCCCTCCCTCATGCCGCTGTAGACAGCTGGGGCCTCCGCGGGGCACCTCTCTCTCTGTCTGTCTCTGTCCCTCCTCTCGGTCTCTCGCAGGTAGCAGGACTTTTCATGTTGTGGCTGAAGAGCAGGCGCTCCGAGAGAGCAAGGCAAAAGCTGCATGGTTTTGGTAACCTAGTCTCTGCAGTCACATACTGTCCCTTCTGCCCACTCAGTTTTAAGGGACCAGGGACCGCACCTTTCAATGGAAGGAATGTCAAAGAATTTTGCACGCCTCTTAAAACCAAAGTGAAGGCTGGACGAGCAAGAGGGAGGATGGTCTGAGACGGCCTGGGGGCCGAAAGCCAGCTGGCCCCTAACCTGCCTGCTCTTGCCTGTCCCTGGCACACGGGGCTACGGTCAGTGTCCTGGCAGGAGGAACGCAGCCTCCAGAGATCACGCCCAGAAGGAGGCAGGGGATGGAGTTATGAGCAGGGTAGAGCTGGGTCCCTGGCAGTGACTCAGAAGAGAAGGCATGAGGAAAGGAAGGGCATGCAAGAAGAGGACGACAAGGGAGAAGTGACGGAGCCATGGCGGTGGGCAGTCCCTCGGCCTCTCACCGCCCTGGCTCCTTTCCAGGCCCCTATCATGATCCTCTGTCCAAAGTGGAGGTCAGGAGATGTGCGCAGGACCACAATGCCAGGAAAGGCTGGCCTGAGCTGGCGTCTTACTTGGCACTGTCCCCTCTGTGGTCGTGAGGTCCAGCAGGCCGGAAGCCAGCCGGGACCGGGGATCAGCGGCAGCGGGGAAGGCCCAGCCTCAGGGCCCTGGGCGAATAATCTCTGATCATCGCAGTTAACATTCCCAGCACTCTTAGCCCTCGGAGGCATTATCTCCTTTACTCTGCAGTGGCCAAGAGCAGCACATTTATTCCCCTGTTTTACAGATGGGCCAACAGGCTGACAGAGGTGACCTGCCCAAGGTCATGTGGCCGTTAAGAGGTTGGAGGCAGGATTGGAACCGGGACCCTTCTCCCCCCACATCTGTGCGTGGAACCTCTGGGCCCCCTGCCGCCTAGTTCTCCAGCTTCGCGGGACCCCTCCCTGCAGCCAGAGCCGCATCTCAGGCCTTATAAGCGGGAGCCCATTTCTGCCCTGGCTTCAGGCTACTGGAGGGAAACAGGTGGTGAAGAAGGTCTGGGTCTGTCTGCAGTAGGCACTGCCCTCCCGAGGATGGCTGGGATCTGGCTCTGAGGGCTCAGTGTTACAGGGCGTCCTCCAGAAGGGTCCTGCCCACGCCAGGGCCTGCCTGTGCCTTTCCCGGCTCCAGGAGAGGGGTGAGGACCATGTGGAAAATGCTCCCAGCCTCTGTCTGTTTCTGGACTGTGGGAAGATGGTTTGGAGCTAAGCTGTTTTCTGTTTAATGTGCGAGATTGAAATGTCCCCTTTTCTCGCTCCTGGAGAACCCTGGCTTATCTAAGCGGCTCATCCACAATCGCCAGGTGCTTTATTATGTTAAATCTGTAGCATCATAAATACTTATAAGGAGGATTTACATTTTGGAGACTTAGGAAGAAATCATTCCCCTGGGGTCCTGAGCCCTCGTGAGCAAGGGAGGGAAGCTGGCAGCCTGGGTGCATCTGGCAGCCCTCTCCAAGAATCTCATATCAGTATGACCTGCCCCAGGGTCCCAGGACTGGAGCTGTCACTTCAGACGTCCCCTGTGCCAGAGCAGAGCCACCAAGCCTAGGGCAGCACTTGTCTAGACTTTCCCTAAAATCCCCAGTGTTACCACCCCCCGGGCCGCTGTCCAGGTGGAAGAAGCAGAGAGTAAGGCAGTGTTACCCCGTTAGTGGATGTGGGGTGGACTTGCACGGGCACGTTTTATAAAGCTTTACAAGCATTGACAATAGCCCCAGGCAAGATCCCTGAGGGCTTGGAGCCCCTGCAGGGAAGCTCCAGCTGAGAATGGGTTCTGCAGCTGGCAACTAGCTGGCGTGGAGGAGACCTGTGCAGGTGAGGGATGTGACGGGGTTGGGGGGGGGGGGGCAGAGGCAGAGCTGGGAGCTGCATTGCTTTTGTGATGCACTTGGTGTTTACCTCCTCCTCTCTCACTCTGCCCTCCTCTCCCTGCCCTGGGGGTGCCTGGGTAAGAAGTCCCCCAGCTCTCTCCAAAGCAACTTTCCTGTTCAGGCAACTACTTAACCTTGTTTTGACAGGCACAGAGAGCTTCTGGGGTGCCAGCAGCATTCCTGGGGGGGACCTTTCCTGCGTTGCATCTGGGAGGAGGTGGTTGGAGACAGAGGCCATTCCCAAGGCTGGCTGGGATCGCTGCTGCTGTTTCCAGCTATCTCCCTGCCATGCTGAGGGGGTCAAAAAGCAGAGCGTGAAGGGGAACTTGAGGCCCAGCGTGCACTGCTGGGACCCCTTAGTTATCAATCTGTGCATCCAGCAGGTGTTTACCAGGTGCCTGCCAGGCCCTATGCCAGCCCTGGGGGTGAGAACGAGACGGGGCCCTGTCCCTGTGCTGCTTCTCACGTCTCCTAGTCTGTCCTTCGCCTTCTTCTTGCCCCAAGGAACTGCTAAAACTTTGGGACATTAGTCCCCAGCCTTTCTCTCCACTTGAATTTTTTCAGATTTAGAAGCATAAACTGGAAGAAACCTGAACTTTTTCTTGTCCCACCTCTTCTTTTTCAAGGAAACTGAGGCCCAGAAAGGTTGAATATTTGCCTGGGGTCACACAGTGAATTGGTGGCAGAGTTGGCAGGGTTCCTGTCTCTGGACTCAGGCTCTGTGCCCCTGTGGCTCTTATCTTTGAGGTGGGTGGGGAAGCTGCAGCTCCTGGGAGAGAGTTGGGCGGGGGTGGGGGGGGCGGCTCTGTGTGACAGGGTTGAGTGTGTAGCATCACCCTGAGCGTCAGAGTAAGGCCTGACCACCAGCCTTCAGGGCACCTGGTGTGCATTTAAAATAGATACTCAGGGGCCCCTGGGGTCCAGGTGCTCACCTGACTGCCCACCAGCTCCTGCCCAGGCCAAGTCCCCTGCAGACCCTGGGAAGATGTGTCTTGATGTGGAGTTTCTCAGAAACAGACCCTGGACCAAGGATTCAAGTGCAGGTAGTTTATTTGGGGGGCCACAGTAGGAGAAGGGGGGAGACTGGGAAGGGATGGCAGCCAATAAAGGAAGCCTTATCAAGCCAGCTCCCATAGAAGGTGACCGAGCTTCGGCTGCTCAGAACTCTGGCAGCCAGTGTGGAACACACCTGAGGGGGTGGGAGCTGGGGTATTTATCCACCCACTTCCCCATCATTGGCTGAAGACTGTTCTTGGGAGGTGTTATTCAATCACCTGTCACTTGCAACCTGCTTCCTGGTAAGAGGGGAGGGCAGGAGGGCAGGGCACCCATTGCTCAGAGGTGGAGTCTCTATGTCACTCCCCAACTGGAAACCCTGATGTGCCTCTGCGTGTTGGCTGGCACTCTTGGTAACAAAGGAAAGAGACACAAAAAGGATTTTCTCATTCTTTCCTCAGAAAATTAAAGTCAGGGCTGCCTCCATTGCTGGATCTAGGGGAGTATAAACGTCCTTCTCATCCGCCGGCCCTGAGCTCTGTGTGTGCCTACTTGGCTTCATCTCGGATGTGGCCTCTCCCCATGCAGCTGGCCAGATTGGGACCAGCAGCCCCCGACACAGTCCTGGCAGAGACCCGGCTTCTCTCTACCTTTGAGTCCCAGCGATGACTGACTGGCCCTGCCTAGGTCACATGCTAACCCCTAACCCAATCCAGTGGCCAGAGGTATGGGTGGGACACCCTGATCACCCCAGACCAGGTCGTGTGCCCTCATTTGTGGATGGGTTGGTGTGGACAGTTTGACTGTCCACCTCCGCAGGACAACTTGGCATGGAAGGAGTGCTGTTGGTGGGACGGATGCTGGCAGACAAAGCCTGCATGCCCACTCCACGCCCCACTCTGAGGAGCAAGTCTTGGCACTTATCAGTTGGACCAGGCCCTCCAGGGTGGGGCTCCATGTCTGTCTGGTATCCTCTGCTCTCAGTGTCACCTGCAGCCAGAGTCCATTTTAATTCCCTGAGTGTGCTACGCTCTCCCTCACAAGATATGTGCACTCACATTCAGACGTCCCTTACGCTCCAGCTTAGGTATCACCTTCAAAAAACCTGTGAGATGCTAGAGTGGGTGTCGTGCCCCTCAGACGTGCCCAGGATGCCCTATGGCCCTGCTGATGGAGCACTTTGCACACTGGAGCAAAATGCCTGTCCTTCATCTGTCCTGTGTCCCGGGCATCCAGCCCAGCGCTGGACACACAGTAGTTGGCCAGTGTTATCTGTGGAATGAACACACCAGAGAGGACACGCCTTAGCAAGACAGCCATGGGCTGGGGCTCAACAGACCTGGGTCCTCATCCCAGCTCCTCACACCACAACCTTGAACTGTCCCTTCACTACCTCGGGCTTCCTTCTGCCCCTGACACGGCCCAGGCAGCACCTGCTCTCCCTTCAGCCAAGGATAGGAAGGAAACTCAAATTCGCCTGGGGCCACAAAAGCATCTGAAAAACTCCGTTCTTGCTTTTCATGCTCATCATTTCACACCTCTTTATGTATGTATATATATTTTTCTACCTTTCATGTCTTTCTTTTTTTATCCAAAAGAAATTTGTATATAACTAATCTGGATTTTCTCCCAACCGCCACCCACTGGTTAGCAGGAAAATTAACTAAACATCCAATCTGGTTTAAAGCTTAGTCTAATCTGATGATTTAAACAGCCTCTTTAGATGATGTTCTCTCTCCCTGCAATAAAAATGCAACTTCACAGAGAGCTAGGCTTCCCTGCTTCTCCCTGCAGGACGGTGTCTGGGCAGGTTGGAGGCTGGGAGAGGCGTAAGGCCTACATGCAGGAGTGGGGTTGGATGGGGGTAGCTGGCTCTAGCTTGGCGTCAGCTGCTGCCCATGACAACTGAGACCATCACAGGAGCCTCCTTCTGCCCTGGCCACCTGTTCTGGGCCACCCATATTCCCTTCATTCCCAGGGAGGCAGTAGAGTGTCGTTCTGAGAGCACAGTTGGGAGCAGCTGACTGACCTTGGGCAAGTTGCTTAGTCTCTGTGACCTCAGTTTCCTTATCTGTATATGTGGGGTAGGTAAGAATACCTGTTTTGTGGAGCTGGTGTGAGAATTCAACAAGTTAGCATTTAGAAACCACTTAGAAGAGTACCTAGCACAAATGAAGTACTATCTCAGTGTTGGCTTTGATGACGACAGTGATGGTGATGATTTTCTTCTCTTCTCCCTTCTCTCCCTGCCACTGCTAAGTTTTGGGGGAAGGAATCCCAGTGGGTGGTTGTTCTGTTTAAGCACTAGACAAAGCCAGCGGGAGCTCATCCCCGTGGCAGGAGGAACGGGGGTCTTGCCTCAAGAGCCCTCATCTCCTGTCCTTGAACCTCACAGCAAGATGAAAAGAAGCAGCATCTGAGAACATTTGCCCTGAGCCGGGTACTGCTGCCTGACTCTATACACTCCCCGCCATAGATCCTCACAACCACACCTTCAGGTAGATTGATTCTCCTTTCTTTTGTACAGATGCAGAAGCTGAAACTGGAATGATAGAGTCACTAATCCAAGTCCACACAGGACTGTGAGCCAGGAAGGCAGGATTTAGACCCAGGCCTCCTGACTGCAGAGTGCACAGTCCCAGCCACTGAGCACACCTGCTTCCCTTAAGAATGTTCACCAACCCCAGCCTGGCATGGGAGGCCCGAGGGAGTCTCTAACCGCTTCTGGTATCCTCGCCTTAGGGTTCCGATTCATGTCCGCGTGCTGGCCTCGCTGACTGTCATGCTGGCCATCTTCGTGGTGATGACCGTGCTGGTGAAGGTGGACACCTCCTCCTGGACTCACAGCTTCTTCGCCGTCACCATCGTCTGCATGGCGATCCTCAGCGGCACCTCCACCATCTTCAATAGCAGCGTCTTCGGCATGACTGGTTCCTTCCCCATGAGGAATTCCCAGGCACTGATATCAGGTGAGAGCTGGGGTCCAGACAGCTGAGCAGGTCAGTCTACTTGGGGGTTATTGGAAGGAGCCAGAGGTGAGCATGTGGTAGCCCTTCCAGAAAAAGAAATGAGTGTTAGTTGTGCTTCCATGATCTATTATTGTGTAACAAAGCACCCGAAAACTTCTTAGTGCCTTAGAACAATAAGAATCATTTCTTTGGCCCGTGTATCTGCAGTTTGGGTAGAAGTTCGCAGGGACAGCTTTCCTCCTCTGCTCCACGTGGCATCAGCCAGGATAGCTCGCCTGGAGCTGGAGGATCCACTTTCAGGATGGTGTGCTCACCCAGCTGGTGTGGTGGTGCTGGCTGTTAGCTGGAAGCTCAGCTGGGGCTGGGGCTGGGGCCAGGGTTTCTCTCCATGTGGTCCTCACCACGGCTGCCTGGGCTTCCCCATAGCATGGCCTCTGGGTTGCAAGAACAAGCATCCCAAGAGGCCCAGGCAGAAGCATTATTTCCTTTTATGACTTAGCCTTGAAAGACATTTGGGGCACTTCCACTATAGCCATAAGCCTACCTGGATTCACGGGGAGAAAACACAGACCCACATATCTCAGTGGGTGGGTATGAAAATCATACTGTAATGGGAGGGGAGACATAGTTGCAGCTCCTTTTGGAAAATACAGTCTGCCTACCAAGTGCGTTTCCTGAACCAGCGTTCCTTTCTTTCCCTGTCTCCTCTCCTCCTTTCCCTTCTCCTGTCCCCTTTCCTTCTCGTTATTTTTCCTTTCCCTTACCTTTTCCCCCTTCTTTTCTCCATCTTTTCTCCCCTCTATCTGTATTTCCTTCCTCTGTAATTTTGTAGAAGACCTACTATGTGCCAGGGATTCAAAGATGAACAAGACTCAGCCTCCCAGGAGCTGATAGCCTAGTAATAAACTTCTCTGTTACCCTGAACTTTGGCATTTTACGGGGCTGCTGACATGACTTGGGCTGACCCCTTTAACTAAAATTTTGATCCTAACCTAAGCCTGTTGCCTAGACCTTAGCAGTTCTGTTCTCTCACCCAAATGTCTCAACAAGATAAAAAGGAGCTGGGTCAGGAAGAATCTGTGCTTTCCCAGGAGACCACCATCCCTTAAAGCAAGATTGGGAGCTCAGCTGCTCTGTTTAGTGTCTCTGCATGTCCATGTTGTGTGAAGGGGTGCAGTAAGCGTTTGCCCACTTGAGAAGCATTTTGCGAAGAATCTACTCTGTGCCCATTAATTGATAATGCCAAGTAGTATGTGACAGGGATGACAAATACCTGGACAAGTGTATATCTCCTGCCCGTTCCCACACCAGTGCCAGACATCACTAATCGATCTGAATCTTTCCTCCTAAGCGTCTAAATCCTTTTCAACATAGCACTGGAGACACTTACTGTCAACAGATTTGACAGTTTGACAGTTCAGATTTGAGCTCAAATCTGTTTGCCATTTTTGATATAAGATTAGGCTTCTGGCTGTATCCTCAGAGAAACCCTTGGGCGTAAAGTAAAACAAAAGTGGACCCATCGCTAAGTTTCCTGAGTACAATCAATATGCCCCTAGCAGTGCTTCAAGAAGGGCATGCCTAAGCTGAGGGAAGTGGCCACTGAACACTGGATTTAATCCTTTCAGTCATCCTGGTCTCTTGTCCCCTCATCTCCCTCCATCCTGCTAGAGGATTTTTCAATATAACAACCTTGCTGGCTCTCTCTCCAGGAACCAGTGACCAAACACACCGATATGTTGGCAAGGCGCCCTTCAGGTTCATCTGGCCACCTGCGAACCTTCCAGAGAAGGAAACTCTCCCGTGCATTTTTAAGAAAGTCCATTTTTGAAAAAGTAGAGAAATCTAGCACTCACACTTCAGTATTAATTACGCTGGGCCCTAAGCCGTTGTCACCACTGTGTGCAGTTCCCACACTGTGTGCAGTGGGCACCCATCACCCTGGAAGATGTGAGGTGTCCCGATCTTCCAGAGGCCTCAGTGCCACGCACCAGCCCCCATTGTTTTTCGTCCAGAGGAGCCCATCTGTGAATTCTGTGTGTGTTGGCATCTGAGGAACAATTCATTTGTTTTGTACTGGTGTTTTTTTAAGTCCCTCGTTTGCATGTATTTCCATAACTGATGAGATAAAAGTAGGGAGTCATGAAGGATGAGCTCCTGGAGGCCTGGTTTGTTGTTGATGATAATATTATAAATTCTCTACAAGTTGGGAAGAGAGAGAGGAGAATCAACAGGCAGTGATATTAAGATCTCTTCCTCAGGGCAGCTAGGGAATGTCTTACGGAGTTTAACTCCAGTTCTTACAAATCACCCAGGTGGGGATTACCGCTTCTCAGAAGTTGGCACCCTCTTGGCAAAGAGTTTACCCTGTTGTTGCTGTTTTGATGTAGGAAGGACAGAAATAACCAAACACCTAATTGGGAATCTGAGAGGATTTCTATGGCACGTCTCAGTACCAGACCCTGTCCCGCTCTACATGTAATGATCCTCTTAATCTTCATAACAGCCCTAAGAGGTGGGTTTTAACATCCCCATTTTACAGATAAGGAAACGGAGGCACAGAGAAGTTAAGTGACTTGCTGAAGGTCACACACGTAGAAGTGGTAGAGCCAGGGTTGGACTCGGATGTTTTGATTCTAGAGTCCGTGCTAGAATTGAAACATCGCTATACTAACTTGCATTTCCTTGCCCTCCTCTCAGATCCCAGCCTCTGGCCCCCCCCAGGCTAACAGAACTCATATTGAGGAGGTTGGGGAGAAAAAGAGCCACAGAGGTGTCAGTCAGAGTGTGGGTGAGGCAGCGAGGATGGGCATCGTGGTGGACGAGGGCCCAGCTGTCCCTCTCCCACCTCTGCTCTGTGCAGCAATGGGCAGTGAAGTGGTACCTGGTCAGACCTGCCAAGTAATGACAAAGCAGCTCGTGCCCACACGGACCAGTTGGCTGTTTGCAGTCAGTGGCCCTCTTGCCTCCTTGAGACTCAGTATCCTGATCCTCTAACGCAGGGAAATCCATCCGTGCAGCCAGGCAGTCCTGTATTCACAGGCACTTACTGTGTTGATCCTATTGGGCGCGTCCATTGTTTTTTCCATTCACTGTTTCCATTTCCATCCCACTGTAGTCTCATGGGAGGGACAGGACAAGTGTGAGTCCCATCTTCCAGGCAAATAAACAGGCTGAGAGGAGTAATGGTCTGCTCACACGTGACCATGTATAAGCTCTGACTTGTGGCCAGCACCAGTTGACCACCCACGGTTGTGAGGGTTCAACAGAGAAGTAAGACACATGGCCTGCCTCCCAGAAGTGACTGTGTGATTGTGGTGAAGAAGGGGGCTGACATTTGTAGAAAGCCTGCTGTGTGCTGGGCTCTTTCTAAACATCATCTGATTCAGTCCTTGCTCTGCAAGGCAGGTGTCATTGTCCCCATTTTACAGATGAGCAAACTCTGGTCCCAAGAAGTCATGTTGCCCCAGGTCACAGCGAGCAAGTGGCAGAGTCAAGGGTCAGATGTACATCTGCTTGGCTCCTGGACCCATGGGTCCCCTCGGCTGGGTTGTGCCGCCTCTTCTGTTAGGCAGCAGAGAAAGATGTGGTGGCACGCGGTCACCTGGGCCACGTGCCGAAGCCCTCGGCAGGAGAGCACATTCCACGTGGTGGGGCAGCTGCGTGCATGCGGGTGTGTGTGTGAGTTTGGGGTAGCATGGTGTGTGAGTATATAGGAGTGTGTTAGTGTGTGTGTGTGTGTGTGTGACAGTGTGGTTTGTGACTGTGTGTCGGTGGGTGTGTGTGTGAGAGCTTGTAGTCTGTGTGTATGTGATTGTGTGTGTGTTAGTGAGCGTGCATGCGTGTTCACACGTGTATGGTGCACAGCGGCCGGGAGGTACAAGGTAAGCTCCATGAGCTCCTGGGTGACTTTCTAACCGGTAAGGACTCCCCAGATCGGCTGGCCTCGCTCGAGGCAGCGGGGAGCCTGTGCTCGGACAGGCCGGAGCCTCTTCCATGCCCCTTGGAGAAGAGCTGGGCTGGGGATACCCTCGCAGAGTCAGAAAGCTCACGGCTGCAGGACCCTCCGGGTCTGCCAAGGCCTCGCCGTACTGTGAGAACAGCAGCGTTCTTCTCAGCAGGGACAGCGTGGAGCTGGAGTGGAGCGCGGGCGGGCCCGAGAGGCAGGGAGGACGGGCCCGCCCTGACCATCCGTGGGGGGTCCCACGCTCTCTGCAGGAGGAGCCATGGGGGGCACCCTCAGTGCCGTGGCCTCGCTGGTGGACCTGGCGGGGGCCAGTGACGTGACGGACAGCACCCTGGCCTTCTTCCTGACGGCGGACGTCTTCCTGGCGCTCTGCATCGGGCTCTACCTGCTGCTGCCGCGGCTGGACTATGCCAGGTGAGGCCCACGCTAGCTCTCTGCGGCATCCTTCTCTCATGTATGCTTATACCTTTATCCTGTCTGCTTGAGTTCTTCTATCCTCTAGCTAGAGCCCATGTTCGTTTCCTGGTTTACTGCCTGTCTCCCCGCTGGAGTGTGACCTCCCCTGAGGGCAGAAATAGAGTGGGTTTTGCTCTCTGCTGTATCCCATGCCTCGAGCTGTGCCTGGCTCATAGTCGTTGCTCAGTAAATTGGCTGGGCCGCTGGACATGAGAAGTTGGCTTTGCGTAGCAACCCCAAGCAGCTGAGCCCCCGGAGTCTGCGTGTTTTCCGTCAGAGAGGGCAGGTGGCGGAAGTGGGACCTGAGGAAGGATAATGATGAAGAGTAGCTCCTTGGGCTGCGCACCTCCCCTGCTCCTGCTCTGTGCTCAGCCCGGCCTCACGGGGCTTCTTAAAGCTCACACACCCACTTCTCATGGCGGGCAGCACTGTGACTTATCGTAATTGTGCCCGTTCACACATGAGAAAACCAGGCTCAGAGAGGCTGAATTACTTGCCTGAGTCCCACAGCCCGTCGGCAGCAAAACCAGCACTGGAGCCCAACTCCAAACCTCTGATTCTAACCCCCATCTCTCGGGGCCTCTCGACCCTGCAGGACCGCTTTCCTCGCCTTAGTCTCTCTCGCTGTCTCTCTCCTTCCTCTTCCTTTTTTGCTTCCTGCTGCTCTTTAAAAAATGACCCGTGACTTTTTCTTGCTTTTTATTCTTTTCAATGCATTTTCATAACCATTGTCGTATTTGATATAGGAATGGCAGGAATTATATTCCCCATTATACAGGTGACTAGACGGAGACAGAGAAGGCCAGGTGCTTGGCCTGTGGTCCCACAGCGTGCGAGCCACAGAGCTGGGCGAGAGCGCGGGTCCTGGCTCTGCCGGATCCACGGGAACCGATTTGGTGTGGGGGGCACTGAGCTGAGCAGTCCATTTTTTCCCCTTAGGATATATGACAGCCTTGTGCAGTTTTTACTGTATTTTCCCATTTTACCAATGAGGAAACTGAGGCTTTGGAGAGTTAACAGACATGCCCAGGTTTCTTACCTGGTGAGTCGTAGGTGGGCGTTGGAACCTGGAGCCGTTTCCCGGCTGCACCATTACCACTGCATCCTGCTGCACCCCTGGCTTGTGACGGCGAGGTCCTTCCTCACCACTGACTCCTCCTGTCCCTGTGAGAGTCGCCTCGTTAATCCCCAGAGCCCCCTGCCTTCACCAGAATCCTGAATCTGCCGGGGCAGGTTGCTCTCCCCAGTTAGAGGATTGTTGTAACTTCAGCTGGCCTCCGTGGCCTCAGGAGGATAAAAGGGGACTGAGTGATGACACCATGTACCCCAGGTGGCTACAGACCTGAGTCTGCCCACCCCCTCCCTGCCCCTTCAGGGCTGTCATCAGAAGCTATCCAGCTGTGCTCCACGATGATGCCCCTGTGATTCCTGGGGTCTGTCTGGCTCGCTGTCCCCCCAGCCCCTCATATGCTGCCTGACACCTTGTTGCTGCTGACTAAATTATTTTGAGTCGATGAACAGAAGGCAGGAGGTTCCCACTACCCCTGCTGTTTCCCTGTGTCCTGTTTCAGGGAGCCTCGCGGGGGCTGTTTACACCGGGGTGGCCAACCTTCCTTGCTTGCCTGGGACTGAAGTCCCAGGGGTTCCCAGAACCGGGAGCTTTCAGTGCTAAAACCAGGATAGTCTCGGGCAAACCAGGACAGGTGGTCACCCTAGTTTTCAGTCTCACTTAAGCAAGCCAAAACCCTTTCCAGCTGAGCACGTGAGACAAGAGAACAACCCAGGGCTATGCCAGCCCATGGAAGTTTCTAGTTCTTTGCATATTAACACTTGGGTCAAGGCTTCTGGGTTTACAGAAACCCATCTGAGGAAGGAGCTTTAGCGCTGTGCTCCCAGGGCTGCTCAAACTAAATCTTACTTAAAAGGGAGCCCATAGGTGCTGCACCCAGGAGGGCTGGGCTAGGCTGCCCCATCCCACTCAGGAGGAATTGAGCCTCACGCAGTGGCGGAAGCTGCTGACTGCGGTAGGGTGAGATGGGGCAGTTAGACTAGGACGAACTTATGAAGAAGAGCTTTGACCAGAAGAACTTGGTGGGCAGCTTCCTCAGAGCAGACTAAAGCAAGGACTTGATGCTGAGTAGAAGCAGAAGTAAGAATAGTCCTTTCTCTAAATAGTGATTGGGAAACAAGACAAGGTTTAAGACCGAGGTGCTCAGCTCAGCATTACATGGAAAAGTGATTCTGGGGAGGAGTCCTCCCACTGACTCGCTTATGGACAGTATGTAGGCTCTTAGGATGGGAAGGCTGGCAGGGATCTCAAACTACAGCTACAGAGCCCCTCCATTTTACAGAGGAGGAAACTGAGGCCCCGAGAGGGGAGTACCTGGCCTGAGGTCACAGTGGGGAGGCAGAAGTAGTGCTGAAACCAGAACCCAGCTATCACCAACCTGCTGTTCTCCCCAGCACCACACCAGTTCTTCTGTTTGAGATATATTAATACAATCAGCCCATGTCTCCTGGTTTTTAGGCACCCAAGGCCCAGAGAGGTTGAGTGACTCAGGAAAGGTCACACAGCAATGCAAAGAGACCCAAGCCTTTTCTACTCTGGTCAGAGTAGCAGAAATTGAAAAAATTGATCATATTCAGTGTTGAGTATATGCGGGAAAAGATACTTTTACAGGCTTATCAGTTCTTTCAACAATTATGTTTTGAAGGGTTATTGTGTGCCCAGAGATTTAGCTGGGAACAGCCAAATGTGTCTTTGCCCCAGAGAGCTGTCTTCTACTGAAGGAGACAGATGATAAACCAGTAAACCAACACAATCATTATAAATTGTGGTCAGTTCTTTTTAGAGAAACAGGTGCTCTCATGGAGATTGAAGGGTTAGGTTACTTTAGTTAGGGTAGGTAGGTGGTACAAAGCAGAGATAAATTGGTTCTCCCTATCTGGAGAGCAGTTTATCAATATCTATCAAAATTTTAAAGACACAAACCTTGTGATCCAGCAGTTCTTCTTCTAGAAATTTGCTCTACCGAAATACTAGTATATATGTGCAAGGATTTATGTATAGGGACATTCATTGCACCATTATTTGTAGTAGAGAAAAACTAGAGCTAACCTAAATGTCCAGCATTAGGGGAGCAGTTAAATTGTCTATCCATACAGTGAAATACTCTGCAGCAACAGAGACAGAGCCATCTGTCCCTGTGTGAAGGGATGGCCAAAAGATACTCTTCTTTAGGCAATTGTGTGTATACATTTGTATATAATAGTTATGCATGTAGACAGTTATATAATGTATTTATATTGTGTTAGTTATACTGTTGCAAAAAGTTTTACAATATGTATAGTTTGATCCCACTTTTGCTTAAGAAACATAGCTGTGTGTGTGTGGTGTTTGCATGTGCATGGAACAATATACACCAGACTTTTAATGATCTGTATCTCTGAGGAGTGAGACCAGAGGTGGGAGGTGAGAGTTCTTGTTCTACTGTATCATTCCTCTTATGTATTGTTTGGGTTTATTGCATCAAGCATGTGTTACTTTTATAATTTAAGATTTTAAATTACTTTTACATTTGAAGAATAAATGCTACTTTAGCTCCACCTCTCCCCACCCCCAAAACCAAACAAAAATAAGTGAGTGAAGACTGGATCCCAGGCTCACCATGCAGTGGTCAGTGCTGGTTTCCTCTCTCCCTGCTCATGGCACGGCCAGCACCACAGAACAATGGACTGGAGTCCAGCCTTACAGGCAGCTCCAGGACAGGAAGGCTGGGGATTGTGCAGGTCTCCCTCTGGCCACCCCGCAGCACACGTGTCATCTGAGGGCATCCTGGGGCTTAGGCTTTACATGCTGGACCTAAAGACCGTCCCCGGCCTCGTCTCTGAAAATCCCGAGTGACCCTGCTTTCCAGCCCCTCTTACCACTAGCCTCTGTCCTGCAGGTACTATATGAGGCCTGTCTGGCCGGCTGTGTTTTCTGGTGAAGAGCAGCTGCCCCAGGACTCCCCCAATCCCCCTTTGGTGGCCCCTGGATCCAGCGACTCCCAGACACCACCCCTCCGCCCCATCTTGAAGAAGACTGCCGGCCTGGGCTTCTGCATCATCTACCTCCTCTTCATCACCAGCCTCGTCTTCCCCGCCATCCTCAGCAACATCGAGTCCCTCAGCAAGGGCTCGGGCTCGCCGTGGAGCACCAAGTTCTTTGTCCCCCTCACCGCCTTCCTCCTGTACAACTTTGCTGACCTGTGCGGCCGGCAGATCACAGCCTGGATCCAGGTGCCAGGGCCCAGGAGCAAGGTGCTCCCCGGGCTTGTGCTCCTCCGGACCTGTCTCGTCCCCCTCTTAGTGTTCTGCAACTACCAGCCCCGCATCCACCTGCACACGGTGGTCTTCCAGTCTGACGTGTACCCGGTGCTCTTCACCTCTCTGCTGGGGCTCAGCAACGGCTACCTCAGCACCCTGGCTCTCATCTATGGGCCCAAGATCGTGCCCAGGGAGCTGGCCGAGGCCACTGGGGTGGTGATGTCCTTTTACGTGTGCTTGGGCCTGGTGCTTGGCTCGGCGTGCTCTGCCCTGCTCGTGCACCTCATCTAGGAGGGGCGATGGCTAGACCTCGGTGCTGTGCGATGCCTGGGAGCCTCAGCAAGATGGGCAGGAAGTGCCAGGAGGGCCCAGGCGGCGAGCAGGAAGGGCTGGGGTTGGGCTCTGCGGAGCACAGATCACACCCGGGCCTCGTTGCTGCCAGGGAGCTGGGACCAGTGCTGTCGCCGGGACCAGGTAGACATTCCAGATACTTTGACAGATGTCCTGAGACGTTCTGAGGACCAAAGACACCTGAATAAGACACAGTTACAAGTTACACAGAAAGCTCCTGGCCGATGGGTACTTTCTGCCTGTTGTTATTCCCTCTTGGGGAAGGTGTTGCCAGTGTTCGGCTCTTGAGTTGTTACAGGGTGAGTCCAAGACCGTCTACAGGCCCTTTGCCTTCTCCCAGCCTTGCTCCTTCCAGCTGATGGCAAGATGCGAGACTCCTTAGCCCTCCCTACCCGGAGGAGGTCCCCCTGGTGTGGCCAGTCCTCAGGCCTAAGACCCAAGCCTGGCAGACCTCCACTTTCCACCAACCAGACTGGGAACCCCGGGAAGACAGGCCTTCCAGGAGCCCTTCCTTCCCTGGACATGGGCTCCAGAGGGCCTCTCTGCTGTACCCAGGACCAAGCATGTCAGGCCTGGATTTCAAACAGGGATGCTTAAAGTGGACTATGGCCTGGGTCAGGGCAGGGTTTAGTGTCCATGTTTACAGTATGTCAAGGCCATTGGTTCGAGGGCCTAATAAATACCTGGGTATTTAATGAAAGCCTTATTGGTGGCTGTTTTAGGGTCTTGGCAGGAAACAGCATACTCAAATTGAGTAATTTAAGGATATTTGAAGAGTGGGTGTAGGAACCCTAAGGGGTTATGCATTATATCCCAGAAGTACTGGGCTGGCCAAAAAGTGCTTTCGGGTTTCTCCGTAAGACGTTGGCCAACCCAGTAGTAAGGCTGCTCTACCCCAGGCCTGAAGGGAGGGACACGTCCAGCCTGCTGTGACCCACAGGAGGCGTGTTGCCTCCTCCCGTCCATCTCCTCTGTGCCCCTGTGGACTGAGTCACAGCCAAGGAGCAGGCAGAAGATGGAGACTGGGCTGGAGGGGCAGAGGGTGTCCAGAGGGGGCCAGTAGCCCCTTCACCTTCCTAGGTTGGTTTATTATGAACATCAGCTGAGCTCTGAAGCTTTAGTCAACAGAATTAGGTGTTGCTTTGTCCTGGTTTTTTCTGGACACAGTCGTATATCTTGTAGCTGTTGTTTCAAAAGGCAACCCCTCAGGTTCTGAGGCCTGCACACACTTGTGATTGCCTGACATGAGTAGTAATTTATATTTTTTCAGGTTCCTTGAAGGCTCCCGCAAGGCTGTTCCTTGGGGGAGCAGGCTGACATGGGAATCCGAGAGAGGAAGGAACTAGATCAGACCAGGAGTTTTCTCAAGAGCTGTGCAGGAAGCACAGAGCTTGCCCCGAGAAGTGGCAAAACCCTGAGAGCCGTGAAGCAACCGCTCCTGCTCTGAAGCGCGCCGGGATCCCAGATGTCCCGTGGACAGCTGATAGAGCTGGAAGCCGCCGGTAATCCACCCAGTGTCAGCAGCTGATGCTCCCCACCGACTCGGCTGGTACACGCTCCCTCTCTTTGGCCAGAGAATTGAAAAGGACACCCTTGAAAGGTTTTCTGAAACTTGATACTTGGAAAAAAAATTTTATTTTAAAAATAAATTCTCCCCTCCCCTTGCAGGAAGTTGAAATCTCCCCCTTGGTTTTTTTCCACTGACTTCAATGCTGTTGATCACTTGGGGCGTCTGTCCGGGAGGTGAGGTGACGCATCTCAACCTCAGGTATCTTATCAATGGGGAGCATGTCTGTTTTAAGGTACAACAGCGGTCTGAGCTCAGGGGTAGGGACCGCCCTGGAGCTAACAGAGGAGGAGGGCTGGGGGCCTCGCATGCTCTGTTGAAGGGGGGTAGCTTTCCTGTTAGTGAGTTGATTTGGAATCAGCGTGGAGTGAATGGGGAAGAGGGTGGCCAGCGTGATTATGCAGTGTTGAGGGGAGCTGAGGAGATGACGGGCTCGCAGTGCCAGCTGTGCTGCCGCGGCCGCTGCCGGAAGAGAGGCCGGCTGCTTGGCTGGTGGGAGGGTTATCCGGGCTTTTGCCCACTTTTCTTTGTTGCTCACTTTAGTGGGCATTTTGCAAAGGATCATTCCTTCTCAGGGAGGAAGGTAAATAAAAATACATCTCCAAGTAGAGGGGCAGACAGTGGAGTTCAGTCACCCTTGTCGCCCATTTATTGTAATAGCAGCTCATGGGGCTTGTCTGCTCTGGGTCTCAAGTCTCATGTGACCCCAGGAGGCTTGTGGAACTAGCTCACATGTTTTGGGGCGTGAACAAAACTTGCTAAAGAGAAGGGGATTTTTCAGTGAAAGAGGTGGAGGAGAATCCCTGAGAGGTTGCCTTTGTCTGGTAGTACTCTGATTTAATCCCAAGTGGCAGCTTTTAGTGCATGCCCTTGTGTATTTCCATGCCATACACGTCTTCATTTTCCTCCTTTCATTCAACAAAGACAGCTAGAGGCAGCCAATTGGCTCTTTAACTAGTGGGTTCCTACATGCATGGGGACACGAGGAGGCTTGAGCCAGGTGTGGGTATTATTAGCAAAGCCCATTCATTCTGCTGTCTTCAGCCCAGTGCTCCTGAGAACATTTGGGACCCTCTAATCAGCTTTGACGTTATGTGAGGGGGGGGGGTTACTGCAGGGTCCTGGCTTCTGAGACCATGGCGTGCTTTACTACAGAACTTCAGATAGAAGAGAGAAAGCCAAAAGTCAGTTGAAAGATTTTATTCTACTGGAGGTTAAATTTAAAGCCCATGCTCATCTTTTTTTTTTTAATTGAATTATAGTTGATTTACAATGTGTTAATTACTGCTGTATAGCAAAGTGATTCAGTTATACATATATATATATATTCATTTTTTATATTCTTTTCTATTATGGTTTATCATAGAATATTGAATATAGTTCTCTGTGCTAGACAGTAGGACCTTGTTGTTTATCCATTCTAGATATAAAAGCTTACATCTGCTCACCCCAACCTCCCACTCCATCCCTCCCCCAACTGCTTCCCCTCGGCAACCACCAGTCTATTCTCAAGGTCCATGGTTCTGTTTCTGTTTCATAGATAGGTTCATCTTTTTGTTTGTTTGTTTTTGTTTTTTGCGGTATTTGGGCCTCTCACCATTGCGGCCTCTCCCGTTGCGGAGCACAGGCTCCGGATGCGCAGGCCCAGTGGCCGTGGCTCACGGGCTCAGCCGCTCCACGGCACGTGGGATCCTCCCAGACCGGGACACGAACCCGTGTCCCCTGCATCGGAAGGCAGACCCTCAACCACTGTGCCACCAGGGAAGCCCATAGATAGGTTCATTTGTGTCATACTTTAGATTCCACATGTAAGTGATATCATATGGTATTTGTCTTTCTCTTTCTGACTTACTTCACTTAGTATGATAATCTCTAGTTGTACCCATGTTGCTACAAATGGCATTATTTTGTGCTTTTTTATGGCTGAGTAGTATTCCATTGTATATATGTACAACATCCTCTTTTTTCTTTTTTATAAATTTATTTATTTTTGGCCGAGTTGGGTCTTCGTTGCTGCATGCAGTCTTTCTCTAGTTGGCGGTGAGCGGGGGCTACTCTTCGTTGCGGTGCATGGGCTTCTCATTGCAGTGGCCTCTCTTGTTGTGCAGTACGGGCTCTAGGCGTGTGGGCTTCAGTAGTTGTGGCACATGGGCTCTAGAGCGCAGGCTCAGTAGTTGTGGCGCACGGGCTTAGTTGCTTCGCGGCATGTGGGATCTTCCCGGACCAGGGCTCAAACCCGTGTCCCCTGCACTGGCAGGCGGATTCTTAACCACTGTGCCACCAGGGAAGTCCAGTACCACATCTTCTTTATCCATTCATCTGTCAACGGACATTTAGGTTGTTTCCGTGTCTTAGCTATTGTGAATAGTGCTGCTGTGAACATAGTGGTGCACGTATCTTTTTGGATTATAGTTTTGTCTGGATATATGCCCAGGAGTGGGATTGCTGGATCATATGGTAGTTCTATTTTTAGTTTTCTGCGGAACCTCCATATTGTTTCCCACAGTGGCTGCACCAACTTACGTTCCCACCAACAGTGTAGGAGGGTTTCTTTTTCTCCACACCCTCTCCAGCATTTGTGACTTGTAGACTTTTTAATGATGGCCATTCTGACTGGTGTGGGTGGTACCTCATTGTAGTTGTGATTTGCATTTCTCTGATAATTAGCGATGTTGAGCATCTTTTCATGTGCCTATTAAGCCCAAGCTCATCTTGACCCTGTGTGCTTTCTGAATGAAAGCATCTAGTTTCTACTTTACCAACATCACTTCCTTGGTGGCAGCTTTGTCGGTGCCGGTTACGCCTGCGGTCTGAGTCACTGCTGCTCTCCACCCGTTGGCTGGGGTCAGCCCAATTTCCAATCCGGCTTTGACCCAGGCAGGATCCCACAAGGAATTTCAGCCCCACTAGCTGGCGGAGGCAGGGACTAGCCACCTGGCCACAGACCCAGGGTACTGGGCAGCCTTTCCATCAGCTGCTCAGACTCCTGGCCCAATGCTCCCTGTGCCAGATGCTTTATCTGCATTATTCCCCCATCTGTAGCTGAACACAGTGAGGCTCAGAGAGGTTAAGTAACTTACCCAAGATCACTCAGCTACTAAGTGCCCTAGACAAGAAACCTAGGTCTTCCTGAACTCAGAGGTCCTCACCCACCCTGCCCTCATATTCCCATATTGAACCTTCATCTTCTCCTTGGTTCTGTCACCCCTGTTTCTCACTCACGGATTGCTGGAGTGTTCTTCTGAGTAGATACAGTGCCCAGAACCCTGGCCTAGTTGATCTGACTACTGCAGCTGGCCAGACCCCGTACTGGACTGGGCCCCCATGGATGCAGACCCTGGGCCACGTCAGGCTCACCACTCTGACCACTCCTTGTCAGGCACGGCATCTTGGGCTGCTTCCAGGCCTGCTCTGTCCAGTCCATTTCAGTCCCCAGCCCCTGCCCTCCTGGTGCCATGTCCCCATCTCCCCCACGCCAGCCCCTGGTGCTGAGGTCACCCCAGCGTGACTGCTGCTGATAGACCCACCAGGCACTGGCTGTGTGAGTTACGAAGCCACCCTGAGCCAGTTTCCTCATCTGCAAAGTGGGTGATAAGTCCAGGAGTTGTGACTACCTGCGGTACCAATGAACTACCCCAGGCAAACCTCATGGCCAGGCAGAGCTGCATCAGCTCACAGCGTTTGTAACAAGGTGACTCGAGGGCACAGTGCAAACTCTCTGCTCCTGCCCAGGAGCTGGCCATGCGGGAGTTAGAAAGGCAGCATCAGCCTGAGAGGACAACCTCAACGTCAGGCTGCTGTGGGCTTGACTCCAAAGGAGAGCAATGATGACGGCCGTGCTCTGTGCCCCACAAGAGTCCAGTCAGCTGACCCTGTGCACCCCACTGAGAACAGTTCCTGCCCTTGACTGCAAGTTAAAGGGAGATCAGGGTCTGCAGCTTGGGATGGGGGAGTCAGTCATAGCTTCTGATGCCCGGCAGAGGCTGGGATTCTGGTTCTGCCGCCTCCTAGCTGGGTCACATTGGCCCAGTCTCGCTGACACCTTCTCACATCTAAAATGAAAAGTCTCAAGGCTGTTGGAAGGATTAAATATGCCCCAGTATTGTAGGTCAGAGTACCTAGCATATAGCAGATCCTCAACAAATGTGTTTTCTTCACACTCTTTGCTGCTGCCTGGACAGTCTGTTGCGATGCCCAACGCCTCCCCCATGGCGGGCACCCTGTACCCAGTGCTCAGTGCCCACCCTTTGTCTGGTCCCCAGGCCCAGCATTTGTCTGGGCCAGCACCTCCAATTCTGATGCCTGCTGTTTGATGCCCAGGCCCCTGCCTGGGTCATACCTGACCTGGGGCAGGCAGTGTGCACGAGGCAGAAAGCTGGAAATCCAAGACCCCAGACCAAGCTCTGCCCCTCGCTCTGATCTCTGGGCAAAAGCCACTTCACTTTTTTCTAAGCCTCAGCTGGAAAAAATAGACACCCCAGCACTTACCCTGCCTTCCTCGTGGACATGTGGCCAGGTATCCAGACGCCCTTTAGAAAGGGCCACCTGGTTGTGTCCAAAATGGTTCCGAGAGTCTGCGCCCTGGAGCCAGGACTGTCTAGGTTTGAGCCTGCACCACTTCCTAGCTGCACGACCACGGGAAAGTTCAACCTGACTCTGTTCTCTCAAAGGCAACGGCGGTGATTGTAGTCCCGGCCTCGCGTCTGGTGGTTGTATACACTGGATGGTAACCAGGAATGCGTATAAAACATTTAGAGTTGAGCCTGGTGCATAATCAGTGCTAATCACCTCCTCCTAGAAGGCTGTGTCTTCAGACCTTTCCTGTTTACCTGACGCTACACTGTCAGTACTAACCCACTGCCCTCGTTTCTCTTCCTCACTGGATGCTGGGCTGGCCTCCGCATCCCAGCTCCTGGCCCCTCCCCTGCACCAAGTGCTGCCCATAGTTGGGGCCAATAGTCTGCTTGGAGGAGCTTCCCAGGAATGTGGCTTTATGGTGCTGCTCACCCAGTGATGTTTTTAAAAAGGGAAAAAGAAGAGAAAGGGAAGGGAGGAAGGAAGGAGGAAGGAAGAGAAAGGAGGAGATGAGGATGGGCTGGGAGTCTGGGGTCTGCTCTCGGATGCAGGCAGGTTTGTGAATGAGAGTAAGAGGGCATCATTTAAGTCTCTTAAGTGCAGAGTTCTGGGAAGATTCCAGCTGTGTCCACTGGCTCTGTCTGGACAGTACAGATGCTCTTTTCCTTTTCTCGTCGCCTACTTGTTTCACCTGCCCACCTTTTTGGTGGAGGCAGCTGGAAAGGCATTTCTGGCCCATGGGATGACACTCTGCTTTGTTATCCCCAGGCGGGGTGTGGTGCCTTTAACCTTGGAAGAGCACTCGTCGGATAAGGTGTTTCTCTGCTGGGCGATGTCACAGACCACCGCTCTAAGGGAGACTCTGTGAGGCACTGGCCTGGCTGAGAGCCTCTGAGCAGGCCTGGCTTCTGTAGCAGGGCAGGGCACGGCCTGCATCACAGTAAAGGAGGTGCTGATTACTGAGCACCTACAATGGCTAGGCTGTGCCATGTATAAGAACCCTGCCAGGTGGGGCTGGCATCCCATTTCACAGAGAGGGAAACTGGGACTCAGAGGGGTTAAGCCGGCGAGAGGCTGAATTGGAATTCAGGCCAGGGCGGTGAGGCTCTGAAGCCTGTCTTCTCTCCTCTCCACTCTGCTGCCTTAGAAGATTGAGAGGGCACTGCCAATTTAAATGGTTTGCAGATCTGAGGAGCCCCGGGCCACATGCTGGGTGGGCGGAATGGGGTTCCAGGAGGCTGGATTAAGCTGTCCAGTGTGAGTGACAACAGGCACCCAGCCTGCCCTCCGTGCCTCTGTGGGATTTGGTGCGGAGTCACTGGTCTTCAGTAACCAAGGCTACAGTCTTCATGGGCGCTTGAACCACGAGCTCACCAAGCTGAAGGCAAGGTTTACAGAGGTGTGATAGAGGCAGGAGCCTCACTGTGTGGACCTGACATGTCAGACGCCTTGCGTGTATCCGCTCCAGGGTACCAAGGAACCAGGGGGCCCATCTTCCCAGACACAGAGCAAAGTGTGACGTCCTGGCATCACCACACCTCCTATCCCTGACTTAAACACACACCTAGAGCTGGGAGAGGCCCTGCGGTCACCGAGTCCACACCCTGCCTCTTGGCAGGGCGATACTTGGGTTGCTCTGGACCGGCTGGCACCAGGCCTGTGCTGTCCTGCAGATTCTTCCAGATGGAGTCCCGGAGCCCCAAGGAGATTGAGCATCCTCAGTCCCGCTCTTATTCTGGAAACAGCCTCATGTTCCCAGCACACCTCTCACACACTTCACTCTGGACAGAAGAAGGACATGGGATCTTTTCCCCAGCAGTCTCACCCGACAGCATCCATCCCTGCTGCTGTGGCCCCAGTCCTGCTCTCTGGAGTTTAATGAGGGCGGAACGTCTAATGCGCCTGGACTTCTAAGTCCTTCCTACTTCCTTCTAAGACTCTTAACCCAGGTCTCGACTGGAGACCTCTGGATGGAATGCGAGGCTCACGGAACCCTGAGATCATATTCGGAAGTTGGCGTGCTTGCCGTGGACCAAGGAGCCATAGCTTCCATCAGTTGTCAAAGGGGCCATGTTCCAAGGCTTCAGAGCCCCTGGGTGCCTGGCTACAATGACCTGTCCCATCCGATGGTGTCCCTGTACTGGGCACCGTGCTGAAGGGCAGGACTCTGGAGCCAGGCTGCCTGACTTTGAATCATGACTCTATCTCTTATTGGTGATTTTGGGCAGGTTTCGTAACCTCTCTCAGTTTCCTTATCTATAAAACAGGGTACCTGCCCTCATGGGGTTGTTGTGAAGATTAAATGAGTTAATCCACATAAAGTTCTTCGTCTGTGCTAAAGTATTACTTCTCCCCATCACCCTGTGAAGTCAAGTCAGGGGTGATCCTCACCCCTCTTCTGATGAAGAACAGTGGAGACTGTAACTGAGGAACAGAGCCTCTGCCTGCAAATGCAGCAGGTCCCGTCGGCTAGCCAGCGAGGTCACTGCAGAGAGGAAGTTGGCCTGTGACGCTCTCAGGGGTGGGAGGGCTCCATTTAGGGAAGCTGGGAAATAAACTGGATCTGCCAACAGTTTCAGTCACAGGACACAGGAGGCTGGAGGGGGCTTTAGGTATGAGTCAGAAGCCACACAGCCGAATGGGCCTGACACCCTGGCCTGTGAGCAGCTCCATGATGGCCTCCTTGAGGCCACCCTATCTAATCTGATTTCCAGAGAAACAAGAGCCACGGTTTATCCAGCACTATGAGCCGAGCATGTTAACACGTGACCTTAATCCATTCAATCCCACTATGAGGAAGTAGCATTATCCCCAATTTATCGGTGCCAAAACTAAGATTCAGACATAGCTGCTAAGTGGCAGAACCGCGATTCAAAGCGGGTCTGTCTGACTCCAGGACTCCAGCTCCTCAAGATTTTGACAGTAGCAATTCGCATCAGAATCGCCAGAGCACTTGAGAGACTGCAGACTGCTGCACCCGCCTGCAGGGATTCCCATTCCACAGGTCTGGGGTGGGGCACGAGAAGGCGCGTTTTTTAACAAGTTCCCAGGCGGTGCTGATGCTGCCGGTCTAGGAACCCCACTTGGAGAACCAAAGGTGCTGGACCACCAGAGACGGATGAGGGGCTGTCTGGAGCTGATGACCTGGCCTGAGCAAAGAGAGAGCAAGGGCTCCGTCTGCTCCCGTTCCAGTCGGGGGCTCAGGACTGGAAGGTCTTTAAAGTAGCAAACGCATTGTGGATGCTCGCACATCATTCCTTAAGCTGATCACGGATCGGGGCAGAGACTGTGTTTAAGTGCCAAGCTCATCTTCTCCACCAGCCCCCAAGGTTGGCGCCCCGTGGCTTTACTCCTCAGTTGCATCTTTCCCACCTGCTCCCTTCACCATCAGTATTCAGGAGGGAGGAGGGAGTGAGAAAGGGTAGGGCCTGAGGGCTGAGTCAGCCCCAGCCCACTGCTTGGAGTTGCAAGTCGGGGGGGGGGGGGGGGGGGGTGCAGGGCCGCCTCCTGCTAGGGGTGCGGTCACGCCTCCTACCTGTTCTCGGGCACCCATTAGCTGCTGAGGTGGTATTAACTGTTTTTCATTTTGCTGAGTCTTTGCTGAGACTCAAAAAGGGAAATGAGCCATTACCAGACAGCAGCCTTTTTTGAAACAGAAACTGAATTGACTGCATTTTCTAATAACATTTTGTGAACTAAGAACGCAGAAGTCTTGCCTTGCTTCATCAAAGTCGTCTTTCAGAAGTAGTTGTCTCTGGCTCGCCTTCTGCTCACACAGTTCTGTGAGAAGGGGTGGGAAGGGTCATATGCCAAAACGTGCCAGCCTGTTAGTGCCACACCAGCTGGTATTTAATGGCTGGTCCATAGCCTATTGTGAGGATGTCAGGAAATTCCCCTTTCCTTGCTTTTTGCGGCTCCAGACCTTTGGGCTCTGCCCTGACGGGTAAGGACTAACCAGCTCAATTCTTGAAATAGAGAGCCAGTGTGCAGAACTCACAATCAGGGCACTTTGGGCAAGTCACTAACCTCCCTGAGCCTTAGTGTGCTTACCTGCAAAATGGGGATATTAATCTTGCATATCTCAAAATCCTGATCAGGGCAGAGTGCCCTGTAAACTGCAAAGGGTATACAAGATATTAGCTCTTGTTGTTATTATTAAACTACCTGTAGGTCCATTTGTAACCCCATTCCATGGGGCAAGGAATCTGCAGATCTAAGGGGACATGACAGCCTGGAGGTCACACCTCTTCCCCCTTCTGGACCATCCTCTGGGTACCCAGGATCCCTTGCCTCAATGGGCTCAAACTGCAACCAGGACCTGGGCAGGCTCTTTCCTAGGTCCATCCCCCCAAGGGCAGACTGCTCGAGGAACTTCTAGATTCAAGGGATGGCTGTGTGCAAGTGGTACTGAGTTGGGACATATGGGTTGGGGTAGCCACATTGTGCATAGGAGACTTCTCCAGGTGTGGGACAGAGCCATGACATTCCAGAGTCAGAGAATTCCAGATTCAAACCTTCTGGTTGTTATAACGGTGTATGTGTCAAGGTAGGAGGGAGAATATATTGTATTTAAGTTTGCTACCTGATTTATAACTAATGTATTGAGACACATGGTATATGGGCCTCCATTGGTAGTCTTGCCCCGGGCCCACAGATGTTCCTTTTTATTACTAGAAGTTTGAATTCCACTTCCTTTGAGCCAGGTCAACCTCTTATTTTCCTCATCGAGTCTATCCTCCTATTTCCTCTTCTCTGTCTTTCTAAATATTCAAAGCCGTGCCTTATTAGAAATGTAGCCAGGACTAGTAGAAATTCGTCAAGATTCCAGGGGCTCCCTTTCTTCTCTTCCTTAAACCATTTCTCACCCCCTAGAGACACACAGGACAGACCATGGGCAGGAACATGAGTCCCCTCGTCGATGGCTGGCCTCCTTTTTGTCTCCTAAGCAGTATCTAGACAGTGGGTGTCTGTACCACTTCAGGGTATGAAGATAGAGCTCCATGCCGCTGCCACTATGGTAACCGCTAAACCATGGGGACTAGACGATTCTAAAAAAAGCCATGGGCTCCATCCTGGGGGTGGGGGAGGCCCAAGAAGCCTAGAATTTTGTACAAGGAGCAACTATAGGAAGAGGGGTCCTGCCTGGTCCTCCTGCATCTCCATCCTGGAAGGGTGCAGGTCCTCAGGTGACAGAAGGGGTGAAAGTTGGTTGCTGAGAGGTAGCAGCCGACAACTGCACGCCATGAGTTGAGGCCCCATCAGGTTCCCCTACCTCTTCCTTGGCTTGCTGTTGCTGGTGTCATTATCCACGTTTTGCTCCATATAAAACCCTTTCCCAGTGTCCCCTTTCCTATTCAGATACCCTTTGGCAATGCAGAGACTCTGATGCGGAAGTAGTTGGTTGCTCTGACAGGAAGAGTTGCTCTTTCCCCCTTGCCCTCTGTGGTCCTGGGAAGATGCAGACAGTAGTCAGACAGCCTTTGGTGCACATCAACTTCTGCTGAACGGCTGTTTATCTCACCTGTGCCTAAGATGGCTATATGTAGAGGAGGAAGGGCGAGGGGAGACAAGGCTTGCAGTGGACCCACTAGGGGCTATCTCCTGCTGCCCACCTGCCCCACAGACCCTGAGAGAATCAGCCCAAATGCTGGCTATTAGACAACTCCAAGGACTCCACTGTTTTTCCAAGTGTTGAGAGTGAACTATTGGTACTGTGCTGGGTGAATTTAGGTGCCATCCAGCAGAGCATTCAACAACACAGAATCTCAGCACGGGGAAGTTCTTCCCTTTTCAGTTCTTTCAATCCTAATTATCCATAGGAGGAACTTGCAGTTTAATTTGTGAGTATCTTCAACACCTCGCTAAAACTTGCTCTTCTTCCTTTTTTTTTTTTTTTTGCGGTATGCGGGCCTCTCACTGTTGTGGCCTCTCCCGTTGCAGACCACAGCCTCCGGACACGCAGGCTCAGCGGCCATGGCTCACGGGCCCAGCCACTCCGCAGCATGTGGGATCTTCCCAGACCGGGGCACGAACCCGTGTCCCCTGCATCGGCAGGCGGACTCTCAACCACTGCGCCACCAGGGAAGCCCTCTTCTTCCTTTTTAACAAAATGAGATCAGGCCTCAGTTCAAGGTCTTGCCTACTAGAATTGAGAACAATGGTTTGTTTTTATTTGTATTTCTACTTAGAGCTTCGTACCTTCTATTTATGACAGGTGATTATTGGTTTTCCAGTGAAGTAAAGATACACAGTTTGCTTTTTAAAGTAAATTTAAAGCAGCTGAGTTAACGAGTATCAAATTTAAAAGATACAGGTAGTATTTGGATATGGCAAACATCATTCAATTTTATTATTTTAAAGGCAGGGAAATTGAGACCCAGGCACGAGTCCCCAGAACCCAGGATGGGTAAGTGTCTCTAACATTTAGGAAGGACACAGCATCTATCTTCCCTGAAAACCATAGACTGTGTTCTGCTTGAAGGTCACAGGCTAGGTAAGGCCCCCTTCTACGTTCAGGCTCGCATTAACTCCTTTCATGGGTGGTGTTTTCACTACTTCCATTTTAGCCAATAAAAGTGAGAACTTCTGAAGTTACTGATTGTCCCTTTGGAACTCGGGGCACAAACCTGGCCATTTTCGGAGACAAAGGGCTTCATCCCTGTAGCTAGCAGTGACTGGTAGGGAGGAGAGGAATGAGATAAAAATAGAAGTGGAGAGAAGTGTTAAGTAGAAAGTAAAAGACACAGCAGCTTCAGCATTGTTAAGGACCTGAAACTCTGGAGTGGGGCAGCTACATCTCCCAGACTGTCCCTGTCCTCAGTGGACAAAGCGATATGTCTCTGACAAAGCTCTGGCCAAAGTCACCCTTTCATGCCAATATGACTGTTCTTACTTGTTACCATGACTGTGATGATTTGACCACTAACCTTTGCTTGAGCACTTAGTAGGTGTCTGGCACTTGGCTAAGATGTGACATCCATCCTCACAAGAAGCCTTTAAGTTAAAACCTTGGCCTCTGGAGCTGCACTCTGGGTTGGAAAACTGGCCTCTTGGAGCTGTGTGACTTAAGGCAAATTAAATCTCTCTCTGAGCCTCAATTTCCTCATCTCTCTAAAATAGGCATAGTAATATACCTATCTCTCAGGATCAGAACGGTTCTATAATAGTATGCTTATCAAGGGTAGAAAGTAAGCAGTTATTAACAATGTCACATTATTAATCACTATTGATACTAGCACCAGGAAGACAAAGCTTCTGATAGTCATTCTACCCAAGGTCACAGAGCTGAACCATGTTGGCTAAATTGGTGGGATAAGTCCAGGAGTGTTTGGGCCTCCGGGCTTCAGGGCCCAGAGCTGGGGTGGCATGGCAGGGGCTACTGGACAGGGGCCCAAGCCGCCTGGTGGGTGCTCCAAGCGGCCTCCAGGACCCAGACCCATTTTCTGAGGCTCGGACTGGCCGGAGACTCACACTGCTGTTACCTGCCAGGCGGGATGCGGCGGATCCTCAGCCCCGCGAGGCCGTCTCGCCTAGCGACAAGTAGCGATGACCGGCCAGCTGCTCTCACCTCGGCTGGGAACCGATCCCATGCCAACCCTTGAAGCACAGGCCCAAGCGCGCCTTCCGGGAGCCGCGGGGCACGCCGGGAGCCGGTCCGCGCAGCCAATCCCCACGCGGGGGCAGGTGGCAGTTGCCCGGCAATGGCGGGGGCGCCCAGGCGAGGGCGCGAGGCCTGTAAGGCTGGGCGGGCAAGTGTGGAAGCCGGAGAGGTAGGTGACCTGCAGATCCCAGAGGAGTCTGCTTTTCCAGTCCCCAGTTCCTTCCCTCCTACCTGGACTTGAAGGAAAGAGATTATCAAGACAAATGATAAGAAGCAAGAATAAACCATGGGAACTAATAAAAAGATATTCATATTGATTGATCACGTACTGTGGGCCTGGCTCTTCACAGGGGTTATTTCATTTGATCCTCATTTGATCTTGCAGGGAAAGTACGATTACTGGCCTCATTTTGTAAATGATTAACCGGAGGTTTAGACAGATTAGGCACCTTGCCCAAAGTAACTCAGCTAGAGAGTAGCAAAGCTGGAATTTGAACCGGGTGGTCCTGAACCCAGGTGGTCTGTGTTCTTACTGAGTCAAGCAGTGGACACCCATTTCAATTCACCGACAGAAGCTGCTATAGGCCTACCTGCAGGGGCCAATCCAGGCTTTCTGGGTCCTGAAACTTAGACAATTGGGGGGCCCTCTTTAGGAAAAAGAATAACAAATTGCAAATATAAAATCAGGTAGAAAAGAAACTTGTTTAGAACGTAAACAAAACACTGGCTAATTTTACAGAAACACCTGACCATGTGAGTGTGTTGCTAGGGCCCTACACAAAGGCATCCCTGACCCTTAGCTCCCACTGAAGTCCTTTGTTCAGACGTCAAACTACCTTGCAGGCTTCTCTGCCCTTTCCCTGACTACCCTGCATCCCAGCCACAGGCCCTCCCTTGGCTGGGCCCTGGCAATGGGGTTTAGTAGGGCTTCTCTGGCTGTGGCAGCAAGCTTGGCCTGCCCAGTGAGCAAGCTGAAGTGCTAGAGAGTTAACGCCCTTGGTTGGAAGCAGCCCTCAAACACTGATGGACCCAGAACTGGTAACCGTTGGCAGTCAAGTAGGATCACGCTAAGAAATCTTTTATACCAGTGGTTCTTAGGGTGTGGCCCTGCAGCCCTTAACCTGTTAGAAATGCACACTCTCAGATCCCACCCTACACCTACACCTACTGAATCAGAAACTCTGGGTGGTGGGGCCCAGCAGTTGGTGTTTTAACAAGCTCTCCTAGAGAGCCTGATGCACGCTCAAGTTTGAGAGCCACTGTTCTACCACACTGTTTCCCAGAGTTCCCTGTGGCCTGGAGCTCCCGTGTCTACAATGGTAACCTGCTCAATAATACACCTTTTTTTTTTGTCTCCTTCCTTTGCTTGTCTCATTTCCTCACTCTTCAACTGGGGCTTCCTAGGATCATCTCCAATAAACTACCTGCACTTGAACCCTTGTCTCAGGTCTGCTTCTAGAGGAACACCAGCGCAGGTGAGAACAGGAGGAGGTGTCACTGCCCAGTAAGGCGGAGGATGGTGGCTGGCACCCACTGGATGGAGGCTGAATGTTCTGCTAAATGCTTTGCTTTCATTGTCTCATTCCCCACCCCACCCCTCCATGAGGAAATTGGGGTCGGAGGATTTAAGTGGCTTTGAACCCAAAGATTTGAACCCAGTTCTGCTTGAGTCCCAACGGTGAGCTCCTTACGCACAAGGGTAGAGGGCCAGCCCACGTTATGTTCACCTGTCACTGCTGCTCTTCTCAGGGCAGTCAGGAGTTCAATTTTGTCACGAGACCTGCTACAGTCTCCGACCTTTGGGCACAGCCAGAGTGCCCACCGTGGGACGCTGAGATGATGTGTGCACTGGCCTCACGGAGGGCACAGCTGGAGAGGCTCCCTCACTCCAGTGCTGAGGTCCCTTGGGTCCAAGGCTGGTCCCTACGCCTTCCAGCCCGCTGCTGTGCCCAAGCATGTGCCCTTAACTCAGAGCTGGAGGCTTTTCTGTCACAGATACTGACATCTGGCCAGCTCTGCAGCTGAGGGTCCTACTTGTGGGGGCGGTGGGGAAGGGTGTGTGCAGACCCTTGAACTCTGCATCCTCTGATGTTAGAGGCCCTAGGCCGCTTGGTTCTGCACATTTCCAGGAAACTACAGCTCTCACTCCCATGTCGCCTGCCCTAGCCCTCTAGGCTTGTACCCTCAAGAGGAATGGCCTTGCCTTCTCTAGGCCCACAGCACCTGAGGTCCCAGCTGTCTTTCTTGTTAACAGTTTCTCTCCACTCCCTCTACCTGTGATCCAGGAAGGATGGCTGTGTTAACAGGTGTGGGGTAGATGGGGTAGATGGGGAGATGCCGATGAGAGCACAGAGTCTTTGGCTCTGCTGCTGACTTTGGGCGAGTCTTTTTTTAACTCCCTTTTTTAGCCTTGTTTTTCTCATCTGTAAAGTGGGGAGCCCACCTCCCCTCCCTCGAGGTTGTTCTAATGACGCTCACAGGAGATAGCAATGCACACATATGACACAGGCATGAGCAGTGGTGGGTGCAGTCTGCACCTGGGGCCTCCTGTTCCTTCCATCACAACGAGGAGGGACCTGGGGGCTGGTCTTGTGTTCTCCAGGACCCTGGTCTGCCAGAAGGCTGCCGGTGATGCCCAAAAGGCAGAGCTCTCCCCAGGACACTGCCAGCCCTCCCTTCAGGGTGGAAGAGACAGAAAGTCTTACTTGGGCAATCACTAGCTTGAGGATGTCTCAATGCCTCACCCTGCCAAAAACAGACACCTGGCTCTCCAGTTGAAATCAGGTCCCTCTATAATAATTTCTCACCACATATTTGTTTTTCCTTTGTGGCAGTTATAATGAATTATAATTATTTATCTGACTATTTTTAGACTTTAAAAAAAATTTATTTTGTTTTATTTTTGGCTGCATTGGGTCTTCGTTGCTGCGTGCAGGCTTTCTCTAGTTGCGGTGAGCAAGAGATACTCTTGGTTGCGGTGCACGGGCTTCTCATTGTTGCGGCTTCTCTTGTTGCAGAGCACAGGCTCTAGGTGCACAGGCTTCAGTAGTTGTGGCGCACAGGCTTCAGTAGTTGTGGCACACGGGCTCAGTAGTTGTGGCACACAGGCTTAGTTGCTCTGCGGCATGTGGGATCTTCCTGGACCAGGGTTCAAACCTGTGTCCCTTGTGTTGGCAGGTGAATTCTTAACCACTGTGCCACCAGGGAAGCCCTAGACTTTTTTTAAAATGGAAAATTGTGAACAATTACGAACGAAAGCGGAATAGTACATAGACCTCATGAACCCATCACCCAGCTTCAACAATTTGCCAACTCGGTGCCGGTCTTTTTTTTACCTCTACCTGCACTCACTCCCCCTCCCTGTATTAATCTGAGGCATCATATCATTTCATCTATAAATATTTTGGTAGGTATCTCTGAATGATTAGGGCTCTTTTATGAAATATAACCACAGTGCCATTATTACACTTAAAAAGATGAGCAACAATTTCTTGCTATGTGATTATTGTTAAATGTTTGTGTCCCTCCACCAGGCTGGGGGCTTCATGAGAGCTTTCTCTCTTGTTCTTGGCTGTATCCATAGTGCCTGAGAGCTAGCAGACTCTTAGTATTTGTCAGATGGATGGATGGATGGATGGACGGACGGGAGAAAGGCAAAGGATGCTGGGGACCCACCTTGTTTTCTGTGGATGCGGCTTCATCCCTTCAACACTGCGGTGTGATCGCTGCCTGGGAGGCCCACAGTCACATACTCCCTCTGACGTGAGCAACACCGTAAAACTCTCTCAGTTTCTTTCCCTCTCAACCTGCCTTCGGCTTAATCGGGCAGCAAGGCACTAATCCTCTCCTCATGGCTGCAGCCCGCTCCCCCTGTGCAGCTAATTCCACCTTCCGACTTAATTATCATCCTTAGTGCTTTCACTAAGGGGCTTTGCATCTTCAGAGCCCCACTCAGGCATTAGCTGATTACTGTAATCTGTCTGACTCCCAAGGCAGCAGCCAGGATGGCACGGGAAGCACAGGGCTTCCTTCATTCTCTTGGAGTCTCAGTTTCCTCATCTGTAAAATTGGGTGAGTGGACCTAACTGGCATTGGTATGGGGAGTAAGGAAAATGAAGTAAATAAGGTGCCTGTTCCCTGACACATCAGAGGCACTCAGGAATGATGATCATTTCCCAGCATAATTCAAGGAATAACTCTCACTGGAGAGCCAAACAGATCTGGATTTGAATCCAGCTTTTGCCACTTAAAGGGAAAATTTTCTGAGCCTCAATTTTCCCATCCTTACAATGGGGATGATGGTGCCAACCTTTCAGAGTTTGCTAAAAAGGATGAAAAGACATGATGTGTGTCTGTGAGGCACTGGGCAGAGTGCTGGGCACCTAGTAAATGCTAAATAAGTGCTGGTGGTTACTTCTCTTCCCAGAAAGAGGTGGAGGCAGGGGAAGGAGAGGGAGGCTGCGGGGCCCCTGGGCAGGTACGGATCACATCTTTTCTCCTCTGTTCCCTAAGGTGTATAGTCAAAGGAGGATGCCTGTTGCACTCACCATTGTATCCCCAGCCCTTTGCCTAGCTGTGTGCTTAGTAATGAATAAGTGAATGAATTTGGTGAGGTGGGGATGTGAATAACACATCTGAACAGGACTGGATAGTTTCTAGAGGACTCAAGATCTTTATCACACAACCAGAGAAGGTAAGCAGGCCAAGGATTATACCCACATGTTACAGATGAAGAAACTGAGGCTCAGGGAGATCAACACTGGGTCTGTAAGTGTTAACAGCTGGGGTTAATTCCACTCCAGTTTGGCTCTTTCAGGAAGAGTGTGCCAAGCATTGGCCTCAGGAAGAGTTGGGCCTCTGTCTTAGGTGGAGTTACAGGTCTTTCCAAGATTGTCTAAAGCTGCAGGGATTCTGCCTGCTATGGCTTCTTCCTCCCACTGTGCCTGGTACGGCCTGTATCCCAGTGCACTTGTTTTTTTTTAAATTTTCTGGTTGTCTTCATTAGATAAGTTTTTTCCCTCTTTTTCTTTTTTTAATTGAGACATAATTGACATCCAAGTGCACTTGTTTTTAATTACTGACAGTTTCAGCTTCAGGGCTGCCACGAAGCCCTGAAGGCTACACACTGCGCAACTGCAGGGGATCGATGCCGTTCACCAGGACAGCAATGAACCACCAAGAGGTGAACCCCACTGTGAAGCCAGAGGTGGCCTTAGGAGGAGATGGGGGACCCTCCCCGTGTACTGGCTGGACTTTGGTCAGGAACTCAGCTGCAGGAACCAGGGCTTCTGGGAACTCCCTGGTCTGTGCTTGTAGGCAGGGTCAACGTTTGGAGTGTGGACATCCAGGGGCTGATCTCCACCCTTCTTAGAGATAAGGGTAGGAAAGCCCTGGACCCCGAACCCTAGCTTTAAAACTTGAGGTAGTTTAGGAAAGGGAGAAAGACTCAACCCAGTACTGGATATACTATATTACATATATAAGTAATAACTTAATCTTGATAATAAAACTCTTTGAATAGGCATCATCCACCCATTTTACAGATGACTTAACTGGACACATGGAAGTTAATTAACTTGCCCAAAGGGTCACACAGCAAGGAAGTGCAGAGCTGGGATTCAAACTCCAGGCCCCGCTATGTTACCTCTGGTTGTAACCTGCATTTTACAAGGGAGGTAGCTGAGGCCCAAAGAGCGGCAGTGACTTACCCAGGGTCACACAGCCAGCTAGTGACTGAGTAGATACTGAACCCAAGAATCTGGACTCTCAGTCCCAAAACGAGCCCATAAGGGTGCCTGGCCCGTCAATTAATATATATATATATTTTAAATGAATTTATTTATTTAATTTTGGCTGCGTTGGGTCTTCGTTGTTGCACGTGGGGTGGGCTTTCTCTAGTTGCGGGGAGCGGGGGGCTACTCTTTGTTGCCTTGCGTGGGCTTCTCATTACGGTGGCTTCTCTTGTTGCAGAGCACGGGCTCTAGGCGCGCAGGCTTCAGTAGTTGTGACTCGTGGGCTCTAGAGCACAGGCTCAGTAGTTGTGGCGCACAGGTTTAGTTGCCCCACAGCATGTGGGATCTTCCCAGACCAGGGCTCGAACCCGTGCCCCCTGCATTGGCAGGCGGATTCCTAACCACTGCGCCACCAGGGAAGCCCTCAATTAATATTTTTGATAAAAACAAGTCTAGGGAGAGACCTAGGATGCCTGGGACAGGAATGCTGGGGGATGGGGCGTGTGTGGAGCAGATGGTGAAGGACAAGCACCAAGCTCCCGCGCTTTTGGCTCCGGTCTCTCTAAAAAGAGAGCCTGTGTTCCCTCCATTTCAGGACTGCGAGCGGGGTCCCGTAGAGTGAGAGGTGCTGCACCAAACTCGGCCTCTAGGTGGCGCCCGTACCGCAGATCTGGATTCCCTTGGAGCGCCGGGCCCTAGGGAACTGGTCTGTCCCTGGGGGCTGGTCTGTCCCCAGAGTTTTCACTACGCCCTGGGCAACAGCTCCCTTTACCCTCCTCCAGGCTACTTCTGTCCTGGCTTTGGCAGCGAAGGATTGGCAGGGCCCAGACTGGGAGCTCATGCCTCAACTCAGTCCTCACTTACAAGCCCTCTGCAGGGCCCTGGGTGAGAACCTTCAGAGGGACCTGCGGTCATCCAGACGCTTCCCTTCTGCTGGACCTTGGGCAGTTTGCTCAACCTCCTTGAGCCTCACTTTCCTCATCTGTAGAGTGGAAGTGGGTTTTATTGCCAAGATATTGAGAGGATCAGGTGGAACGTTTTATAAAATGCCTGGCCCCTTGCAGGTGCTCAGCAGATGGGAACTATTAAGGGTTGTTCCATGGACGGTGGCTGCCTGCTGTTACTTCTGCCTGGCCGCTATTTCTTCTTTGTCTTTCTCAGCTCGCAATGCCAGTCCATCGTACCACACCTTACCTGTCACCATCAGCCTCTTAACCCGGCCCTTGTGGACCTGGTACCTCCTCGGAGACGATGTAGAGTGGCAATTAAGCAGAAAGCTCTGAAGTCTTGCTAGCTGGGTTCACATCCTTGACTCCAGCACCTCCTGTGTGGCTTCGGTCAAGTTCCTTAGCTTCAGTGCTGCAGGTTCTTGGTGCTCATCCACTACACGTTCCAGGGTCCCTGTAGTCAGGTTGGAGCCATGTGACTGACTAGTTCCCGCTGGAGAAGTGGAATCAGGAGTGATGTGCGTGTCACTCTAGGAAAGGTGGTTAAGAGCCTGTGGACCTCCTCCATCCCTGTCTTGCCCTGTCGTGGTGGCCTGTGTTTGGCCACAGGGGTATGTGTTTGTGTTGCAATGCCCCACAGGGCTATTGTGTTAGAGTATAGCTCTAAGATGGAAGCGCCCTGAGTCCCCAAGTCACCCTCAGAGGAAAGCCATCCCACCAGCCTTACACGGTATGTGAGCAAGAAGTAACTTTTTATTGCCACGGAGATTTCAGAATTTGTTTGTACTACACCATGGCCCAGTTTAACTTCACTGATACAGCCTTCCTTTGCCTCAGTTTTCTCATCAGTGAAATGGAGACAATAATAGTGCCATTCTCATAGAGTCGTTGTGAGGATTAAGTGAGATTGTGGGTGTAACCCCCTTAAGATGTAAAATTTTCGTTTTTATTACTTCTTAGGAAGGTACAGAAAAGCACGAAATGACTTTAGATTCTCAGAGCAGGAGGAACCCTGGGAGGACCTAGAACTCACTCCTCATGGTTAGATGAGGAGACAGAGGCTCGGGGGAGAAATACCTTGTTCAAGGCCATTCAGGCAGAACACGGCAGAGTCAGGGCTGAATCCTGGGTCTTCAGATCTCTGTTTGGAACTCCTCCAGATACACCTTGGTCTCTGCTCTCTGGGCGCTTATGATTTTATTGGAAACAAGACAGACAGACATAAGACAAAACGATCACTGAAGGTTCCATACGGGAGTTGTCCAGAGAGTGAGGGTCCTGAGGAGCAGAGGACTTCCTGGCCGTCCAGGAGGTGGGCAGGGAAGGCTTCTGGGAGATGGTGGGGCTTGGAAAACGGGCTTCAGCAGAGAGCAGGGAGGGCAGTGGGCAATGGCAGGAGAGAGGACAGGGTGAGCCTAGGCCAGGGGATGGGGAGGTCTGAAGAGCAGAGTGAGTGGCCCATAGAACAGATGAGTCAAAGCGTGGTCTGTTTAACCAGTCTCCTGTTGAGGAGACGTAGCTCCCCCAATGCTCCCCTTCCCCCCGTTATAAAGGGTGCCGCACTAATCAGCCTTGTGCCCACCTCTGTGTATTTTGCCAGCTGAGATAGAGGCTATGTCGGGAAGAGAGGTTGGGATGACTCCCAAAGGTATGCTGGGCCTGATTTCTTAGGGTGAGAGGCTTGGGGGCTTTGAATGCCACCCTGATGCTTCCCCTTAATTCTTCATGTCAGGCGACGTGAAAATGGGAACAAGCTCTTTTCTGGGGTAGTTTGACTGCAATAGGGCCCAGAGGTGGGAGGCGGGGCCAGCTGCCTCCCTCTTTACAGGACATTGGGTTTTCTGGTGTGTGACTAATGGGGCCAGGGTTGGGGCTCAGACCTTGGGGACGGCAGCTCTTGCTTATTGTCCCCCCAGTCCAGGCTGTGGACGTGCCCAGGGGCGTTGCCTTCTCTCTGCCCCACAGTCTGCAGCCAGGGCGGGTTCTGTGGGTGGCACACAGGGCCCACTTTGGAAGGGCCCAACCCCGTTTGAAGCTCTGTCACCACCCTTCCATGGAATGCATGCTGGCAGATTAACAAGAGAGGCAGCCCCTCTGTGTACCCATGTGGAAAGAGCTCCAGGATATATTTTTAAGAGCAAAAAATCAAGTTATAGAACAATATGTGAAGTGTGACTCTATTTATAAACAACAAATATTTCTTAAAATCACACACACACACATGCAACCTTATTATTCAGTTTTCCCCCCTACTGACTGGTTATCTCCATCCATCTACGATTCTTCTAGGGTTAGCCTAGAGACAGAGCAGGCGTCCTTGACCTACTAACGTTTACCACACATCACGTTTTCACCCGTGTCCCAGACGATGCGAGGGCCTTAGAACATTCTGACTCCATTTACCCCCTTCCTGACTCTGTGCTATTGTGTATCTTAATTTTCTCTCGTATTTTAAACATTAGTTGTATTGTTTCATACAACCAAGATTCATTTGTATTTATCCATATTTCCCTTTCTGTTGCCCTTCTTTCCTTCCCGAATATCCAAGCTTCCATCTGGGACCACTTTCCTTCTGCCTGGAGCCTCCCCTTTATATTTATTTTTATATTTGAACCATTCATATGGTTCAAAATTCAAAAGAAGAGAGTGTTCTATGATAGATGTCTCTCTCTCCCACCCCTGCCCCCAGCCCCAAACTATATATTTGCATGTGTATATAGAACATTACTTGGAAGGATACACACCAAATTGAGAGGGTTGGCTTGTCTGTGTGGTCTGAAACGTCTGCGAGGATAATGTATTCCTGTCTCCTGTGTGCAAAGGAAAGTCAGGACCCGGGACAGGCAGCCAGGAGACCCAGTCTTTTCTGACTGACAGCGTCTCACTGTGTCTCTCAGTGCGCACAGCCTCTCTGCATTATCTGGGTCCTCTTTTGATCCTTGCCCCAGCCCTTTGGGCCAGGAGGGGCAAGGTTCCCCATTTCCAGGACAGCTAATGCCCATGGCTCCTGGGTACCATTTTATATTCATCAACTCATTCAGTTCTCACAACAACTGTACTAGCATTGTCACCATTTTACAGATGAGCAAACTGAGGCAAAGGGAAGTTCAAGAACTTCTCTGCCACAGAGCCAGGATTCAGACTAAACCCAAACAGCCCAACTCCAGAGCCCAAGCTATTACTAACTCCATTTTACTGATGAGGAAATGGAGGCCCCAGAAGGTTGAGCCATATGCTCTAATTCACACAGTCAGTAGCTGCAGAGCAAGAACTCATATCTGTGGTCTGGGGGTCGATACCCATACCCCACCCCCAAGACCAGCAGTTTTCCTCTGCACATGAGAATCACCCAGGGAGCTTTCAAAAACATCTATGTGTAGATGTTAGCCCAGACCAGTCAAATCCGAATCTCTGATCCTATGTTTACATCCCCGACCCTCCTCCCAGGAGCTTCTAAAGTGTAGCCAGGGTTGAGAACCGCTTCCCCGGGCCCACAGGTACGCAGGGCTTGGGACCTCACTGCTTGGGTTTAGTTTCATTCAGACTTTGCCCCCAGTGACCTTGGGCACCCTGCTTTTGCATTCTGTTCTGGCTCTGTTTCCTCATCTGTCAGATTGGATCATTAGAGTGTCTTGTTCATTGGAGGACTGAGTGAGAAAATCCATGCAAAGCACTTGGAACAGAGTCTGGAAAAAAATCATTTTAAACTGATGGCATTACTATTACTATTATTATTATCACTATCTGTGTAGCTTTGTAGAGAGCCTGCCCGTCTCCCCTCAGGCTCTCCGCCTGTGAAGGCACCTTGAGGTGTGAACTGCCTGGTCTTGAAAGGCGTCCTCTAGCTGCAGGGTGCTCGTGTCAGTGTTAGCTGGCTGGATGTCGAGGCTTTGGCACTCTGAGAAGCCCAGCCCTGCCCATTGTGTGCAGAGGCTGCAGCAAGCACATGCCTGAAGAACCAGGGACCTGCTTCTGTGCGCTGAGTCCAGGCTCTGATTATGGTGTTGATGCTACTCATAGGCAGGACATGCTATGCTGGGCTGTGCGGAGAGAAATCGCCCATGGTGGGGAGTGGCGGACAGGGCTCCAGCTGCCCCCAGAGAAAGACAGAGGGCCCTGGGCGGAGGGCCCCTCCGAGAGGCAGGGCGGGGGACCCTGGCAGAGCAGGGGGCCCCGTGCCCACTTCCTACCAGTGCCCAGAGCACATGGTGCCAGTCCATGCCACCAAGTGCCATTCGCACCAATGCATAATTCATGTGCCCATGTGCCAATCTGTGCCAGCTTTAATTAGCTCCTAACTTTTTGTCATTCATTTTGCTGTGAATACCTTATAAATAAATGATGGGAGAGGGGAGCAGGCAGTGGGGCAGGAGCGTGAGGGGAGGAGCCTGGCTCCTTAGGCCTCATGGAGGAGAGAGGAACTTTCTGTAGAGGGGGCTAGCGAAGCCATGCCCGCGGGGGTTCCCTGGGGGCCCCCGACTCTGCAGATGTGTGGCCCCAGCCCACCCTGTTCGCCTTCCAGCCTCCCTCATCCACAAGCTGCATCCAGCCGCCACAGCTGTGCCAAGCTCTGAGGGCCCACAAACTAAACTCAGGAGCACACATGCTTGCTTTATGGTGGCAGGCGCTGCCCCAGGAGAGGGGAGCGGGCGGATGCAGACAGGAAGTAACACAGGGCTCCGCACCAGCTCAGGGCTGGGAAGAGAGGGGGAGTAGGAAACGGCCGAAGCGGGAAAGGGACGCTGTTATGGAGGGTGCCCAGAGGAGAGGCATTTATGTGCGCTAAAAATAATAATCGACGCTCACGGGGAGGAGAGACTTGTTTGTGAGTGTTGTTTTATTTTCACAGTTTATAAAGCACTTGAGTGTGTGTTTTTCTCTTTCGACCTGAACGGCAACCTTGGGAGGAATTCAGGGAGGCTGGGGGCTATGCGCGCATTGACTGCTGAGGAAACTGAGGCCCAGACAAGTCGGCTAAGACCCAGGTCCACTGCATTCTATCTCCCGAGCTTTGCATTACACCCCCCTGCCTCGCCTCCATTCCTGGAGAAGAAAGCAGGGGTGGAAAGCTCCCCAGTGGGGCCGGGGTGCCGAGGGGCCGAGGGGGAAGCCAGTCCAGTCCCAGGTGGTTTAATAGGATGGACAGATTGAAAAGAGCAGATCTGGATTCCCTCCCCCTCCTTTCCTCCTGTCCTTTCTCATTGAGAGTGCCAGTGGGTCAGCAGATTATTTGGTATTTTAGGGATACAGAGACAGCGAGGGGGAGATGCCCATTCCTCCAAGATGCCAGCCCAGGGCCACTGCGGGACAGTGCAGTCTCTTCCTCTCCATCCTTTAGCTCATCGTGCTTTTCAGTATTATCATGCATCATACTGGACATCTTCGCCTCCAAGCCCATCCCCTCCACCACCAGCTTCATTTGCTCAGTGATCCCCAGGCCCAGGTGTGGCATACCAGGCCCTTCATGGTCCAGCCCTTACCCCTCTCCTGAGACTCCTCTCTCACCTCTCCCAGCACACCTTGGTCCAGCCCTACTGCCCCACTACCTGAAGCCTCTAAACTGTGTGATGCCCCTGTGACTTTGTACACACACAGCCCCCTCTACCACAGATGCCCTTGCTGGCCTTATCTGGCCAGGATCACTCATCTTTCAAGGCTCTGCTTTCGTGGTCCCTCCCCTTGGAAGTCTTCCCCAGTCTCCTTGGTTAGGGTGGACTGTACCCTTCTTGGGGGTCCCTCTGTCACTGCTGAACCTGGTCCTGGCCTCAAGAATGGCATCGTCTTATGCCTATATCTGTCATTCCAACTGGACTGTAGCTTCTCTGAGGACCAGAATAATGTCATATGCTTCTCTGTGTTCTTAGCACCCAGTCCAGAGCCTGGAACACTATGGACGCTCCAGGAAACCTCACTAGATGAATGAACAAAGACATGGTCCCCGTCTTTGAGGATCCTAAAATCAAATGTGTCTCTGAGCTAAAGATGAACTTGAACCCACTACAGAGATGTGGCCACTTCTGGAAATACCTGGACAAGGTCATTCCAGTATGGAAGGAGCCAGTATATCAATTCTTTCTTTTCCTTCCTCCCCTCCCTTCTTTCCTTCCCTCTCTCTTACCCTTCCTTCCTCCCTTCCTTCCTTCCTTCCTTTCTTCCTTTCCTTCTTTCTTAAATCTTGGGAAAGGGGGGATGGAGGTACTCTGGCAATGCTGACCCCACGTTGTACTGTAATCCCCTACAACTGACAGGAGAATCCTCATATGGTCCGTACCAGGCAGGGTTCTCATGGTTGCCAGCACCAGAAATAAGCTCTGGCTAATTGATTCAGAAAATGACTTTACTAGTTAGATAAGGCGGAGTGCTTGCAGAATCAAACAGAGGCTGCAGAACAGGCCCAGAAAACAGACAGGAACCAAAGGAGGCAGGTGGCCAAGAATGCAGCTGAGAATGAAGCCCAGGTGCTGTCGGTCACGGTGTGGTACCTTCCATAACTTCTAAACTATTTCTAAACTTTGTGATTCTCTTCAAGGTTCAAAGTTGAGAGGGGAGCTTCTGATTGGCTGGCCGGGGCCTTGTGCTCTGCCCTGTGGCCAGGAGGTGAGATGATGGAGGACCTTCCCTTTTAGTTGTTACAGTTAAAGCAGGGCCTGGTCCTTCCTCAGGGGGGAGCTCCCCTCAGTAGGACAGGGGTTTGCATGATGCTGGGCCCTGGGCAGGTAGCATGTCTATGGTTCTTTACGGTTGTCAAAGTGCTCTCACACTGCCCCAGGAGGAAGCCTGGGCAGATGCCATGACCTCAGTTACAGAAATGGAAACCAGAGCTCAGAGAGGCTGAGCGACTTGTCCAAAGCCACATAAAGTGGTAAGAGGTGCCCCAAAGGTCTGGGGGGAGAGGCAAAGGTTTCCTAAGGAAAGGCAGGTGGGGAGAACTCTGAGCTGTTGGTGGACAACCCTGACATAGTTTGAGAGATGGAAACCCAGCCAGGAAGAACTTGATTTACACGTCTGTCTCCCTCTTGGACTGGGACTGCCTCAAAGACAGGGCTGCCTGGTATTCACAGTTGTGTCCCCGGTGTGCGGTACTGGCTTGTTCCCCTCAGATCCATTCCCTGCTCTCCTCTGCTGTGCTTCAAATCATAGCAGGGCTGACCCCAAATCCCACCTGAGTCTGCAGCTTCCGGCTGGGGCTGGCCAAAGGGAGGCACTGGGGGGAGGCCAGAGGGCTGGGGGAAGGGAGAAGTCAGGGTATCTCTTCTTCACACTTGACCTTAAGCAGTGTCTCTGGCAGTAGCTGTGTCTCTGGCTCCCACCAGCCAGGTCCACTGTGGTCCCATCTTCCGCTGTGTGACCCTGATCCTGGTGACTCTACTTCCTCCCTTCATCCCTCCAGCCTGGGGGGCGAGCAAGTTTCTGCTGTTGCTGAACTCTGGGTTACCTCACCATCCCCCGTTTGAATTCTCAGCTCTTCCATCACTGTGCAACCCAATTTGCTTTGAATCCCGTCACACTCAGAGCAGTTCTGTGGGCTGGCTGCACTCGGATAGACACCCAGGTTCCTAGCACGGTGTTTGGCACAGAGTGGGCACTTGACAAATGCTTGTGGAATAAAAGTGGTGGCCAGTGAGGTTCTGTGAACAGAAGTATGATGCCCACATTGGAGGAGGTGATGGTCTCCCTGAATTCAGTGCTGTTTTGTTCATGTGTAAAATGACTACAGACAGGCTGAGGACTCACAGTTTAAGACAGAAGGTGGCAAACCAGAAAGAAAGAAGGTTTGGGGATTGGAGAAACTTTGAAGAACACCTCCTCTAGTACTTTCATTTTGTGAATGAGGAACAGGAAGCACAGAGAGGTCGTGTCTACCCAAAACCAGATAGAGAACAGTCTGATATTCAGAACCCACATCTCCCAACTCCTGGCTCCATCACCCTGTCTTAAACTGTGACCCCCTGAGACCTGTCAGACCACATCTCTGGCTCTGCCCTGTGTCCTGAAGCCCCAGACTCATGTGTCTAATGGCCTACCTGACATCTGCATTCAGTCATCTCACACTCGACACATCCCGGGGCAGGGGGGCTTTTGCTCCTTTCCCCCTGGTGGTCCTCTTCCCTTTTGCTCCGCATCTCAGGAAACAGCACCCTGTCCATCTACTTCCACAAGCCGGAAACCTGGGGTCTCCTTGACACCACCCTCTGTCTCACCCTATAATCACTTCCTCTCCTAGTCCTGTAGATTTTTACCTCCTGAATATCCCTTCTTTCCACTTCAGCACTACCACCCCAGGCCAGGACTCCGACACCTGGACAGCTGCAGTAGCCCACAGAGATGTGAGCTCCAAGAGGGTGGGGATATGTGCACACACACTTGTGTGTGTGTTTTGTTCACTGATGTGTCTCACGTGTCTAGATTCACAGGGGTTAGCAACTTTTTTGTAAAAGGCCAGATAGTAAATATTTTAGGTTTTGCGGGCTGTGGAGTCTCTCTGCTGCAACTCCTTAACTCTGCAGTTGTACTGTGACAGGAGCCATAGCCTGATGGGCATGTCTGTGTTCCACTAAAACTTTCTGTACAAAAATGGGGGGCAAGATGGATTTGGCCTGAAAGCTGCGGTTTGCTGTTCCTGGTTGAGAAGTTCCTGCCACACAGTAGATAAGTAAATATTTCTAATTGAAGAACTATGCTCTTATCATCTATTACCTGCCAATCAATTCCCCATTTTCCCAACTACAAATCAGATCATGACACTTCCACTCCTCCACCTCCATCCCAACCATCTGCTTCAAAGCCTCCACTCTTAGGATAGAGATCAAATCCTGATTAAGGCCAACACGCCCTGCACAGTCTGGCCCTTTCTCCCACTGTGGCTTTACACTCACCGTCCTCCTCACCCTTCCAGTGCTACGGCCTCTCTGGCCTTCCTTCACTTCCTTATGTATGCCAGTTCCTTCCTACCACAGGGCCTTTGCACATGCTGTTTCTTCCGCCTAAAATCAACTCTCTCTCCATCGCTTATCCTTCAGATCTCAGCTCAGTGTTACCTCCTCCAGGAAATCTTCCCTGATCCCCTAGGCCAGGTACCATTAAAACACTCCTTTTCCTAGCATTGATTCTGACTCTAATTTTCCCTGTTTATGTGTTTCATTGACTGTCTATTTTCCCCATTAGAGGAGCTCTGCAAGGTACAACGACCAAGCCTATTTTTTTTCTCCATCGCATCCCCAGAACCTATTTCCATTAGCTGGCACATAGTAGCAGTAATGAATGTATGGTAAAGAACAGGAGCTTTGGAATCAGGCAGATTCTAGGTTTGGTACCTGACTCTACCACATGGGTAAACTCACTCACCTCCCTAAAGCCCATTTTATTGTTGTAAAGCCAGGCTAATGACAGGACCTACCAGAAAGGCTATGTTGAGGACAGAATGAACTGAGGCGGGAAGTCTCAGCCCAGAGCCTGGATCTAGGCGGCTGTTGTCAATATGCTGACAGTATGGCAACAGTGACAGCTCCAGACATCCCATCACATGAGAAATAGTGAAAAGCATTTCAGAATGTTTAGCCCTGGGAAGTAAAGACTAAGGCCAGGGGATGACCCTCTTCAACTATGCGAATATGGACTCTTCCTGACTCCAGCTGTCTGGAAAAGTCAAGAAATCTCCATCCCTACATAGGTGCAGAAAGAAGCTGGGAGACATTATGCAGGTATGCAGCAGAAGGCTCTCCTGCCTGGATGAGGGTGCTCAGGTGACATCAAGGGTCTCTTCCAATCCGGGGTCCTCATTTGTAAGCAACTGGGGGCATTTTGAGCTCGACTGACGGGAGACGGCGCAGATTGGAGAGCATGAGTGGGTAGGCAAAGGCAGCTAGTTGAGCCAAGCGCAGGTAAGTGGCCCCAAGGGCTAGACGGACAGGCCGCTCAGTGCGGCTCTGGGAGCAGAGAGGGGGCGCTTAAAGCCAACAGATGGCGCAGGCTCACCTAGGCCAGGCGCCCGCTCGCTCGTTCTAGCTTCCCGGGAGCGTTTCCCCGTTCCGCCGGAGACGCGGGGCCGGCGGGAGGCGGGCCAGGCCCCTACCCCTCTTCGGGACAGGGAGGCTCTGCGGAGCACGGCTCCGGCACGCACCTGGGGCCGCTTCCTCCTGCTTCCTCCTTGCCCGATTGGGGGATTCGTCGAGTTGCCACAGCAGCCGGTGCCATGACATCGGCAGAGGGCAGCTTCGCCAGTACTGAAATATACACGCCCTGAGCGCCTGGCCGGGCTTCGCAACGCTTCCGGGGGTCCGAGCGGGGCCAAGGGGTGCGGGTTCAGGGATCCTGGCGCCCATGGTGAAGGAGGGTGGGCGACGGGGCGCGGCCGGGCGGGCGGGGGCTGGGCTAGGCGGGAGGTGAGGGAGGGAGCGTCAGGAGGCGGGGTCTGGGTGGCGGGGGCCGAGCAGGGCGGAGAAAGCGAGGGAAAGTTGATCGCGGACTTGAGCTGCGGAGACGGCTCGGGAGAGAGGGACGCGGGCTGCGGGAGCGATGCTTGGTGAGAAGACGCGTCCGACGGCTACCGGGCGCTGAGCCGGGCGGGGCGGGGCGGGGCAGCCCGGCCCTGGGCATGGATCGCAGGGGTGCCGAGCCTCGGGACGATTGGGGTGCGCGTCGCCTGAGCCCGCTGCGCGCCTGAAGTTGCGGCCCGCAAGCGGCCAACAGCGAGCAGACGGCCCAAGGGGACCCCGGAGCGGCCAGCACGCCGCGGATGAGCCTTCGCGCCGGCAGCGAGACGCGGCGGTGGTCAGCACCCGAGCGGGCGGCCTGCGGGGGCCGATCCAGCGGAGAGCAGAGCCCAAGGCGCGGCGCGGCGCCGCTCCGCACACGCACACGGTACCAAGAGCCGCGCATCGCCCCTTCCCTCCCCGCTTCCCTCTCCTCCACGCCGTTCACCCGCCACGCGGTGGGAAAGTTGGAGCCGTGGGGTTGCGACCGCAGGCGCTGAACCACTTGTTCTTGGCGCGGCCATCGCCCGTGGCGGGCGCCCGGGACCTCCTTCCATCCCGGGCCCCTAGCCAGCATTCTGCGTCCCGCTCCGAGCCCGCGGTCGGACGCGCGGCAACTTTGATTCCTGGGAACTCCTATTTCCTCCGCGTTGGCCTTGGGAGGAAAGGCACTCCACTCCCCACCCCGGGTCCTGGACCCGCGAACATTCGAGCGCTTTGCTTTCCGCCCCTCAGAGAGGGTCTGGGTCTAGGGTGGGGAGAATTTCGGGGGCAAAGAGGGCGTTGGGATCCGATCCCCTCTCCTTCTGCGCCCTGGGTCCCCTTTTGGACAGTGGAGACGGGGTGGGGCATACCCCCACCGCGGGCTAGGCATCGGCACTGGAGGGACCTAAAGTCACGTAGCTCTCCCCTCCCCTTGTCGCCTCTCAGTGCCCGCGAGAGACCTCAGAGGACTCCTGCAACCTCCCCAGTCCGGTCCGGCTATGGGAAGAGGCGCCCTTCGCAGAGCAGGGAGTCTTGTGCGGCTCGCCCTTTACCTCCCCAATCCCCGTGCAGGCCCGCCACGGGCCGTGCTGGTTGTCCCCAGGGACTTGCGCTCAGGGGCGCAGCCCGTGCCTTCCCTGCAGGTCAGCCCGGGACGCGTGCAGAGCCCGTGCGTTCCAAGGTGGTGGCGGCACCAGCCGGCGGGCACTCAGTGCCTTGCTTTCCCGGACCGGACACCCAGAGCGGCTGCCTCCGTGCCTCGGGCGGAGATCCTGTGCCCTAGCCGCCGGCCACCGCCCTACTGCGACTCCAGCCCAGAGCCCTTGCGCCGTCAGCGGCCCACTGGGGGCAAATTAGCCTTTCCTGGGTATAGCACGCCTCACCCTCCCCAGTAATTCGGAAAGCAGCGCCTGCTTCTTTTCCATACTTTGCCCTCTCAGACAAGAGCAGGCGTTGACCCTTACCTTTCAGCCACTTAGCAAGTACCCCCACCCCAATGTGGATTTTGAAATAAGCTGGAGACGCCCAGGAGAACTCTTGTGTGTCTGTGTGTGTGTGTGTGTGCGTGTGTGGCGTGTTGGGTGGAGTCTGACTGTTGCATAGGGGAGAATTAGGCTGCATGGGGTGGGGTGGGCTTGAAGAGCTGGCTGGTGCCAGGTGAGAGGTGCTGATGAGTCAGCCCGTGGTGGGGGAGAGTGGACTTGGAGTTAATGTTTGGTTCATGGTGCAAGGGTAGGTGCACTGCAGTCAGCACCTATGAGTGTGGTCAGCACCTATGAGCCTGGGGAACCAGATGTCACTCTGCTGCAGAGGGGGCTGGGAGAGGCCCCTTGGCTGGGGGAACTGGGATGCTTGGTGGTGTCTGGGGAAGGTGGGAAGGCAGAGTGCCTGAAAGGCAGAGAGGGAGAGTACCCCGTGGGCTGGAAAGGTGGCACTACAGAAGTGACTGGTGTGACAGGGAGGCTCTGCTCTGGGTGGTAGAGAGCTAAGAGGGTGTGGGAGGCCCAGAGATGACATCCTGGCCTCATCTGGGCTGGGGCCCCATACACATGTCTCTCTCCGCCTTCCTGACCCCCCAAACAGCTGGGCTTCTCACATCTGCTTACCAAAAGGCTTGATTTGAAGGTTATGATGGTGAATGGTCCTGGTTGCCTCCAACATAGCTCCTCCACCCAGCAAGGGACCTTACCTGCAAATTCACCATTTGAAGTTCATTTTCTCGAGCTTAGTATTTTAAAGGGTGCCTTTCTGAAGTCCTAATTTAAAATGCACATACTTCTGGGAGGTGAAGGTCTAGTAGAGCCTTGCTACCCTGAGTGTGGCCTGTGGACGTGCGGCAGCAGCATCACCTGGGAGCTTGTTAGAAAGACAGTTGCACTCTACCCCTGACCTCTTGAATCAGAATCTATGTTTGACAAGATCCTTGAGTGATTTGTTTTCTCAGTAAAGTTTAAGAAGCCCTGGTCCATAGTACCTTCTCGGGAATGAGCATTTCACAGCCCCTTGGTGCAGAAAGAGTGTCGAAAAGGGCAGTGGATAAGAATGTAGGTTTGAGAATGAGACTGGAAGTTCTTTTCCTGGAGATTTATGGTAGGGTTGGGTCCACAATCCACTGCTGGCTCCTTGTGGGTATTCCCTGCTAATGCCAGGAGGGTATCTGTGTTTTAGGGATCTTTAGACAGATTCAAGTAGCAGCTCAGCTTTCCGTGCAATTGAAACATTACCACGTGTGAGGCATATGGGCAGTAGGAAGTGGGCAGAGGGGGTAGGGTTGTGGAAGCCGGATAAGCTGCTCTGCCTCTAGGAGGCCTGGGGCTGGGTAGATGTTGTCCCTTAAGGGGAAAGAATTAAGTAACTGTCCTCCACTTCATCTGTCCCTCCCAAATGGGTGGAATGACCCACTGATCACACCTCTTCGCGGCCCTCAGGACTTACGCAGAGGGAGCTGCGGAAATGCTAATTTGGGGTAGCCCGCAGAGGAGATGATAACAACCAAGCTCCACTCGTAGCCCCCCTCCACCAGCCCAGGCTGGACATCCCATTTCTGATGCCCTGGTGCCATGGGAGGTCCCTAGCTCCGAGGAGGAAGGATGATGCCAAGGCACCGTGGCAAGGCACCACTCCTGGTCCTATGGAGGAACAATGGTGACCCTGAAGCCATCAGGGCTGGCCTCATAGTGGAGATCTGAAGGACTGCAGAGGAATTTGGATCAGAGCCTTGGTGAGGCCAGTGGTATCACAGGTGAAAAGTCATGGCATGACTCATGCACCCCAGCCCTGCCAAAAGAGGACTGCCCTTCCTCTCTGCTGGCCTCTTGGCCAGGGGCAGAGCGGCAAGGTGGAGCTGTGGGAGGGCACGGATCAGCATGGCCATGGGCCTAACAGACAGTGATGCTCATGTGAAGGATTCCTTCATTGGTGAGTTCAAAAGCAACTAGGTCAATAAAAGTCCTACTGTTTCCTAGGACCCTCAGGTTTAAAAAAGAATGCAGTTTTACAATGTAAATGTGGTTTCTTTTTAAGTTAATTTAATTGCCTTTGTTCATTTCTTTTGATTTTGAGCCTTGCTTTGAGTTTTCCTTGGCCCTGGGCAGTCTTGTTTGTCCATTTAATAGGTGAGCAAGGTCATTCATTGAGTTGGACCCTGCCGCATGGGTTATTGCAGGATGGCATTATCTTGCCTCCAGTGGAAAAGAAGTGGGGACGGGATCGGGCCCTTCTGTGCTCTAGCCTCCTGCACCTGTGTGGGTGATACCATCAGTCAGGCCTTCACGGACCCTGGCATGGGGGTGGGGTGGCCTCTCCAGCTAGGCCTCCCTCCCTCACTGCCCTTCCGTGGCACTTTTCACTACTCTGCAGTGGTCTGGCCCCTCACTAGACAGTGAGCTTCTTCAGCACAAGCTGTATCTTCTTGCTCCTTGTATCCCCAGGGACTGGTGCTTAATCACCGTCCATTGACTAAATGGCTATTACATTGGCATTTGGTGTGCCTATAACCAGTTTCAACTATTCACGTTGGTTCCTTTCAAGACTGGGTAGCTAAAGCCCATCTTCCTGTATTCTGGTGTCTAGGCAAATGCCCTTGGAGTAGAGATCTCAAACTCACATGCCCAGAGGGACTAGGAAGCTGACCAAAGACTAAAGCAGCACCAAATATAAGACAATAGGGCGCGGTGGGGACCGCGGAGAACGGAAGAGCACAGGCCCCAAGTAAAAGGCACAGCTGTAGTCAAAACCCACCTATACGGCAGAAGTCAAAATGATGGTTACTCCACGGTGTGATGACTGGGGCTCAAGGGGTGCTTCTGGAGTGCTGGAAATTTCCATACGTTGATCTGCATATCTACAATAGTGGTGAGTGATCATTTATGCAGAAGAGTCAATTCAGAAGAATTAGAGCATTTATGGAGATAAATAAAACCATATTTATTTTGGTTCAATAGGAAAATAGCCTTATTGAATTGCATAAGGCAGAAAATGCATATTCTTACCAACTTTATTGACTAGAAGGGTGTCAGTGAGAAACTTGGCATATTTAAGAAGTAGCCACATGGAGATAGCTTTCTAGCCTTTCACTGTGAAACCTAATCTGGTTCTGTCTCGGGCAGTGGGACGGGCTGCGGCTGCTGCTCCCTGCTGGGTGTGGATTTGGGTCTCGTCGTTCGTGCTCTTGGGGCTCTGTGTTACCTCGTCAGTGAAAGTCCGTGTGGCTCAGTGTATGGCCGGGAGATCGGGACTCTTAGACATCTGTCCTCAGCCCCTCGGGCCTCAGGCGGTGACACGGAGAGTGACACAGCAGGCTCGGGCTTAGCGTTCGTATTTTTGATCTTTCCTTTGCATGGTCTGAAACCTCACGCAAGAGTCGGTTATTATTATGATCGTAAGCCTGTTCCCTTCATGATTTTTGTGAGGCGGCTTGGAGGCAGACAGAGCTGGAGTTGAATGCTAGCTCTTGTACTCCTGAGCGCTGAAGCCTTGCCCAGGCCTTAGTTTTCTCAGTGGTTAAATGGGAATAATTTCCAATTATATCATAGGCTTGCTGTCAGCAGTAATCAGAAGAAAACTCTACAGAAGCCTTTTGTGCAGGGCCTGGCACACGGTACACGTGCAGAATGTAATAGCTTTTATTATTATCCCTTTAGATTCAGTCACACGTTAGGCATATTGTATTCAAGCAAAGAAGTGAAACCTCCCCTTATTTTGAGAGCTGGACAATCTGTAGGTTCATAAATTGAATTCTGCCTAAAGATGTGTGTGTGTGTGTGTGTGTGTGGTCGTGGTCTTTCATTTTGCATTACACATTTAAAGAAAAAAACAGCATTTTCATAATAAAAATCTAGATATTGACATTTCTGGCTGGAACCGGCAACATTGGGTCTGTGTTCCCAACTGGCAGTGATCCGTTGGGGCTGAGTTGCAGCCGCCCCTTTTATTTATTTGTGTTTTATTTAAAATTTTTTTGATTGAGGATTACATACATACAATAAGGTAAACAGCTCTTAAATGAAAGTGGCGGATTTTTGCATATGTGTGCACGTGTGTAACCCCAGCTGGATCGGATGCATCCCTCGTGCCTTGGCAGGGCTCCCTCAGGCCCCCTCCTGCTCCAGAAGTAACCACTATTCTGACTTCGCTCTGACTTGTGTCACACATGTGAGTTTTGCAGGTGAGCTTACAACCTTCAGTTCTCCACAGTCTCCACCGTTGCCTGTCGTCTCACATTTGACCCTGCTTTACTCATTTGCACTGAATCTTGGCCCCTTTAGCCATTTGAGTTTGTGACCCGCCAAGGGCTGAAGGGTCCTTAGAGACTAGCTGGACGTACCATGTTACAGCTGCGGAAACTGAGACTCACAGTTGGGGAGTGGGCTTATTCCAGACCCTCTCCCTGGGTGAGGTGGGCCTGGGTGGTGGCCAATCAAGGGCAGAGCCTGGCTTCTCCCACCCCAGCAAGAGGCCAGGCAGACCCCCATCTCTTGGAGCCCAGCAGCCCAGGGCCTGACCCTGCAATCACAGTCACCCAGAGCCTCCCACAGGCTGATCAGCCTAAGAGGGAGGGAGTCTGTCCTGGAGATGCATCTTCCCCAAGGCAGGCTGTTAGCAGCACTGCCTTCCTCTTTAAAGGCCATGCTCCATTTGGAGAGGACCTGCAATGCCATTTGTGACAAGGGCCCTGTGTACCACCTTGATTGTGTCTGTTTCTGAAAGAAGACTGTAATTTGGGAGCCAGTGAAATCAAGGGAGGGAAGTAGAAGAGAGAGCAAGAGAGAGAGAGGGAGGGAAGAGAGAGAAAACAAAAGGGGTGGCTGGGACCATGTCTGGGTCTTCATTTGTAGCACTGGTCCCGTCCCCAAGAAATGCTGGCTTCCCTGGGACTCAGGTCAGGGTGGGCTGGGTCCCTCCAAGGACCACCCTTTAGCTCTGCCCCTCTTTTCTTCTGCTCTTTGCCAACAGAGCTAAAAGCCTCGTCATCCTGTCCCAGGCTTACCCAGGGCTTCACTCTCCAGCCCTCTGCATCCCTTCTCTGGCTCTGACCTGCCTTTGCCCTAGGAGGAGGCTGATTTTGCCCTTTTCTCCTGGGGCCAAGAGAGCTGATATTATCTCCCGGGAGCAGTGGTGACAGAACTCTAAGCCAGGCCTCTCTCTGCCCCTTCTACAGACGCCTGAAGCTTTGTCTTAGGAGAGGCATGGGTGGACTGCCACAGGAAAACCAGCACATACTGGATAGTGGGGCAGGAGGTCCTTCCAAACCCATCCTCCTTGTGTTTTAGGGTCCCACATCCACTGCTGGTGAGACCTTTCATTCAGGCATTCAGTCAACCAATACAGAGCATCACCTGTGTACCAGGCTCTGCCTAGTAGGTGGGGATTCATGATGAGTGTCTAGAGCAGTGCTGTCCAGTAGAAATATAATGCAGGCCACAGATGCAAGTCACATATGTAGATTTAAATTTTCTGGTAGCCACTTTAAAAAACTTAAAAGAAATAGGTGAAATGATTAAAAAAATTTTTATTATTTTTTTTAATACAGCAGGTTCTTATTAGTTATCTATTTTATACATATTAGTGTATGTATGTCAGTCCCAATCTCCCAGTTCATCCCACCAGCCCCCCGACTGCTTTCCCCCCTTGGTATCCATACGTTTGTTCTCTACAGCTGTGTCTCTATTTCTGCCTTGCAAGCTGGTTCGTCTGTACCACTTTTCTAGATTCCACATATATGTGTTAATATACGATATTCGTTTTTCTGACTTGCTTCACTCTGTATGACAGTCTCTAGGTCCATCCACGTCTCTGCAACTGACCCAATTTCATTCCCTTTTATGGTTGAGTAATATTCCATTGTATATATGTACCACATCTTCTTTATCCATTTGTCTGTCGATGAAGAAATAGGTGAAATGATTTTTGATAATCTGTTTTATTTAACCCATTATATCCAAAATATTATCATTTAACATATAATCAATGTAACAAACTATTAATGAGACATTTACATACTTAAAAAAATTAAGTCTTTGGAATTTGGTGTGTGTTTGGCATTTACAGCACATCTCAATTTGGACTTGGCACATTTCAAGTGTTCGATGGCCACGTGTGGCTGGTGGCTACTGTATTGAACTGGGGGAGACAGATAATAAATACACACTCAAGACAATTACAGATGGTCAGGAATGCTACAGAGAAAACAGAGAGGGTAATTGACATGCTAAAGGTGGAAGATAGGGTGGTCTGGGAAGGCCTCTTGGAGGATGGGAAGATGTGGTCCATCTCCATGGACCTGAG
>NW_020837981.1:13180883-13250291 GCF_003676395.1 Aethalodelphis obliquidens | reverse complement strand
TTTTTTTTTTTTTTTTTTTTTTTTTTTTTTTTTTTGCGGTACGTGGGACTCTCACTGTTGTGGCCTCTCCCGTTGCGGAGCACAGGCTCCAGACGCGCAGGCTCAGCGGCCATGGCTCACGGGCCCAGCCGCTCCGCGGCATGTGGGATCCTCCCGGACCAGGGCACGAACCCATGTCCCCGGCATCGGCAGGTGGACTCTCAACCACTGCGCCACCAGGGAAGCCCCGGAAATCCAGATTTTAAAGTACAAAATTTTATTTTAAATGTTAGCAACCAATTGAAGTGAAAACACTGTGAAGCCATGCATTCATCGATCAAATATTTACTGAGCCCCTACTGTGTGCCAAGCACTGTTCTAGGCCTCTGGGGTCAGTCAGTGGCTCCTGTGCTTGTGTAATGTATATTGTCAGGAAAGCCCCTCAGCAAGCTGCATGTGGCCCATGGATGACCAGTTTATGTGTGACCTTTGCCATAGAGTATCAGGGCTGACAATAATAACAGGAAGCATTTATTAAGCACTTACTGTGTGCCAGGCCTTGGGCTTAGCACTCCATATAAAATCCCTCATTTAGTCCTGACAACAACTCTATGAGATAAGGACTTCTGTTACTTGTATTTTAAAGCTGAGAAATCAGGCACAGAGAGGTTAAGCAGTTTACTCAGAGTCACAGAGCTAGCAGGTGGCGCGGTGGGATTTGAGCCAAGGCAGTCTGAGTCCTTAATCCTCACTCTGTTCTTCTCTCAGTACTGCACTTAGAGAAGGCCAGAGCCAGATCCCTGACTAGACAGATAGAAACTGAGTCCAGAAAGGACAACTGACCCCCATTGGGTCTGTGCGGAGACAGTGACAGGGCCGGGCTTTCAATCCAGGCCCGTCAGGTATGTTTATTGCTGTGTGGACTTCACGTGTGATTGATCCTGGGTTGGGGTTGGACATTCAGGTGCCTACAGCTCCCACACGCTTAAGAGCAGGGCTGGGCAATGATTTAACATCCATGGGAGTAAATGAGGGGGGGCAGCTCACGAGCTTAGAGGCTACAGGTCATCTACCCGGATCAGGTTGCCCCATCTGGGAAGGCCATGTACTTCATTGCTCTCTGCACTTGCCCGGACTGGAGACCCCAGCTCTTCCACCTGTAAAACCAGGGGGTCGAATGCAATGACTCCTGTCATTTAATCTCTGCCTCACACCTTTCCCCCTACTATTGACCAGGCTGGCTGGCTAGCTGCCCTCAGTATTTCTGGCCAAGCATTAATCCTAAACTGACCTTGGTCTGGACTCTGGGTCCTTTCCTGAGTGACTGGAGGACCCTGGACTCATCTTGTGGTTTCCTCGTGTTGGCGTACCAGTGTGGTAACCTCACCGTGAGGCAGGGGAATATGTGTGAATGCTGAAGAAAGATGCCCCTGGCCGGCATGTGAAGACTGCAGTGACAGTCCTTGCATTGACTCAAGTGCTTTCATCCTCTGAGCCACAGTTTCCTCATCTGTGAAGTAGAAGGAAAAACCGTTCTGGCCAATCCATTGATTCAGGAGGAAGGGGCTCTCATGAGATATAGGAAAGTGCTTGGCTAAATGAATTGTGATAAATAGACATTGCAGTAAATAAATCAATATTTATGAGTCATCACTATGTATTAATGACTTGAACTATGCAGGATTTACAAGAGATATGCAGATAGATATTTAAATAACATGAACATCTCTAAATCCAACAGCAGTGTCTCTGAATGGCTTGATGGCTTCTGCCCACTCTAGCAACTTGACACCCATCTTTGGGGGAAAGTGTACAAGTCAACGAATCAAGGGACTACTGTTTTCAGGACACTGTGCAAGGCACACTAAGGTATAGAAAGAGACAAGTCCAAGAACTTTCACGGCTATTCAGAGTACCATATTTGGGCCAGTCAATTTGGGTGTGTGTGTGTGTGTGTATGAGAGAGAGGGCAGTGGGAGAGAGAGAGAGAGAGAGGGAGCACACGAGCCCTGTAGCCGGTCCCCTTTGGGGATTTCAGCATCTCGTGCGTCCCTGACACAGCGAAGGTTTTCCTTCTATGCTCTTCCTCACTGAACCCAAAGCTCTCCCTTCACCTGAGGTGCCGTGTAGAGTGTGAAGTGAAGTGCTGGGGGCTGAGTTAGCACTGGGACGGCCGCATCCTGGGAAGGAGACAGGAAGGCCATGGGGTGTACAGAGTGGGGGTAGACCTACCGGGCTGGCTGACCTGCCAAGCCGAGCCTGAGGGCTGTTGGAAACTGGAGCTCAGGCCGGAATAAGGGAGCCCATGAATAATACAGCGGGAGGGAGGCTGTTAACTAGGTGACCTCGTTGCACCTGCGTGTTTCACAGCTTCCTGGGGAGCTGCTGCGGGGTGGGGGGTGGGGCAGGTGTTGGCGAGGGCAGAGGGGAGAGTGAAACGCCGCGTGGTGACACAGCTCCTTCGTTTTCCTTCCCGCTCTCCTTTCAACTGTCCGGCTCAGAAGTTCTTTGTACTAACAGCTCTATCTCCTTCTGGCTTTGACCCAGACGGCCTTGACCGTGTGCGCATGCGTGAGTGTGTGCGTGCGCGAGTGTGTGCGTGCGCGCATTCACACACAGGTGCGCTGGAGGCGGTAACTGGGATGTTCCTGAGCAAAAGCTGAACGTGAGGCTGGGCCTTCTCCCGTGCCCTGCCCCCCAGGCCTGATTTCTGGGTCTGTTTGCTAAACTGGGCGTCAGGCCTGTCTCTGGCCCCCCGGCGCTGATGTGCTGTGTCATCTTTGCCAAGGTGGCCCCCTCTCTGGGCCACTTCTGGCCGCCACGGACAATGCAGGCTTCTGGGCCAGGACTGTGTGGTGTCCCAAGATTTGGGCCTCTGACGAGGGGAGCACCGTTTGATGTAAGTTAGGGGTAGGTAACCCTGACTTTCTCTTCTAATGCTCTGGGGGTCTGTCATTTTTAGTGTTTGTCACTGGGGCCTGTTTACAGCCACCCAGACTTGGCACAAAGGAGCCGCCCTAGCTCCCATACCTCCCAGTGAAGCAAAGAAAGCCTCTGGGCAGAGATGGGGGCCTTTTTAGGACAGAGCGGAGGGAGATGAGCTTAAATTGCAGCAGGAGAGCAGAAAGGCAGACCCACAGAGAAACTGGTTGAGCAGTGTGTCAGGTGAGCAGCGGAGAAAGGTGAGATGCTGCAGTCCATTCCCAGAGGAGGCTGACTTTACCTGGCTTTACCTTCCAAGGAGCTGTTTCCAGACCCCTGGCCTGGGACTGGGAGGCAGAGGACCCCTGGTCAGTGCCTGGGACAGGACCAGGAGCCCTGGCCTCTACCTCCTCCTTTATCCTGAGTGTTGTCAGCAGGGGCCCGACCCCTGAGGAGGTCCCAGACCCTCCTCCCCAGGTCTGGGAAGGGACTTTTCCCCAAAGCCACACTCTGGCTTTAGCCTGCTTCCTCAGGCTTAGGGAGCCCAGGCCCAGTGCCTGCTACCCTCTTAGAACTGGGCTTTCAAGAGGTTGTACACCTCCATACACACACACCTCTCTGCACAGACTCGTAGACACATTTGCCTGTCTGGACGAGATGGGGAACACCTCCTCCTTGGGCCTGGTCTGGGTGTATGTGGCCAGGGCTACAGGCACCAGGTTTCATCTGTGGGCCTATTCCTCAACAAGGAGAGTATTTCTATCTCTGAGCCAAACTACCCAGGTTCAAATCCTAGCTCTTCCAATGATTAGCTGTGTTACCTTTGGCACTTTAATTAGTCATGCTGTTCTTTAGTTTTCTCATCTAGAAAATCAGGGTAATAATAGTACCTACCTCAAGTGTTATTGGGAGGATTAAATGAGTTATTGCCTGTAAAATGCTTAGAAGTGCCTGCCATATAGTCAATGCTCAAGAAATGCTGCTATGCTGCTGTTCTCCTCAGCTGTTAGTTATTATGCTACTGTTATTCTCAGCTGTTAGTTATTATGCTGCTGTTATTCTCAGCTCCTGCGTTCTGGAGGCTCACAGTCTTGCAGGCTGCCTGAGGGTGCCAGGAGTAACTATTATGCCTGTGATAAAGGCTATGTATCTAGAGGTTCAAAGGAGGTGGGGGTGGGGTCTGGGTTGGTGGGGAGCAGTCTTGGAAGGCTTCATGGAGGAAGAGGTGCCCTTGTTCAGAGGCTGTGGCTTCTCTCTGTGCCCACTGGCACTGTGCTCCCATGGTAGAAGGGCAAGAAGAGAGGCAGGGTGGTGCAGTGGTTAGTAGCATTGATGTTGGTCCCAAGTCAACTGGAACTTTTTTAGTCAGCTTTGTAATTGCAGTATAACACATATGGAAAAGTGTACAAGTAATCCATGTACAGCTTGAATTATCACAAAGTGACCACTGCCCTATAACTGCCACCCAAACCAAGAAAAAATAAATTACCAGAAGCCATCTCTCTGTCATTAGTCAAAGGTAACTTCTGTCCTGACTCCTAATAGCATGCATTCATTTTGCCTATTTTGACCTTCATAGAAATTCAGTCATACCGTATTTTCTCTTGGCAATGTTTTCTTCTACTCAGCTTATTTGTGAGATTCATCACATTTGTTTGTTCTCATTACTGTATAGGTTTCCATTGTGTGAATATACCACAGTTTACCCATACTATTGTTGATGGACAATTGGATTGCTTCTAGTTATTGGCTATTATGGAAAAGGCTGTTAGTGACATTTGTCGTGTGTTTTTTGGTGTACATATATGTGTATGCAATTCGGTTGGGTATATTTGTTCTTTTTACCAATACAAGCTTTATAGTGTAATTACTAGTTTATATAGATAGTCTTGATATCTAGTAGTATAAATTCTCTAGCTTTATTCTTCTTCAACATTTTTGTTTACTTTTGGCTTTTTGCATTTCCATATGAATTTAGAATCAACTTTTGAAATTCCACAAAAACTCTGCTGAGATTTGATCGGGACTGCATCGCCAATATGTAGATCAATTTGAGAAAAATTGACATCTTTATAATACTGAGTTTCTGATCCACGAACGAAATATACTCCTCCATTTTCCTAGGTCTTAATAAATTTCTTTCAAGGATGCTTTTTAGTTGTCTGTGTAGAGGTCTTACACTTCTTTCATTAGATTGATTTCTATGTGTTTTATGTTTTTTGATACAATTGTAAGTGATATTTGAAGATTTTTATTTTCATTTCTAATTAATTGTTTCTGGCATATAGAAGTACCATTGATTTTTAAAATATTGACCTGTATCCAACAATCTTTGTTAAATCTACTTATTGAATCTGATAGTTTATCTATAGAAGCCTTGATTTTTAACATGCACAATCATGTATTCAATAAATAATAACGATTTTATGTCTTCTTTTCCAATATTGATATCTTTTTTCTTGTCTTATTGGAACGGCTAGGCCTTCCAGCATAATATTGCATTGGAGTGGTGATAGTGGGCATCCTTATTTTGATTCTGGTGTCGAGAAAGCTTTCAATATTTCATCATTACGTACAGCGTTTGCTGTAGGTTTTTTGTAGATGTCATTTATCGTGTTAGGGAAATTTTCTTCCATTACTTTTTTCAAAACTATGGGAAAATATACATAACATAAAATTTACCATTTTAGCCACTTTAAGTGTACATTTCATTGGCATTAATAACATTCAGAATGTTGTGCAACCACTACCACTATCCCTTTCCAAACTTTTAATCATCTCAAACAGAAACTCTGTAAACTCTATACCCATTGAACAATAACTCCCCATTTTCTCTCCCTCCAGCCCCTGGTAACTTCTATTTTCTGTCTCTATGAATGTGCCTGTTTCTAGGTATCTTGTACAAGTGGAATCATATAATATTTATCATTTTGTGTCTGGCTTATTTCACTTAGCATGTTTTCAGGGTTCATTCATGTTTAGCATGTCTCGGAACTTCATTCCTTTTTAAGGTTGAATAATAATTAAATTATATGCATATACCATACCTCATTTATCTGTGCATCCATTGATGTCATTTGGATTGTTTCCACTTTCTGGCTATTGTGAATAATGCTGCTAAGAACATCAGTATACAAATATCTGTTTGAGTCCCTGCTCTCAGCTCTTTTGAGTATATATTTAGGAGTGAAATTATCATACGGTAGTTCTACATTTAGTTTTTTGAGGAACCGTCATACTGTTTTCCACAGAAGTTGCTTGATTGTACATGCCCACAAGCAATGCACGAGTTACAATTTTCTCCACATATTCACCAACGCTTTTTATTTTTGTTATTATTAATATTTTTATAATAGCCATTCTAATGGGTATAAAGTGGTGTCCCATTGTGTTTTTTTGGTTTTTTTTTTTTTGCGGTATGTGGGCCTCTCACTGTTGTGGCCTCTCCCGTTTGCGGAGCACAGGCTCCGGATGCACAGGCTCAGTGGCCATGGCTCACGGGCCCAGCCGCTCCGCGGCATGTGGGATCTTCCCAGACTGGGGCACGAACCGTGTCCCCTGCATCGGCAGGCGGACTCTCAACCACTGCACCGCCAGGGAAGCCCCCCATTGTGTTTTGATTTGCATTTCCCTAATGGCTATTGATGAGTATCTTTTCATGTGCTTAATTGGCCATTCGAACATCTTCTATGGAGAAATGTCTGTTCAAGTCCTTTGCAAAGCTATTTTTGAATTGGGTTGCTTATGTTTTTTGTTGTTGAGTTGTAAGCGTTCTTTATATGTCTGGACACTAATCCCTTATCAGAATAGAAATATTTTCTCTCATTCTATAGGTTGCCATTTCATTCTGTTGATAGTGTCCTTTGATGTATACAAGTGTTTAATTTTGATGAAATCCAATTTACCTTTTTTATTATTGTTGTTGCCTATGCTTTTGGTGTCATGGCCAAGAAATCATTGCCAATTCCATCTCACGAAGATTTTCCCCTAAGAAGTTTATAGTTTTAGTTCTTACGTTTAGGTCTTTGATCCATTTTTAGTTAATTTTTGTATGTAATGTAAGGTAAGAGTCCAACTTTTGCATGTGGATATTCAGTTTTCCCAGGACCATTTGTTGAAAAGGAGTGTCCTTTCTGCATTGAATGATCTTGGCACCCTTGTTGAAAATATTTTAACCATATATGCAGTGGTTTATTTCTGTGCTCTCTGTTCTTCATTGGTCTATATTCATGCCCTTACATCAGTATTGCACTTACTGTGATTAACGTAACTTGGTAGCAAATTTTGAAATCAGGAAGTATGAATTCTCCAACTTTGTTATTTTTCAAGATTGTTTTGGTTATTTGGGGTCCCTTGATGTAAATCTTAGGATGGGTTTTTCTATTTCTGCAGAAAACACCATTAGCATTTTGATGAGGTTACATTAAATCTGTAGATTGCTTTGGGTAGTATTTTATCTTAACAATATTAAGTATAGTATTTTAACAATATTAAGTCTTCCGATCCATGAACATGGGATGTCTTCCCACTTATTTATGTCTTCTTTAATTTCTTTCAGTAACGTTTTATAGTTTTCAGTGCACAAGTCATTTGCTTCCTTGGTTAAGTTTATTCTTGAGTATTTTATTCTTTTAGATGCTGTTGTAAATGGAACTGTTTTCTTAATTTTGTCTTCAGGTTATTCATTGCTAGTGTATAGAAATGCAACTTATTTGCATGAGTTGATTTTGTATCCTGTAACCTTGCTGAATTTATTTATTGGCTCCAACAATTTTTATTCTTATGATTTTATTTTTTCCAAAAATTTTTAAATGGAATCTTGAGAGTTTTCTATATATGATCATGTCATCTGTGAATGAGATAATTTTACTTCTTCCTTTCAAAATTGGAATTGGGAATTTATTGCCCAATGACTCTGGCTGGCACTTTCAATACTGTGTTGAATGGTAGTGGTAATAGCAGGTATCCTTGTTTTGTTCCAGATCTTGAGAATGTCTTTAGCCAGTGAGTATGATGTTAGCTGTGGGCTTTTCATACATGGCCTCTTTTCTTCTGTTTTGCTAAGAGTTTTTTTTTTTATCATAAATGTGTATGGAACTTTATCAAATGTACTTTTGCATCTATTTGAAATGATCATGTACATTTTCTTCTTTCTCCTGTTAATGTGCTGAATTACATGAATTGATTTTCAAAAGTTAACCAACTTTGCATTCCTGGGATAAATCCAGCTTTGTCTTCATGCATTATTCTTTTCATAATCCCTTGGATGCTATTGGACTAGCTATAACAGCTCTCCCTTGACTATATTTTGCATGTGAATTGTTAATATTCTTTAAAATACTTTTTTCATCTGTGTTCATCAAAGAGATTGACCTATGATTTGCCTTTCTTCTGATATCCTTGTCAGATTATAGCATCAAGTTATGCTGGCCTCATTATATAAATTAGGAACTGTTCCTTCTTTTTCTGTTTCTCTAGGAGTTTGGATAAGATTTGTATTATGTTTTTCCTTAAATGGTTAGGAAAATTAAATAGAGAAGCCACATGAGCCTATATTTCTTAGTAGGAAGGTTTTTGATAACAATTTCAATATCCCTAGAGAAATAGGACTATTTATATTTCTGTGTTTTTGTGTGTCCGTTTCGGTAAGTGGTATTTTTTGAGGACTTTATTTTATATAAATTTTTATATGAATTGATATAAAGATATTCATAATATCTCCTTCATTATTGTCTTGTAGTCTCTATACTTTGTAGAATCTGCAGTGGTATACTTTCTATTCATTCATGATACTGGTAATATATGCCTTCTCTCTCATTTTTTTCATTGTCTTGCTGATCACTGGATTTGTCACTTTGGTTAGTCTTTTCAGAGAACCAACTTTTAATTTACTGATTTTTGCTTATTTAATTTTGTTTTCTATTTCATTAAGTTCTGTTTTTGTTAGTAAATTTTAAAATTTCATTCTACTTTTGCGTTTAATTTACTTCTTGAAACACTTTCTCAAGAAAGATATAGATGATTGTTTTATAGTTTCTTCTTTTTTAAAATCTGAATTTAAGGCTATAAAATTTCCTCTAAGCACAAAAGTTGTATGTCAAAAATTTTGATGTTGTATTTTCATTATTTTAAGGCTCAAACTATTTTCTAATTTCTGTTGCACTTTCTTCTTTGATTTACATTTTTTTAGAAGGACATTTGCTTCATTGCCAAACATTTGGAGATTTCCTCATTTTTTTAATGGTTGTTTTTGAGCTTAATCTGCTATGATCAAAGAACATCCTCTGAGTGACTTCAATTCCTTGAAATGTTTTGAAAGTTACTTTATGGCCCAGAATGGTGGATTTTGGTAAATTATCCATTGCCTCACAGGAAGAATGTTTATTCTGTAGTTGTACACAGTGTTCATTTTGTCAGTGAGGTCAGATGTGTAAGTCAGGTTGATTAGATGTTGGTATCCTTACTGATTTTTCTGCTTTTTCTATTTGTTTTTGAGAAAGGTGTGTTGAAGTCTTCCATTATGACTGTAGATTTGTCTATTTCTCTTTCTAGTTTTCCCCAAAAGTCCCCAACCCATAGGACAAGGGCACTGGAGGGCCACCTAGATGTAAAAAGCCATTTGAAGTTTTGTGTGGTTTTTTTTTTTTTTTTTTTAAATTTATTTATTTATGGCTGTGTTGGGTCTTCGTTTCTGTGCGAGGGCTTTCTCTAGTTGTGGCAAGCGGGGGCCACTCTTCATCGCGGTGCGCGGGCCTCTCACTACCGCTGCCTCTCTTGTTCTCTGCGGAGCACAGGCTCCAGACGCGCAGGCTCAGTAATTGTGGCTCACGGGCCCAGTTGCTCCGTGGCATGTGGGATCTTCCCAGACCAGGGCTCCAACCCGTGTCCCCTGCATTGGTAGGCAGATTCTCAACCACTGCGCCACCAGGGAAGCCCCTTGTGTGGTTTTTAATGCTCCTCCTTTCCCCCCAGTTTTATCATACAGATTTTCAAGCACATAGAAAGGTTGAAAGACCTATACAGTGAACACCATGTACCTCCCACTGGGATCCTACAGTTTACATTTTGTTGCATTTCATTTATCATATATGCATCCATCAAACCCTTTCTTTGGGGCTGCATTTCAAAGTTAGTGGTGTAACATTGGCTCACTTCACCCCTAAACCCTTCATCATGTGTATTATTAAATGGTCAACTTGCCTAATTTTAAAATCAAAAGTGGGGACCTGAAACTTAGTTCAGGCACAAGGACAGCTCTTTAAGAGAAAGTGGGCCAAGTAGGGGAGAAGATGTCACCAGAAGGGTTTTCACCTGGAAGACTTAGGATGGTGATGGTGAGGCCGAGGGTCCCTTTCACCTTCCAGGCTGCAGGGATGGGGTCTGGCTTGGCCTCTGTTGAACGCTTCGCATCTAGCAGTTCAGGGCTTGTGTTCAGGATAGGTCTGTTGAGCGAATGAGTGGGGTGCTTCAAAGGGCAGAAGTTGACTGTGTGATTCTGGAGGCTATAAGCCCAAATAAAGAGTGGAAGTTCCTAGAAGGCAGCTTGGGGTCCATTACAAGAGAAAATTTGTCTTTCTTTCTTTTTCTTTTGTTTCTTTTCTTGTCTTGTCCTGTCTTTATTTATTTTTGGCTGCATTGGGTCTTTCTTGCTGCACGCAGGCTTTCTCTAGTTGTGGCCAGCGGGGGCTACTCTTCGTTGAGCTGTGTGGGCTTCTCATTGTGGTGGCTTCTCTTGTTGTGGAACACAGGCTCTAGGTGCGTGGGCTCAGTAGTTGTGGTACGTGGGCTCAGTAGCTGTGGCTCGTGGGCTCTAGAGCACAGGCTCAGTAGTTGTGGTGCATGGGTTTAGTTGCTCCATGGCACGTGGGATCTTCCCGCACCAGGGCTCAAACCTGTGTCCCCTGCATTGGCAGGCGGATTCTTGACCACTGCGCCTCCAGGGAAGTCCTCTTTTTCTTTTTTGAAATACCAAATTATCTTTTGTTTCTACAACTTTATTTTCAGGTAGGTCATATAGTGTACATAGAAAATTCAAAAGGCCCCAAATGGAATACAGTGAAGTCTCTCTTTCCTCCCTCTCTCCGCCAGCCACCCAGGTTTCCCTCCCAGAGGCTGTAGGTTTTCTGGTTTCTTAGTGTCCTCTCAAGTAGTCTCTGCACACACGTAATGATGATGATGTTGGTGACACTACTAATAACACTTACTGAGAGCTTATTATATATGAGCTTGTAGTCCAAGTTTTTTACATACATTACTTCATTTGATCTTTGTAGCAACCCTATGAAGTAGGTACTATTATTACCTCCATTTCAGAGATGCGGGAAACTGAGGCCCAGAGAAGTTGAGCAGCTCAGGAAAGTTCATCCACCCAGGATGTGAATCCAGCCGGTCTGGCTGCTCTCTTGACCTCTTGTTCTATTCCTTTCAGTGTTTCTCGTAACCAACTGCATCGAAAGCTCCCTCCAGTGGCCTGGCAGTGGTGCATTTAACAGTGCACCAGCCTGGGTGAGATGGTGGTGAGCTCCCTGTCCCTGGAGGACATTCAACCAGATGACCCCAAAGGCTTCTCCACAAATAGCCTTGTTAGTTCCCCCCACCAGCTTTAGTTTCTGCTGCTCTGCTGCCTGCAGGGTCAGTCTTCTCTCCTGTCTGTAGGGCTCTCAGGTCTGTATCCTGTTCCCTAGAACCCAAAAGGGGAGCCCTCTGAGCATCTCATAAGGAAGGATGAGGTCTGGGCAGGTGTGGCCGCTCCCTGTTTGCAGGAGGCAGTGCCGAGGCACAGAGTGGGCAGCGGGTGCTACTCAGCCACAAAGCAAGGCTGAGTCTGCCAGGCATGGTCCTCCACACTCCTTTTCAGGTCCATGCCTGTCTCCCTGTGTTTAACCTGGCTTCTGTCCCCCTTCCCACCCCCCACCCCAGGCCTGAGGAGAACCTGTTTGCCTGGAGAGGTGGGTGGGGGCATGTGGGAAAGAGCTGAGTAAAATTCTTCGCTAGGAACAAATCTCATTTTCAAGAAAGTCTTGACAAAATGAGGCATTAAATTACAATATTTTGAAGAGCGTCGTAATTCTATTGCAGACAGCGCTTCATCATGGAATCTGAAAGCTGGGAAAATATAAAACTCATTAGATTAAAATAAACCACCTACTGCTCTAGAGAAAAGCTTATTTATCAATATCAATTTACTTATGATTACTCTGGCCTGCAATTTGTTATTTTTAAGAATTATGATTTGTGTATTGCTCATAGAGATGTGAAATATTTTTTCTTAAATTGAGTGTTTTAAAAAAGATGTCCTTAGTAAAGGTTAGAAAGCGGTTACTGAGGATGAGGAATGGGGGAGGGTCAGGAGATAAATTAAAAGAGGCTGGGGTGGAAGATGGTGAGGAAGTGGGTGTGTGAGGAGCTGAATGGAAGCAGATGTGGACAGAGTGAACCCGAAGCCACCTGAAGCCTTTGGGTCTTTAAAAGAGGGTTTTATTTTTATTCATTAAGAGGAAGGACATCCTAATTTACCAAGCTGTCCAAAAGATGGAATGTGTCCTATGTAGGTAGTGAGCTTTCTGTCACTGGAGGCATACAAGCTCAGGTTCAAAGTCTAGAAGGGAGGATGCTGTAGAATATAGCTATTGGACGAAGAGCCAGCTGTAGTTCTCTCCAATCCTGGTGTTCAGTGATTCTCTGAATCTCACACACGAGGTCTGGAGGGTAGGACAGTGTGGGGCAGTCTTGCACCATGTAGAAGAGAGAGCACTGGATTGGGGCGGGAGAGTCAAAAACCTCCATCTTGAATTCACTGGCTCCCGTGCTCCTGGCTCCAGGCTAGCCCTTGCTCTGTGGTGCTCTGGAAAGGTCTCTGTTCCCGGAGCCAGAGCCTCCTGGGTTCGAATCCTGCTGTCGTTACTTTCTGCTGTGAGATCCCAGTCAAGTTGTGGATTCTCCTTCAGCCCCAGTTTCTTCATCTGCAGGATGGGTCAGTAAGGCCCCCTCATAGGTAGTGGTAAGGATCTGTGACACTTTATAAGAAGTCTAGCACTTGGTACGCATGCTCACCATGTGTTAATACCCATCCCGCCTCCCTCCTGGGCCTCATTTCCTTATCTGCAAAGTGGACTGTCTGCTGGGAATCTCTGGGTTTCTTCTGGTTCTAGTTTTCTGCCCCAGGTGTTCAGTGTTCCTTGTGTGAGGAAGGAAGGTGGTTGGGGTGAGGGGCAAGCCCCAGCAGCTCCTGGCACCTCAGACCTCCTTCATGGCCTCCTGCACTGATGTGGGTGGTTTTCCTGGTCAAAGGACCTGCTGTCAGTCCCCATGTGCTTGTTCTACCTTGGGAAACTGGATCCCCATTTCATAGATGGGAAAGTGGAGGCCCAGAGAGGAGAGGGGTAGTATGCTCGTCTGCTTCCCCCACAGCCCTGGGTCCCCTAGTCTTAAGACTGCCTTTCCTGGGCAGCTCCATGGGTTGGGGGAAGCAAAGGGGAAAGCCTTCAGAATTTTAGGGTGTGTTTGGCATGAGGCACGCCCACTATAGTCTGTCTTTGGGAGAAGCAGTTGTGCTCTGGTCCTCTACTTTCTCTCCTTCACTCCCTCCCTCCCTTCCCTTTATTCTTGTATATTTTCAATACCTAATATTGAACACTTCCTAGGCTGTGACAACAGAATACCCAAGGTGAATAAGTAAGGGTCCAGATTCTAGGGGATTTCAGAGGCCGGTGAAGGAGACAGATGCGCGCGCGCGCGCACACACACACACACACACACACACTGTATGGCATGCTAGAATGGAGTAGTCTGTCTGTCAGGGGCACAGTAGAGTGGAGGAAGTCATGCCGAAGCCTAGCTGGTGAAATCAGAGAACACTTCCCGGAGGAGGTGATGGCCAAGCTACCTGTAAAAGGATGAGAGAGAACTTGCTGTGGATTTTGTGCCCCTACAGAGCTGGGGCTCAGTGACAACCAAATGGCTAACCATGCCCTGCAGCTGGGGCTGGGCTTGAAATCACTCCCTGCCCCAGGCTCGGGGCAAGTCCTTTGCCTCCAGAGAAGGAGGGCAAAGCAGGAAGGCCCTCCTTGGCTGGGTCCTGGTGAGAAGCACATCTGGTCAGAGGTTAGCAATGGACAGGCAGAGGGATAGCTAGCCAGCAGCTCTGGCGGGCCGGTCTGGCCTCTGCAGGTGGGTCTGTTTGCTGGGAGTGGGATGGGAAGGCAGGGAGGGCGGTGGCGGGAGGTGACAGCCCTGGGGCTCACCTAAACAGATTCCTAGTTGAGTCAGTTGAACCGAGGTCCAAAGACTTCAGGGTTTTGGGGTCATGCCTCTTAACCCCCCTGAGACTCAGTCTCACCATCTGGGAAAGCGGGTGCCATTGCCACCCGCAAGGTGCTGTGAGAGCCAGGTGACCTACAAGGCAGCAGTAAGCTGGGCAGGCATCACGGGTGGTGCTCTCTGTCTGGTCTGAGACCACGTGGCGCTGGCTCCCTGGGGGCTTGCGATCCTGGTGCGGGGCGAGGCGGGGCTGTGATGAGCGTGACGACAGTGACATGCCCTACACCTAATGGGCATTACTACTAGTGTTGTTAGTGTTTTGTGAATTAGGCAGAAGAGACGGGGACTGCGGATGGAGCAGAGCATGAGGGCGTTTGAATCGATGGAACGCTCACCATGGGCAAGGCGCGCTTGAGGGCGCTCATTGAATCCTCATAACATCCGCCGAGGAGGTGCTATTCTCTCGGTTTGAACAGAGGGGAGACTGAGGCTGAGCAGGGACTTGAACACAGATGTCTCCCTCCAATCTCCGGAAGCTCCCCGTGTGGAATTGTCCCTTTCTCCCCACCACATAGTGAGATAGCCCGGCGGGACCCCGGTTCCTCACTGAGCTCTTGGTCAAGCATCTAAAACTTCTTCCCCACCAAGGCCCCTCTGGGCTCTTCTTTCTTCCTTCGGGAGCTGCGATAATAGTAAGCATAAAAAGTATCGAACAGCACCTTGCACAATTATGTGGGGAGGAAGCAGCTGTCACAGACCATCTGGGAAAGATTTATCACTTAACTTCCAGAGAAAACTATCGGCTTCCTGTAGAGAGCGAGCCCAGGCCTTATCCCCCTCCTCCCCATTCCCTGGGGTGGGGACATGCAGCCCCCCCCCCACCTACCACCACCACTACCACGGGGATCCCATTGCCCCCACGTGGACCTGGCTGAGAGCGGCTTTCCTGCACCACAGCCACAGGCTGTTCAAGCTGGAAGGGGGCGCATCCGTATCCCTGTCCTGGAATGTTGACTGTGCACCTACTGTGCGCAGGCTTGGGCTGGCGGGGGAGGAGCCCTCAGCATGGTTAGCACAGAAATAAGAACTCGCATGCCTGTGTCAAGTGCTTTAAAGCAGCGTGAGCAGGGATCCCAGACAGAGGATGGAGGGCGGCTTCTGCCTGGGAGGCTGGAAGGGGGTCAAGGGAGACTCCTCAGGGAAGGTGACATTTCAGCCTCTTTCTGACAGGTGAGTCCCCACATGGCCAGGTGGGAGGGAGGGCCGTCGGGCATGGGGACCTGCCCAGGCAAAGGCCTGAGCTGTGACGTCCTAAGTGGCATCTTGCAGGCCAGGATACTGAAGCTTGGAGAGACCCGATGCCTTGCCTGGGGGTTACCACACGATTCACGGCTACCCCGTGATTGAAAATTCCTGTTTGCACCTAAGGAGAAGCAGGAAGAGAGGCTCAGTGCTGAACGGGTGTCCCTGAGAGACTGGAGAGGTCGCAGAGGGGGTCCTGGAGGGGGTTGGGTGGAAGGCAGGCGAGGGAACCAGTTTGACTAACATCACAGTGGGAGAGAGGGAGAGAGAGAAAGAAAGAATATGAATGGGCTCCCAGTCGTTAAGCCCCGGGCTTGGGGATGAGGCAGAGGCCTTTCCTAGGAGTGTGGCTGGCCGGGAGCCTGCCCTGCCCATCTGCCGGGACAACGCCTGCCCTGGCCTGGGCTCTCGAGCTCCTGTGTGGGTGAGACCACAGCAGGAAGTGGGCCCCTTCGTGCTCTCCCTGTCGCCTTCATGCCCTGCGGTCCCCCGGGGACCTGTGCCAGGAGGCGGCCTAGACTCTGCCGCTGACCCCTTGGCTTGTTCTCAGCGTCCAGCTGATCCTCTCGGTGCTGCTTCCTCGTCTGTGAAATGGCCTGGCATCTGCCTGTCTGGATTTGCAGTCACATTCGCGGAGAGACTTTGCAGAGCTAAAATCAGCAGAGATGTCCTCCTGGAAGCGGCTTAGAGCCGGGGGCTGTGCCTCAGGATGCAGCACGGAACTTGCTGGGTGACGGCTGCCCAGCATTCCAGACTCTTTGGGGCAGGTTTTGGGGTGCAGGGGCCGAGAGTCGAAAGGGCAGAAGGAGAGAAGGAGGTGGAGACTTGGAATATATGTGGACCCCTCCATCTGTCTGGTAAGAAAGGGACATACAAAAGGGTGACCTGGCTTCCCTCTCACCCCCAGGTCTTGGGGACACTAGTGAACTAGCCGGTAGAGATTGAACTTGGTCCCACTCACAGTTCCCTTGAGTGCCTGCCTGGCCAATGAGCAAACGACCTTGACTTGTCTGTGGGTGGGGCGGGGCAGGGCGGGGCTGTGGTCAGCATCTGAGAGGCAGAGAAGAGCAGAGTCTGGAAAACCGCGTCCACCTTGCGCGTTACAGAGGCGAGCGGGGACTTTCCAAAGGCTACCCAGCAAGTGGTTGCAGGGACAGGCTCAGGACCTGGGGTCTCCATTTCCATCGCTGGCTGTCAGGCTGAAGGGCTGAATACAAGGGAGGCAGCCTCTGTGGCAGTCAGTTTCCGTATTTGTAACATGGGCTGCTCCTGGCCCACGCTGGCTCACCACTGGGCATGGACTTCAGGTGTGGCAAGATGGGACTAGGTGAGGCCAAGTGGCCTCCCTGGTTGGGGGTGGGAGGCAGCACCCAGAGAGGCAAGCAGAAGGGTCAGCACCCTGGTTGAACTGGCAGGTTAACTGGCTTAAATCTGATACACCTCAGCTTCTACACTAGCTTGCTTTCTGCCTTTTTAAAGTTATTTTTTTATTCTTTAAACAGCTTTATTGAGATATAATTCACATATGATACTATTTACCCACTTAGAGTGTACAGTTCAGTGGTTATTAGTACATTCACGGAAAAGTGCAACCTTTGCCACAGTCTATTTTGGAACATTTTCATCCTCTTCGAAAGAAACCATACCTTTTACCTATCACCCCCATGTCTTTCCATCACGTCAACCCTGAGCAACCACTAATCTATTTGCTGTCTCTATAGATTTGCCTTTTCTGGCTGGACATTTCATATAGATAGACTCATATAACACGTGGTCTTCTTTTGTGACTGGCTTCCTTGTCTTAGCATGTTTTTAAGGTTCATCCATGTTGTATCAGTACTTCATTAATTTTTATGCCTGAATAATATCCCATTGCATGGATACACCACGTTTTGTTTATCCATTTGTCCATTGATGGACATTTGGTTTGACCTTTTTTTTTTTTTTTTTTGGTTTGACCTTTTGACTATTAAAAATAATAACGCTCGAACGTTCATATGCAAGTTTCTGTGTGGACATAGGTCTTCATGTCTCTTAGCTGTGTACCTAGAATGGTATTGCTGGGTCTTATGCTAACTGTTTAATAGTTTGAGGAGCAGCCAGACTATTTTAAAGTGGCTGTACCATTTTACCTTCCCATCAGCAATGAAGGAGGGTTCAGTTTCTCCACATCCTCTCGAACGCTGCTATTATCTTTTTGATTATAGCTAAACTAGTGAGTATGAAGGGATATCTCATTATGGTTTTGATTTGCATTTCCCTGATGACCAGTGACATCGAGCATCTTTTCATTGCCTTATTGGCCATGTCTACATCTTCTTTGGAGAAAGGTCTATTCAGATCCTTTGCCCATTTTTAAATTGAGTTATTCATCTTTTTACTGTTGAGTTGTAAGAGTTCTTTATATATTCTAGATAAGTCCCTTGTTAGATGTATGATTTGCAAATATTTTCTCCCATTCTGTGGGTTGTCTTTTCGTTCTCTTGGTAGTGTCCTTTGAAGTATACATATTTTTAATTTTGATGAAAGCCAACTTGTCTGTTTTTTCTTTTGTTGCTTATGCTTTTGGTCTCATATCTAAGAAACCATTGCCTAGTCCAAGGTCATGAAGATTTATACCTATTTTTCTTCTAAGAGTTTTAGCTCTTTCGTATAGGTTTTTGATTTTGAGTTAATTTTTGTAGATGGAGTGAGGTAGGGTCCAATGTCATTCTTTTGCATGGGACTATCTAGTTGTCCCAGTACCGTTTGTTGAAAAGACTGCTTTTTCCCAGTTAAATGGACTTGGCATCCTTGTTGAAAATCAGCTGACCGTAGACACATGGTTTTATTTCTGGACTGCCAATTCTATTCCATCGATCTGTATGTCTCTCTCTATGCTAGAACCATGCTGTCTTGACTACTAGTTTTTAAATGAGATATTTGCTACTTTGTTTAGATGCTGTTAGTACCCCAACGCAGATAGCTTAGAAAATACAGAAAAACATTAAGGATAAAAAAAATCACCTGTTATCTCACTGAGGAAGATAAAATAAAGATGCAAATGTGTTGCTAGATGTTTTCCATACAGATATATATATATATATAATATATAATTTATTTTTTTCCAACATAGTAACACACTATGAATAGTCTTGTAGCTTACGTTTTCTGTTTAACAGTTTGCCATGAACATTTTTCCTTGTCAATAAACGTTCTCTGAAAACATGATTTTCCGTGGCTGCCTTGTAGTCGGCTACATGAAAGTGCCCTAATTTACTCATGTAAACTTCTGTCATTGATTATTGTCTGGCCTGTTTTTACCAGTAGAAACAGTGCTACTGAAAACATCCTCAAAAAAAACCCTCTGTGCCATGCTTCTGACGATGTCCTTAGGGAAATTCTGGTGGGTGGAACTGGAAAAAAACCTGGAGTTTTATTGTGCCAAATGGCCTCCCAGAACTCTGTACCATTCCCACTAGAGGAGATTTTCCCAAAAACTGCCACGTGGAATACAGTCTGACTCAAAAGCTGTTTAGGAGTTGTTTATGTACTTTAAATATTAATCCTTTCTCAGATATGTGATTTGCAAGTATCTTCTGCAGGTTTGCCTTTTACTCTGTAGATAGTGTCCTTTGATGTACAAAAGTTTTTCATTTTGATGAAGTCCAATATATCTCTCTTTTCTTGCCTGTGCTCTTGGTATTATAGCTAAATCCAGTGGCATGAAGATCCCTCTCTGTTTTTGTCTCTGGTTATATATATTTCATAGTGCTGGTATCAGTCACTCATTGCCTCAGTAAAGCTGTATAACAAACCACTACAACAATCATTTGCTCTCACTCATGTGTCTGTGGGCCGACGGGGGAGGGTCCGCAAGTCTAGGCGAGGCGTGACTGAGCTTGATTCTGGGCCCTGTGTGGGTTCAGTCTTCTCACTCTATCTGGGGCATGTTCCTCTCAGCTGAAAGGCAGGAGCTCAAGGGGCAAAAGCCCCTCTGCACAAGGATCATGCTTCTGCTGGTGTGGAGCTTGGCCAGAGCATCCGTTGGTCTGAGCAAGTCCCATGGTCAAGCCCAGCATCAAGGGTGGGACAGCACCCTCTGCCTACCATGAGACCCCAGCATGGGTGTAGATGCTCAATCCTATGCAGAGTGAAGGGTTGGGACTAATAATTCGATCACCCACAGTGATGACCGGCGGTGGGAATGAACTTGGCAGGTTTGAGGCTGGGAAATGGCTAGTGTGCCTGAAATACGGTGACGGAAGGGGTAAGGAGGAAAGTACCACTTACGGATGCATGAAAGATCTTTGTTAACTGAATTAATCAAAAGAATGTGTCAATGGAAGTGAATTTCCTGAGATGGGAAAAGCAAGGATGGGAACCTATTCAGAGAAGAAATTGGATCGCTGTTGGATAAGTTAAATGTTAGAGACACACCAAGAGGAGATGTTAAGTTGGCAGATGGCTGTATGGGGTAAAGTAGACTCTGCTTGCAAGGAGCTGAGGGTCTTCTTGCAGAAGGAGGATGTGTGAAAGTCTAACTAACCCTTGCAGCTGGGATAGCTGTCTCCAAAAATGTATGAAGGACAAGGGGAGCTGAGGATCCCACTGCCGGCAGAGATCCAGGAAGGCTTCATGGAAGAAGTGGCATTAGAGCTGTGCCCTGAAGCGGGGGCTGGACATGCAAGGTGGGGCCAGGTGGTCTTCCAGATGGAGAGAATAGCCTGGCCGAGGCACAGAGGGAGAACACAGAGTGTGGTGACTGGCAGTGACCCCTTGAGGGAGAGGGTGCAAATTTCAGCAACGTACCAGAGCTGGGCCAGGGTCTGTTGGCTGTTACCATGCTGGTGAGTCGGGAGATAGGAGAAAGGTGAGCTTGATCAACTCTCTTCTTCCTCCCCACCCTGATGGGACTGGGGATCTGAGGATCAGGAGCCTCAGCTGCCTTTTCTGGAACTCAGAAGTAGAGTGAGTGCCCAGTGCTGGTGACGGTATCGGGAAACTGGCCCTTTCCTAATTGTTGGAGGAAGTGCAACTTCGGGCACCCTCTTTGGAGAGCAGTTTGTCAACAGCTATAAAAATATGAAAATCTCCCACTTCACACGGTGTATAGACATGGGAACAAGGATATTCATTGTGGCTTCATTCGTTAATGCGAAACGTTTAAAACAAACTAAATGTCCATCAGCAGAGGTTAATTATGGTCCCCCTGTATAGAACACTCCACAGCTACTGAAAAGAGCAAGGCAGCTCTGTGTGTACTGAGATAGAGCCATCTTCAGGATACACTGCCATGAGAAACACCTAGGAGTAGCATAGCATGAATACCACTTGATTTTTTTTTTAAGAGGAGGAGAGACCTATATGCTATATCCTTACGTGTACCTACAGTACTTCAGGAATTCCTGATTGCCTCTGGGCACGTGTGGACTGGGGTAGAAAGGAGACTCACTTCCTGCGCTACATCCTGCTGTACAATTATTTACCCTGTCTGTGTATGACCTCCAAAAAGGACAGAATAAAATATAGTTCCTACTGAATGATTTTTTAAAAAGTATAGGTTGAGGGGACTCAAGACACCTAGCCTCCTGTGGAGGACGCTGGACCACCTGACACGCCACCATGGGGGTCTCAGGCTGTGCCCCTCGCAGCCCTGCTTGGCTCACCTCCCCCCCCAACACCCCTGGTTCACTCAGTGGGAGCTTTGGGGAGGGACCCAGGGAAGGGCACAAGAATATAATGGCCACAGGGTGGTCTTTTCCCTCCTTCCAAGTAGGGTCCCTGTAAGTGACCTTCCATCCTAGCAGCCTCCCCGGACAGTGGCCTGGATGGTGTGGGCTTTGAAGTGTGGCCATCCGTGGCCCTAACGGTGTGCCTGCAGACGTCTCCTTGCACGCACAAACATCTCTGTGTGTAGTGGTGGTGAATAATCCCCAAATTGTCTTTGATTTCTGCAGTGTATTTCTGTATTTCTATTCAAAGTTGAGTGCGTCTGATTTTATGGGAATTCATAACAGTTCAAATGAAATCGTGGCACCCTGCTGTGAAAATCTCTCAATCCTGAGAAGCTGAAATGCTCAGGTGTCCCCTCCTGCCCTTTCCCTCCCCCTCTGCTCTGTCCCCCTTCCTGTCCCTTTGCCTGCTGGGATGGAAAGCTCTGCCTGTTGGCATGCTGAGTGCACCCTCTGCCCCTGCGTCTCCTGACTGGGCTGCGGGGAGAGGTGGGCGACGGTGACAGGAGGGCCTGCGCAGGAGCTGAGCCCAGAGTGGGCTGGTTTCCCGGAAGAGGAGAGAGTGCTTTGCTCCGACGAGCATGCTTTCTAGTCTGTCCAGGAAGCCAGGCTGCGATGGGCTGCATCTCGGGTTTGGTGCAAAGGCATTTGATGAAACCCCTGCGGATCGGCAGGGGTTTGAGAGGAACCTGGCTCCCTCCAGCCTGGGGAAAGGGGGGACAGGAAGGAGGGGCCCTCCAAGGTTGGGCCAGGGGCCCCCCTGCTGCAGTTCACAGAGCCCAGTTTGCAGATGTGAGAGAGCGGAGGAGTACATTAGGGCACTCGTTTTACTTTTAAATTTCAGGACCTCCCCCTGACCCCCCCACCCGGGGAGACAAGCGCCCTCAGGAGAGGGCCAAGCTTCAGACCTGGGCCTGGTCTCCAAGGCCTGGGCTTTAGCCACTCAGTTGCTAATGCGTCTCAGTGGGCGGAGCAGGGGGATGTCGTCCCGTGATGGGCCTCATCAGACCTCCTCCCCGCGGTGTGGGAAGGTAGCCTGACTGGGCTGGCAGGGCAGAGAGGCAGGGCCTCAGAACTGGGACCCACTTCCCGGGAGGGAGTGAACTCCTGTCCCTAGAAGGGGCTGAACAGCTTCAGAGGGGTACGGTTAGCCTGAGGATCCGCCCAGCTCCGAGGGTCTCCTGTGGCCTTCAGACCTAGGACCGCGGGCCTCAGGGAAGTTCAGCAGAGCATAGGAAGGAACTTTCTAATCAGAGTTGTCTGTCTGTTCACAGGCTGCTGGCAACGTTTTGGTAGGGTGGACACAAGCTAGGTCTCTGACTGTTAAAACATTGAGTGTTTATTATAGAAAATGAGGAAAATGAAAATCGTGTGTAGAAGAATATAAGGTCAGCCATAAACTCACCAGATGAAACCACTGTTTCACGTAACAGTCCTGTACGTGTGCCCCCACACACACACACTCACACATGTACACAGCCGTACACAGTCCTCTGAGCGCTTCCTGTGGACATCCCACAACTGAACCAGTCCCCCTTGGCTGTCTGGGCTGTTCTGTTGTCATGAATAACACAGCAGCGAATGTTCTGTGGCTGTGTCCATGCTCGGCCGTGATGATTTCCTCAGCTAAAGTTCTGGAAGTGGAATCGCTGGGCCACGAGGGTGTACACACCTTCAGGCTCTTCATACGGATTTCAAATATTGATTGATTCTCAGCCAAGTTGCCTCAGCTTGAGGGTGTGGGAGCCCTGGTGATCATGTCCCTCTGGTGGCTTCAAGTGCCGATGACGCCCGCATTCACATCTCTAGCCCCACCTCAGGCCTGAACCCTAGCTGAGGGTATCCTCCTGCCCCATCCAGCATTGCTACTTGGCTGTCAGCAGCCATTCCAAACTCACCGTGCCCCAACCTGAGCTTCAGATCTTGCCCCTCAGCTGGTCCCACCCGCAGCCTTCCCCTGTCCTGGTTAATCGCATCTCCATCCTTCCAGGTGCTTGGGCCAAAACCCTGTGCTCAGTTCTTTCTAGCACAGCTATATCCTCTCCAGCAAGAAACCCTCTCAGCTGTACTCTGAAAATGCCCGGAGTCTGCCAGGTCTCACACCCGCTACCCCTACCCTGCTGGAGCCCCCGGCACATGTGGCTTGCATCACTGCGGTAGCCTCCACAACTGTCTGCCTGTATCTGCCCTTGCCTCCTACTGTGAGTCCTCAACTCCACAGCCAGCGTTCTCCTTTAAACCTTGAGTCACTCTCATCCCTCTTGGCTGTCTGAAGACCACGACTCCCACTTTACTCATGTCCGTGGTTTACAAGGTGCCCATGGTGGTCCCATTGTTCTCTGCCCTCATCTCTTACAACTCTCCCCACTGTGCACGCCGCTTCAGCCACACTGGCGTCCTCGCCGTTCCTCAGGCATGCTAGCACGTCTTGCCCCAGGGCCTTTGCAAAGACTGTTGCCTCTGTCCAGAAGGCCTTTCTCGCAGATAACCACACAGCTCCTTCTCTTGCCTCCTCATGTGTTGGTTCATATATCACCTTCAGTGGTACTAAGACCTCTTGCCGCGCTCCTTCCTTCCTTCCTTAGCACTTACCATCCCGAACACACTGTAGAACTTGTTCACCGACTCTCTGTGTTGGGCTCGCTTAGGCGTGCCAGCTCCCCACCCCCGCCAGGTCATCAGCCTGTTCTCTTCTCTAGGCCGCTGTCTAGCGCAGTGCCTGGCCCACAACCGGTGATGTCGGGGCAGACATGTGCAATGGGGCCACACCTCTCCGTGTAGCTCATAAGCTCTCTCAGGTGTAGGTGGAGGCTTTGATTTTATTTGGGGAGGAGGTGATTCCTATGTGGGGGTGAGTCCCGGGATGCTGTAAGAGCCTCCCCTGCTGGCCCTCAGCCCAGGCCTCCATGAGCAGCAGGTCGTTCTGGGCTGATGACAGGACAAGGTGAAGGCCAGTGTGGGCAGGGTTGCTGCCTTGAATCTGGGAAATTCTGTAGTCTGCTCCCTCCAGGGACAAAGGTGTGAACCTCTAGGGGATGGTGCTGGAGGAGGCGTGGGGGGTGCGGAGGGAGGACTTGGTCAGCCCTGACGGTGCGTGCACTGTCTTATTGGTACTGGTTCCAGGGGCAGTGCCTGTCAGACGTCAGCGTGGAAGGGCAGACTGAACAGGAGGCAGCTCGGCAGCCCTGGTTGTGCCTCTTCTCCTGGCGCACGCACTTGGCCCTGCTGCTGGCTCCTGTATACCGTGGCTGTGGAGCATGTCGTATTCTCACCCAGGTCTGGCTTAATAGCCTCTGAGTAGATGCAGGGTCCTGCCCAGGGCCTTCCCACCAGGTCCTCAGTGTGGGCCTGCCCTGGGGCACATGTCTGAGCTCAGCAAGGGTTGGGGCTGAGGCTGGGAGACCTTGGGCTTGAGCACTTACTGGCTGTGTGACCTTGGGCAAGTGGTTTAACCTCTCCAAGCCCCAGCATGTAGGACACACTACACGCCACGGTGTCTGGCGTGTACTGTGTGCTCAGTAAGTGTTAGCAGTATGCATCCCTGAACTCTGTGCAGCTCACATCTCGGCTCCCCTAGAAGGCTCAGGAGTTCTCTCTTTGCATGGGCCTGGGCAGTGACAGGCACAGTTGCTTTTTGATATCTCACATGCACTACCAACCTTTCTCATGACCCTGTATCCCTCCCACAGTGCCTGGTTCAGGGCTTGGCATGAAAACGGATGTGGAAATTGGCAGCCTGAGGGCTTTGGGTCCTGGCTTTGGGTATGTTTGAGAGATTTCTGGAAAGCTTCCTGTGAGAATGGGTTTTGGGACAGCCGGCTCTAACCCTGCTTGTACCTCTGGGACTTATACCAGGCCGGACAGGAAGCCCAGCACAGAAGGGTGTGTGTCTATGTTTCCTGGTCCAGTGGGGACAGGTGAGGGTCAGTGGGAGCTCAGGCTGAATCCTGAGGGTGGCACAGCCTTGCATGGTAGAGAAGGCCATGGAGCTCTGCTGGCCAGGAGATGGGAAGGCCTGGAGGCTGGGAGAACAGCTGTTTCACAGGGCGGAGCGAGGTCAGGCAATGCCGGGGGACCGTGCCACTCGCTGCAGCCCCGGCACCTAGGAAATGCCGGCAGGCAAAGGCAGCATGTATCGCAACACCTGGCATGGAGGTTGGGGCCCACGGGCCTCTTCCCATTGCCACTAGCCTCTGTTCTCTCTGGACCTTGCTTTCCTCCTCTTGGCCAGAGGGACCAGAGGAAGAATAAGATCTGGGATCTCCGGGAAAACCCAGTAGTAGGATGGACCCACTTGGTCCTGCCCACTCTGCTTCACTCTTTGGAGCCTGTGTCCCCTCGACCTAGTGTCTGTGCCACCTTGCCCCAAGGCAAGGATGGAGAGCCAGGATGGAACAAAGATCATCCCTGCTGTTGGATGCTCCAGAGGTGGCCTCTGCCAATCCCGTCAAATGAGGGCTGTGTTTGGCTGCCCTTGACTGACAGAAGGGGGGCACTGAGGCAGTGTGAGTGCCTCTGAAGGGGAAACAGACATTTAAGGAGAGAGGATGGGGACAGTGCGCCCAGCAGCGTCGAGCCTGAGCCAGCTCGTGGAAAGTGAGATGCATCATGCACTCGTGTGTGTTGTGCACACACGCTCACTTTGTGTCACATTCATCCTGTGTCTATTGTGTTGTGTACTGTCCTCCTTGAGGGAGGGGCCACGCCTTCCCCTTTCATAGATTAGGAAAGGGGGTGGGCAGGGTGGGGGTGGACAGCAGCATGGTGTGATGGAAATAGCGTGGGACTCAGGTCCAATCCTAGGTGACCTCTCTGAGCCTTAATTTCCTCATCTGTAAAATGGGGACAAGAATAACCACATTTTAGAGATATTTGGGAAGCTTGAATAAAGTCATACCTGTGAAAATCCCAGGCTTGTGGGAGTTGCCTAGTAAGTGTTCACTTTCTTCCTTCCTTTCTTCCGCTGCAGACTTCCTGCAACACCCAGCAGAACGGTGTGCACTCCCAGCTATTTGTGGACGATCTTCTTAGCAGATGTTGTTTAATTCTCATAACAGCTGGTTTCCAAAGGCAGAGGGCTGGAGATTTTTTATAAAAGACACTCACTCACTATGAGATGTCAGAGTGTCACTTAATTGCTCTGTGCCTCGGTTTCTCCTCTTGTAAATCAGGGATAATGCTTGTGGTGCTGGCTAGCTTCATTGCAGCATACGGTAGGCTAACGCAAGATAACAGATGGAAAGTGGTTTGAACAGTTAGAAAAAGGCGTCATGCTCAACCTCACTGGTAGTTAGGGAAATGCAAATTAAAACAACAAGGCCATTCCATTTCTCATGCTTCCAATTGGAAGCCATTTAAAAGAGGGATCACTTCCAGGTGGGCGCAGAGGCCCTCTCATACACTTCTGGATGGAGTGGGAATTGCCACAGTCTTTACAGAAGGTAATATGACAGTGGCGAAGAAAAGTTTACAGACGTGCTCTGTGTTGTATTTAATTGGCCCATTAATGCCGCTGTTGGAGAACCAAGATTGAGAGCAAAGTCCCAACACAGTTACATGCAGAGAGATGTCCACGGTGACATTGCCTGTGTGGCAAGAACCTGTAAACACTCACATACCCAACAATAGGGGATGTTTGTCTCCATGATGAAACGTCCATACCATGAACTGTTATCTAGCTCTGAAAATGGAGGAGGTGGATGTGGCAGTGTTGACCTGGAGGGCTGTCTGTGAATTATTATGACATGAGAAAAGTGAGTTTCCTTTGTGTAGAGGGTAACTTCATCATCCTAAGGAGAAACAGCAACCACACCACTCGTACGCCTTTGTAACGTGAACACATCTGCTTGGGTGTGGAGAAGGGCCTCGTAGGGTGCACGCCAGGCCCAAGCTGCCCACTCTGGCCATCAGAGAGGTCATGTTTGGCTCACGAAAATGGAATTATTTGCCAACATTTAAAAATTGAATTCATAGTAAAAACCAAACTTCCAGCTTTTCATTGAGAAAAATCAGAAGCTCTGGGCACACGGCACCCACATTCCCTCTTGGCTGAAATACATCAGCAGCTGCTGCCTTTGGACAGAGTGTTGGCCTCCAAATGGCCATCATTCCCACCACTGGGGTCTCCTCATTTGTATGCCCTGCCTGCCCCTGTGATAGGCTGCTGACCTCTGGAAACGCAAAGGGGTGGAAATACAGGGATATGATGGGCATTTGTCTTTTATTATGTGACAACATCTTAGAATCTTTTACTTCCCACGTCACTGTTTCATACTTGGTAATTAGAACATTTTAAGTACAGTATTCAAGGAAAACACGAGGGCACCGCGGGCCATTGTGTGCGGTGTGGGACAGGATCCATCCTCCACTTGGCACCCGGCTGGGAGGGGGAGTTGGCTCCAGGTCCGGAACCGAGAGATCTGAGCCCTGGGCCCTTTCTGAAGCCCTTGCCCCGAGGTCTTGCAGAGATGTGAAGTCTCTCCACAAAACCCTTTTCTTCAACTCCCTTCTCCTCCCCAAGGCTTTCCTGATCATTTAACGATGAGGGAGGTGGCATGTCAACTTGGGTCCAGATGCTGACCCCACCACTCGCTAGTTGGGGCTCTCTGAGCAAATTGTTTAACGGCTCTTGGCCTTCAGACCTCACCTTGTGAACCGGGGAGGCTAATGTCTCCCAGGCGAGGTGCACAGTAGGTGCTCCCTGAAGGAGGACATGTGGGCCCTTGGCTAGGCCGTGGGGATGCAGAGGTGAGGGGGCCGCGAGCTGAGACACGGAGGTGAGACAGCGTTAGCGGAAGGCAGGGATCCCCAGCTGAGGAGCGTGGGCCCTTCCCGGTGTCACTGCTGGTCTCCAGGGAGGCCTGCTTCGGAGCCGCTGCGGGCGTAAGAAGGAACCAGAGGGCCGTGACCCTGCTGTAAGGGGACCGGGCAGGCCACGGCCGCGATGGGAGGGAGCAGCCCTCCCGCCGCCCACCCGCTACCCCCGCCCCACTACACTTAGAGATGAGAGCTTGCTTTGCTAAGCCTCTGGCAGCTGGACCCCAGCTCTCTCTAGAGCTTAGCTAGAGACAGAAGTCCGGCTCCAGCTTTCCACAGACTTGCTGGGGGGCCCTGGTCAGGTTACCTCCCTTCTCTGTGCCTCTTTGGACGCCATGGCCTGGGGGCTGCTTTCATATCCCAGGTTATGAGATGATACTGCAGATATAAAAACAGGAAAAGACATGTTCATTGGGCACTTTGGCTGGGGGGGTGTCAGCACCCGCCTCCTAACTCTGTCCCCACTAAACCAGGTTCCACCGCCCTCGGGGTATGCTGTCCTGGAGGATAGAGGCAGCAGCCCCTCCCTCTGCCCACTGAGCCCCGCATGTGTCAGAAACCTGTCCCTGTGCCCCCTGAGCCCTGCCCACAAGCCGTGCAGTCGGCCTCTACGAGGGCACAGAGGGGACCGTTGCCCATGCCCTCAGCCCAGTCGTGCCACACCACTCTCAGCACTGGACGATGACAGAACCCCAGGGTACAGACCCTCTCTTCTTCCCCATGTGCCCCCCACCCCCGGCCCCGTCTGCACCGATTCTCCTCCCTTCTCAGGCCCAATTCTCCCCGAGCTGCAGGGCTGAGGCAGTGCTGCACAGCCTGCAAGAGCAGGCGCTCCAATAGGACGTTTCTCACCCTCCCCTCCTATTGTCCCCAGGAGCCATGAGGTGCCACGTCGCTTCCAGCTGCCTCGTGGTCTGGCTGTCTGTGCTGATCTCTGGATGCTGTGGTAAGTTCAGTCCTCCGCCTTCTCTCCCCACAGCGAGCATGGGAGGCCGGGCTGGGCGGTGTGTGGTTGGCGTTTGTGCTCTGGGACTCTCAAGACCCTGCCTTGCCGTGTGTGTGACTGGGCACTCACTTCCCTCTCTGGGCCTCAGTTGCTTCTGCAGCCCTCACAGGGCTGAAAATACCAGCCCTCTCCAGGGCCTGGGACACATGAGGGAAGGGGAGGAGACTTGAGAAATACTTGAGCTCTAAGGGGAGGCATCTATGGCCGTGAACTGTCCTTCTTCTGGGATGTGGGGACTGGCCCCAGTTCTAGTCTGTTTCACAGTTGTCTTTTGAGCACCTACTGTGTGACACTGTGCCCTACTGTGTCCAATTCTGGGGGTATGGAAGAAATGACATTCTCGGGCGCTCAGGGGCTCACCAGGGAGGAAGACACAGATAGGATTGCTCTAAGCAGGGTGGATAAAGTGGTAATAAAGGATGTACAGAGCTCCAGAGAAGCCCATCAGAAGAAAAGATTAATTGAACTTGCGGGCACAGGAGAGACCCAGCCAGAAGGGAGACGTTTCATCTGGGCTCTGAAGACTGAGAAGTCGTTTTAAAGGGGGGAGAGAGAAGAAGGGAATCCTGGAGGAGGGAATAGTTTGAGCGAGGGTGCGGCTGCCAGGAGTCTTCCTTCTCTGCAGGGCGGGCAGCCCTCCTTCCCCCGGCCTTGCAGCAGCCAGGTCAGTGCCAGCTGTAGTGCCCACGGAGGAGGCCAGGAAAGGCCTGGGCATTTGCCTCTCCTGGACACCGGGAGCAAAGCAGCTCTGGTGTGCACGAAGGAAGGCCAGGACAGCAGGCACAGCTGGCTCGGTGTCCCGCGGGACCAGGGTGTCCTCAGGGAAGAGCTATGGGCAGAGCGTGCCTGGCGACACAGGCAAACATATTCCTGAGGGGCGTCAGCTCCTTCTCTCACTCCAGGGAACCGGAAGCCTCTGGAGGAGACCAGAGCTTCATGCTTGGTGGACTGCTGCTGGCATCCTGCTGCCTGAGAGTCCCCTGGCTTCCCTGCTGGGAGGGATCTCTGCTGGGATGCCCCTGTGACGGGGAGCTCACTCCCATCCAAGCAGCGCAGCCTCAAAGACTCTCAGAGGCAGAGCCACAAGGGGTCTCAGACCCTCTTTCCACCCCTGGGCCAGCTGCTGCTCCAGGTGTCAAGTTTCTCCTTTGTAAAGCCCCATTCGGGGAGGGCTCAGTGAGGGGCACCCGAGACCCTCAGCTCTGACCCTCTGGGTTTGCTTGTTGGTGTCCTCAGACTCCTCAGGGACTCTGTGACCTTGGACACTCATGCCCTCCCCCGCCCTCCCCATTAAAAAGAAATATAACAGGTGCTAACAGCTTGGCTGCCTTCGTAGAAGAGGCGCAGTCTCCCCTGGAGCTCTCTAGATCCAGGCGGCTCACGCATCCAAATTGCAGCAGCCATTATAACAGCGACGCCGTGCACAGGACACCTCTGGCAGGGAGGCAGGGTGAGAGGGCAGCGAGGGCTCTTTGTCTTCATCTTGAGGCTGGGAAACGGTGGCCAGAGAGGTAGAGCGATTTGCCCAGGCCGCACAGCAGCGAGTGGCAGGGCGTACAAGGCCTCACCTGGTCACCGCGCTGTGCTCCCTGTCCTGTGCACCTTCCCTGTCATGAGTTGAGGGCGGGGTCTAGGGCTGTGCCCAACATGGCCCTCAGTGAGAACCACTGTGCCTTCAGAGGCCTGGGCAGGTGGGCCTGGGCTGGGGTTGGGCCTTCCTGGTTCCAGTCCAGGCTCTGCCACTTGCCAGTGTCCTTCAAGCCCTAAGAGGAATCCCCTGCCCCATCCCACGGTTCTGAGTGAAGTCTGTGCTTCCTGGTCTGGTGGATGCCTTGTCCTTCCCACGTCACGTGCCTGGACGGCTCCGCTCCTCCACATCTGCCCAGCTTTGCTTCCTTCTGGGATCTTTCCCTTCCTCGCCGCGTGTGGAAGGCCCGTCATCCAGCACCGCGGCTCGAATCTGCCTTCTGTGTGAGCCTCCCCCTCTCCCTTCTCCCCTCAGGCCTGTGGTGGTTAAAAGCTTGATTCTTGGGCTTCCCTGGTGGCGTAGTGGTTGAGAGTCCGCCTGCCGATGCAGGGGACGTGGGTTCGTGCCCCAGTCCGGGAAGATCCCACATGCTGTGGAGCGGCTGGGCCCGTGAGCCGTGGCCACTGAGCCTGCGCGTCCGCAGCCTGTGCTCCGCAACAGGAGAGGCCACAGCAGTGTTGAAATAAATACTTAGAGCTGGTGGACCCGCATCTAGTTTGTAGGGAAGGATAAGTGTGAGTGGGCCAGGGACGCAGGGAGAAGGCATCCGGGGCAGAACACACAGTAGGTGCCAAAGCAGGGAATGAGCATGTGTGGGGCGGGGATAGAGGGGTGCATCGTGGGCACGGGCAGCTGGACTCTCGTTCCTTCACAGAAGTCCTCCCCTCGCACGGGCACTCACGTTCCCACTTGGCTGGAGGCCTCAAAGCTCCTGAGGCAGCACTTTACCTCTGGAGGACACAGCCTTCATGCCTTAAAAGTGTCTTTTAAGGGAACAGGCGACCTGTGGGCACCCCCCTTTCCCACCCTCCCACCACCCTCCCAGTCCCCACTGGCAGCCCAAGGCCACTGGGCTTCCTAGGGTGGGAGCCTGTTCCCAGATCACGGTCCTGCTTGGTATGTGGCAGGCGACGTACGTCCCCGAGGCTCTGCCCAGCCACCCGTGCGGAGCTCTCAGTGCCTCATTATCGGCAGGTCCTGTAAAACAAAGTTTGAAAACGAACGATGCTGCTGCAGGTGACGTTTTTTCTGGCTGGTTTCCCTCCCCTTGCCCCAGCCTGAGCCCATGCCGAATTCCCTGGTCGCCCCTGAGCCTTCTACTCTGGCTCAGCTGCTTTCTGTAAGGGAGCCCAAAGCCCCCAGCCGGGATCCAAAGCCTCCGCCTCTGGCTGAGCAGGCAGCACTGTCATTAATACCAATATTAATAATAGCTACCATTTATCGAGTGCTTGCTGTGTGCGGGAGCATGGCGCTAAGTGCTTTATGTATGTAATCTCATTTAATACTCAACACAGCTAAGAAGTAAGTCCTGTTGTTATTGTTATTTTACACCTGAGTAAACTGAGGCATGGGGAGGTCATATGACTAGAAAGAGGCACAGGGAGACTACAAACAAAGGTGAAGCCCTTGACCACTGGCCTCTGAGCCTTTCTGAGGCTCTTGAGTGTGTGAGGAGCCCCAGGTTCCTCATATGAGAGGGTGGAAGTGTGTAGGCAAGTGCATATGTGTAGTTGTGGTGGTCAGGGAGGGCTTCCTGGAAGAAGGGACATCTAAGGCAAAACTTGAAGGATAAATAGGAATTTGGCAAGTGAAGGCAAAAGGGCCAGCAGTCCTGGCCAGGAGGGGAGAGAGAGGCTACAGTGCTTGCAGAACCAGAAATGACATCAGCTTGGGTGCCTGAGCAGAGGGGGTGGGGGTGGAGATTCCATTAGTTCTGCCTGCTCCCCACTAGGAGATCTCCAGCAATGAGGGAAGTACTAGCCTCTGTGTTCTTGAGCCTGGCCCAAGCTCTGAGGGAGCCAGGGCAGCAGAAATGAGGGAGGGGGGGGCTGCAGCCCACCCATGTTCAGGGCCCCTGGAAGACCCAGCAGGAGCTGCTTACGTGTGTGCTGCACGATGTCGGCCCCATGTGAGACTGACCAACCCCCCCATCCCTGGTTGGTAGGGGCAGAGGGGGAAGTGCCCTCGTTTGCCTCCTTCTGGGGTGTTTTCCAATACCAACAACCAGTTCTCCAACTCTCCAGACACCGACTGTGTGTCCAACAATTCAGTTCAATTCTGATGCTGTCTACCCAGAGTTAGTGCCAGATTCCACAGATTTAAGGGTTCAGCTCTACTCTAGACGCCAGTGGTGAGTCCCAGGCCACCTGTACTTCTGACCAACTGGCTATAAATCAGGGCTTCCTACTACCCTTTCTCAGGTTCAGTTAGCTAGAATGACTCACAGAACTCAGGGAAATACTTTACTTACATTTACTGGTTGAATATAAAGGATACAACTCAGGAACAGCCAGATGGCAGAGATGCACAGGGCAAGCTATGGGGGAGGTGGGGTCGGGTGGGGCTTCCATGCCTCTCCAGGTGTGCCGTCCTCCCAGCACACAGATGTGTTCACCAACTTGGGAGCTCATCAAATATTGGAAATCTCCAGCTCCCCTCCCCTCCCTAGAGGTCGGAGGTGGGCTGAAAGTTCCCCATCTTATCACTTGGTCTTCCCGGGGATCAGCCCCTTTCTGAGGCTCTCTGTAGAGGCCCCACTCTAAGTCTCCTCACCGGGAAAAGGGAACCCTCTTACCCTGTTGGTGGGAATGTGAATTGGTGCAGCTACTGCAAAGAACGGTATGGAGGTTCCTTAAAAAACTAAAAATAGAGTTACCATATGATCCAGCAATCCCACTCCTGGCCATATATCCAGAGAAAACTCTAATTTGAAAAGATACATGCACCCCAGTGTTCATAGCAGCACTATTTACAATAACCAAGACATGGAAGCAACGTAAATGTCTATCAACATATGAAGGCGTAAAGAAGATGTGGCATGTATACGCAATGGGATACTACTCAGCCATAAAAAAGAATGAAATAATGCCATTTGCAGCTACATGGATGGACCTAGAGATTATCATACTAAGTGAAGTCAGTCAAACAGAGAAAGACAGATACCAATGGTATTGCTTATATGTGGAATCTAAAATATGACACAAATGAACTTATCTACAAAACGGAAACAGACTCATGGACATAGAAAACAAACTTATGGTTACCAAAGGGGAAAGGAGGGGCTGGGGAATTAGGAGTTTGGGATTAGCAGATACAAACTACTATATATAAAATAAACAAGGTCCTACTGTAGAGCACAGGGAACTATGTTTACTCTCTTTTAATAAACTATATATAGTGGAAAAGAATATGAAAAATAATATATTTATATGTATGTATAACTGAGTCACTTTGCTGTACACCAGAAATTAACACAACATTATAAATTAACTATACTTCAATAAAAATTTTTTTAAAAATTTAAAGATAAAAATAAATCACCTCATTGGCATAAACGTGGGTGTGGTCAAGGGGGCTCCTTATGGATATAACAAAAGACACTCCTGTCACTCTGGAAATTGCAAGGAGTTTTGAAGCTCTGTGCCAGGAGCTGGGGGCAGAGACCAAATACATTTCATATTATACCATACTACTGAAGGCCTCTGGGGGGTTGCTCAGGGGACAGAGGAAGCCAGCCTTGGGGAGGCTTTGTGGGAGGGACTTGTGATATGGGGGACTCTTCATAGATATGAAATTCCTCAGCCCATGACGGTATCACGCTGTCCCCTTCCAGAGCCAGCCTCCAACCTGAGGCTGTCACAGAGTGGTACAGGGTTACCTGCACAGGCTTCCAGGTCTGGGTTCCAGTACGGCCCATGCCACACTTACCAGCTGTGTGACCCTGGGCAAGTTACTAGTTACCCCCTCAAAGCCTCATTTTCCTCAGTAGTAACATGCAGACGTGACAGCACATGTTGGACCATGAGGATTGGTGGAGATGGTGTAAGCGGCTGGTACGGAGGAGGCTTCCATAGATGGCAGCTATTATCATTGTTGTTATTGTTGTTATTAATCACGTGGCATCAGCTGGCCACTCCTTCACACAACAAATAGCTGCTGAGGGCCTTCTAAGTGCCAAGTCCTGTTCTGGGCACCAGGGTTGCAGCACTTAACACAGCAGACAGCCCTTGTCCTTGCCAAGCTCCCAGTCTATCTACAGCTGGGAGGCCCAGTAGACATACAATGTGAGCCGCATGTGTGGTCTTAAATTTTCTAAGAGGCGCATTAGAACAGAAACAGGTGAAACTCATTTTAATAATGTATTTGACTTAATCCAGTATAGCTACAATCTTATCATTTCCACGTCATCAGTATAAAAGACGAATGAGATATTTCACACCCACTTTTTTGTACAACAGCTTCAAAGTCCTGTGTGTATTTTACACGTCAGCACATCCTAGCGTGGACCAGGTCTCAATAGCCACACGTGGCTCGTGGCCTCGCTGAGCGAACGACCTGACAGCCTTCTGCCTGCCTACTGGCGTTACTCCCCGTAGGCCTCGAGGCAGAACAGCGAGCTGCCAAGGTCCTGGAAAGGTGTCTTCAGCACTGGATGCAGGTTCAGTGCCCACTGGAGCCCCTACTCTGTGCCCCTTGCAGAACGCATGGAGCTGGCACGAGGGTACTTGACTGATGCTCTTGTCCTCTAACTTCCAGGCCAGGTGAACCGACTGCCCTTCTTCATCAACCACTTCTTTGAAACATACCTGCTGATCAGCGAGGATACGCCTGTGGGTGAGTTGGCGCAAGGGCTGGTGGGCAGGCTGGGTGGCGTGAGGTGGGCTCCTTTCCCACAAGTGAAAGGAATCTTAGAGATTGAGCTGATCTTCCCCCTGTTATTGGAAACTCTTCCATGGGGTCCTGGATGGGTGTTCGTGTGGCCTCTGCTTGGTTGCCTCCAGGGATGGGACACTCATTACTTCCTGTGGTGGCCTATTCCAAAAGAGAGGAGTTCTCAGTGTCAAAGAGTTTATCACATTGAGCCCAAGTTGCTTGACTTTCACTTCCGCACTAATTTTGTCCTACAAAATGCCTCGTTCCTCTTCCTTGTGAAAATTTGAAGATGAAAGCTCTTGTAGAGTTTGTTTTGTAGCCTTTTGTACTTTTCCGTGATTACTGAGTTTTCTGCACTGAGTATGCCTGTTTTTTTGTCATTAGAAAAAAAAATTATCTAGGAAGTGATCACGAGCATCCTGGTACCCGCTTCTCACCACCCGCCCCCAGCTTGAGTCACCTCATCACCCAGGTCTATCCTCACGAGCCCCTCCCGAGGGCCTGGCTCCTACATCTGCAGCTGGAGGCCGGCACGCATAGCCCCATGGCCTTAGCTCAGCTCTAGGGACCCTGAAGCTTCTCAGGAAATGGGGTTGAATTGAACAAACCCATCTTGCAGCTGTGCTGACGGGAAGGCACTAGTTCTTGTGAGCATGGAGGAAAACAGCGCCAGGAGGTGCCACTCACCTCCACCAGCACTCCCTCTTGTGTCCTCTCATTCTCGTCCGTGTCATTTTAGAGAAAGCGCTTGTAATCTGGGGCTTCCTACACTCAGGTCTGCCTGCTTCATGGGTGTCAGGGTGGGGCTGTGGGCCAGGAGCAGCGCGCGCCGGCAGCCGGCACGGTGCGTCTTTCTGGAGCATCACTTGCACCTGAAAATGAAGCAGGATGGCTTGGAGAGGGGAGGGCTGTGAAGATGCTTAACTAATAGGTCATTTCAAGCACTCTTTCATAGTGTAAGACCAAACATAGATGCAAAATTCTTCAAAGAAAATCTCTGCTTGAAGAGGGGAGCCTTAGTGGGCCCCAGACTCTCCCCTGCTGTTTGCAGGGGCGCATGAGAAGCCCCCTGCAGAGGTCTTTCCTTCCACTCTTCCTTCTTGTGTGGGTAGGTGCTGGGCACAGCAGGTATTCTGACTATTGTGGGGATTGGCCCCATGGCCCAGTGACACCGTCTAGGGCTGTGGGGACCCACTGTGTAGAAAGTGGCCACTCTTTTGACGATTAGCAGCCCCATGCTTCAGCGTCGTGAGGCTGGATTTGGGGATTGGTGTTTGGGCATCTGGGTGTTTGAAGTGTCCAGGAAGGAGGCAGATTGCCTCTCTGAAATGTCCTTCCAGAGGCCTAGCTCACCTTCTGAGGGGTGGAGAGGATGGCCGGCAGTCCCTTGGGGACCCTACTGAGCCGGTTCCTCCCTTCTGAGTTGGGTCAGGGGATGGTGTTTGTGGCTGGCTCCTCCGCGGGCCCAGACCTGGTGTGCGGCTGGCGCGGAGGCAGCAGAGAGGTGCCCAGTGCCTGTGGATCCATAAAAGATGAATGTTAGCAGCGTTTATCACCACTAGGGGTTCTGCTCTTTCCAGTTCATTCATCAGTTTATCAGATGCAGATGGGGTGCCCCCTGGGCCAGGCCTGGGTGCCGTGGATTCAGAGAGGAACGCGACCGAGGAATGAAGAAGTCAGCGTCGCGGGCGATAGAGGCTAGGTTGGCTGTCTGGTTAAGCCCCAGTGGGGACTGAAGGGGGCCGAGTCGTGCCTCTGGGGGCAGGGCAGAGCAGGAGGAAGCAGGAGAGCTTAGGGGGAGGTGGTGGTGGCTCTTGCGCAGAGTCCTGAACGGGTCCTTTCTATTGCTTCACACACTACTTCCTGTGGCTGATTTTTATAAGCGTCTGTTTGAACCTCATCCTCCTGGAGATTCCTTTGTGGTGGAGGCAGTATATCTGGGACAGGCAGGCCCCTGAGGCAGAGGTGTGGCCAGCCACTCACTGAGCGGGGCTGCTGGCGGGGAGAGGTGAAGGCCCCCTCAGGTGAGCGGCGCCAGCCCCGTCACCCCGTCTGTGGCCCTGCGTTGCCCTGCTCCGCCCTGAGTGCCTGTGCTGCAGGGAGGGTGACGGGGTTGGGAGGGGCGGCTATTGCTGGGCCAGTGCTGGCAGTGATACACCCTGGGCTGGACGCCCCCAGCGAGCCCTCCAGCAGGCCTTGCTCCAGGTACCTTTGGCTCTGGTTCTTGATTGTCTTTTGCAAACGCAGGCATCAACTGGCCTCCAGGAGTAACTCCCAGGACTCAGCCCCATTATGGCTGTGTTTGGCAGTCACAGAGCGGGGCGGACGGGGAGGTGCATCTGATGCGGTGGGGATTGATCCCTGGCTCTGGGAGGCCGCAGGAATGAGAGAGGGTTCAGTGAGCTGGAAGACAGCTCTGCTCATCTGTCTGGGCAGGGGCCAGTGCTGAGCTGGACCACACCCTCCTGCCCTCCTCCCTTCCTTTTGCATCAGGGTGGGGCAGCACAGCTCTGCCCTGAAAGTCATGAGCCCAGTTTCTGTTCCTTGCTGTGTGGCGTTGGGCACAGTGCCTCCCCTCTCTGGGCCTCTATCTCCCCATCTCACCAATGAGAGGGCATTGGAAAGATGGGCCCAGTGGCCTTGAGCTGGGGCAGTCCTGCTAGCCCAAGGTGTCACATCTCTGGGCCCTCAGATAACACAGCCCTGGAAACCTCCACTGAGTGCTGTCACCTACTTGCCCTGGGCCATTCAGAGGATGCATATGGACTGACGTGGACAAAGCAGGGTGCAGACCTCTGACCAGCAGTGGCCAGGGTGAGGGTAAGGGTGGAAACAGCTTGGCAAGGAGACTGGCCCTTTGCCTGCCATGTGGAATGGGGTGGCCTAGAGACTTGACTTTGAGGCTTGCCTCTCACTAACCCTTTGCTCTCTGAATCTCAGTGCTCCAAACTGTAAAATGGGACGGAATACTCTCCTTTCTGGATTGTTGGGCTGTATACACACACTATAGTTAACTCCAAAGCTTCCACACCTAGAATGCTTTGTTGTTACACAAAAGAGAACTTATGTGTGTCCCAGGGATGGCTGGTTGGACTGTCCTGCTAGCCATGGGCTTGCAAGGGGGACAGACAAACACATAGGTGAGCTGGGTCCAGTGGGGTGGTTGGTACCAGTGGCTAGAGCCAGAGACCAAACTAGTCTGAAAATGTCAGCTTACCAGAGGAGTAGGTCAGAGCTGCGGGCAGACCAAACTTCCAGCTCTGGGACAGATTATCCGGCTTCTGCTTGGACCCCCAATGAAGGGGAACTCATGATCTTACCAGGCTGCTCATTTCTGTGCTGTGGGGACAGTTCTGGGAATGAAAACGTCTTCCTAATGTTACTGTGAAATCTGTCCCTGCAACTACTACCCACTGCACCTAATTTTGACCACTGGAGCCTCACAGAATAATAATGATAACATAACATATGATATACTATATATATATAATATATATTATTATCCTAACAATGTTTACTGAGTGCTTGAGGCAGTGTCCTAAGTGTTTTAATTCGTTTTTAAGTTCCTTTTAAGAATGGAAGGTAGAGTTTGATTACAGGCTCTATCAGAATGTAGTTTCTGTGAGTGTGCTCTCCTGGGTTAGAGATTGGGACTTTCATTCACCCCAAACCTTCTGAGCCTTCCCATTTTTCATGCTCTTGCCTCAGTTTCCGACTGCGGGCCAGCGGCCACGTGCCGGGGAGCGCAATGGGAGGGTACGGCCCAGCCATCTGAAATCCCGTGCGGAGGCTGCATGTTCCATCTCTGTCTCCTCCTATCTCAGCTTCCAGTTCCCTCTGCCTGATGTTCTTTTTGTAGACCACCTCCCAGCTGGAAAAGACAGCAGCCAAATGAAGTCATTAAGTAGCTCTGCCTTCCCCTTCCAGGCCCCCCTTGTCCCTGTTTGTCTTCTGCAGACGTGGACTGGCAGCAGAGCCCGGCCTGGGCGGGGCAGAGCAGGAGCACAGTGGAGACGTGATGCCTGGTCAGACTGGTTGGCATAGCCCACACCTCGGCCCTGGCTGTCGGCAGCGAATGGCCTCATGGCACCTTTAGGATGAGGGACAGGGGGCAAGGATGCTGTCTCTGATCGCCCTCCCCAATCCACTCCAAACACTCCACCAATATTGCTCGTGTCGGGACCACCGACCACCTCCCTGTGGCTAAAGCTGACCGTTAATCCTCAGGCCTCGTGGCCTTTCAGCAGTTATCTTTATTTCCTCCGGGACATCACCTCTGGCTGTGCTTTCTCAGTCTCCTTTGCCTGTTCCTCTACTTCTCCAGGGCCTCTTGGCACAGAGGGCCCCGGGGCCCGGCTCCTCTGTCTCTTCTCCATGCTCTCACTCCCGTGCCATGCCTAGTCTGGCAGCTCTGGGTACTACCTGTGTGCTGACAGCCCTGAGGCTTCTACCTTCTGCCTGGGCCTCCTCGCAGCAGAGATTCTAGGCTCATACACCACCTCTGCATCCATTTCCACGTGGATGTCTAAAAGGCTCTCAACCTCAGTCTAAAGCCACACTCCCAATCTTCCCTGCAAACTCCTGCTTCCCTGCAGCCTTTCCCATCTCAGTTAGTTGCAACTCCAGCCTTCCAGTTGCTCAGACCAGCAACTTGGGGTCTTCCCTGACTCTTCCCTTCCCCCCCACCTCATATCCAGTTCATCAGGAAATCCTTTTGGCTTGATCTTCAAAATATTTCCAGAATCTTCTCACTTCTCACCGCTTCACCTCCTACCACCAAAGGCCAAGTCTGCATTATCCCAACAGCTTCCCGATGGTCTCTGCAGTCCCCCTGCTCCCTTTGCCCTGCTGCAGGCTTTCTCACCCTCCCAGCCAAGTGGTCCTTTTCAACCTGAGACAGAGCCTGTCACAAGGTCAGCTCAAGTCCCTTCACCCACCTGGAATGAAAACCGTGCTCTTAAATGGCATCGAGGCTGTTTGCAGTCCAGGCCCTGCTACCACTCAGACTTCACCTCCTTCCCCACACCCCCAGCTCGCTCCACTCCAGCCACACCGGTCACCCTGCAGTTCCTCGAGCAGGAAAGGCGAGTTCCTACCTCTTGCTCCTTTTTCCTGGAACGTGATGAACCTCCGTTGGTCAGTCAAGTCAGTTCACATGCTGCCGCCTCTGTGTGGCCTTCCTGGCTTTCTCCAGGCGGGGTTCAAGGGCTGCTTCCTTTGCTTTCTCCTTCTCTATTAGTCCCAGTCGCAGTGCTGTTATTACTCAGCTGCTCATCTGTCTCCCCTGTTGCCCTGTGAATGCTTCCAGGTGCCTGGGCCATCTCTATGTCCCCTGCCCACCCCCCGACCCCGTGCCTGGCTCATGCCTGGGGCTTGAGGTGCCTTGGGGGAGGAGTGAAGTCTGGAGTTCGTGAGTGCGGGGGGAACCTTCCCGGGCAGGGGCTGGGGCTGGCTCCATGCCTGCTCGCCATCCTTCTGGAGTCTCAGGCCAGGCGCCCCCCTCCCCAGGGTATCAGGAGCGAGGTGTTGGTGATGACAGGGATGGCTGCCCAGGGAGAGCGCCCAGGAGAGCATGTCTCCCGTCACCCCAGCTGCCTGCCCACCCCAGGCTGTATGTGGCATATTTGCTGCGGACCCTCGGGGCACCGAGCCCTGGCTGGCCTCCAGGGAGGGACACAAGCAGCAGCATGAGACCTGGCTTGGAGGCACCGAGCTGACCTAGGAGTTCTGAGGGGGTGGAGGGCATCTAGTCCGTCTACCTTGGCTGCCACCCCAGTCCTCACTCATCAGGTCTTGGAGGGGGACAGTGTCCCTTGGGGCTGGGTCCCAAGGTCACTCCTCCTATCCCAATTCTGAGTACCGCCAGTCCAAAGCCTGCCAAGCGCCTAGAGAAAGGAGTGAGAGCTCTTTGTCGTGGCCTGTCACCTACCGCTCCTCACCTGCTCACCATCACGGGGACCGCTCAGCACCCCGACACCTCAGCTCTGTCTCGCCGCCACACCCTCACCCGCGCTGTCCCTTCGGCAGGGAGTGCCCTTTCCCCTTCCCTACCTGGTGAATCCCTACTCATCTTTCGAGGTGTAGCTCAGATGTCACCTGTCCTGGGAGGTGCCGTAGCCTCCGCCATCCCGCACCCTCTGTTTGCTTTGAATTCACCTCTATGAAAGCTCTTAGCAAGTCCTATCATGGTTATTTGTGTGTAACTCCCCATTGGCTGTTCATTTTTACTTACTATCTTAATTAATATCAATGTTACAATTAATTATCATTTTGGTATTTATGCGTAATATAAGATTGTAGAACGATACTATTAGCTAGCGTTTATTGACGGCCAGCCTCCGACCAGAGCCTCACAGTGAATCCCAGAGAAGTGGCGTCATGTCCACTGTGCAGCCCAGCAAGCTGAGCCTCCTGGCACATGTCCTCTGCGCCAAGCACAGTGCGTGGTACAAAGTGGGCCTCAACAATCGCTGGTCGGATGAGTAGAGGGATGAAGGAAGAATGAAAGGCTGAGTGGATGTTCAATGTCTTGCCGATTCCCCTCCCCTTGGTCCTGGTCCCTCTGTGTGTCACCAGGGTGGTTGCTCATGGAGCCGACTTCCCCAGGCAGACCCTCCCGGACCTCCAAAGCGTCTTGAGCCTCAGTTCAGGTGATAATGCCCGCACTAATCACCTACATGGCTAAATTAGCCTTGTCAGGAGCCGTTAAGGCAGGAGCTCGGGACTCATTAGGATGCATCAGGCCCAGGCAGCGCCTGGCACCACTGCCAGACGGCGCTGATTAATTTCTCTGCAAACTCCATCAATGCCCAGCTGTTTCGTCTGGACCCAGCGAGAGCAATTTTCAGGTGGGCTGACCCGCATCGGCGGTCTCGGTAGACGGAGGAGCTGTGTGCCTGCAAGCACGCAGACAACTCGCCGCAGGGGCAGGCCCCACTGGGTGCAGCGTGGGAGATGCGGGGATGTTGACATGAATGGCGGGGGCGTGGGCAGCACACACTCAGGGATGGCATGACGTCCAGGCATGAGGCTGTGGAGCAGATATGAAGAGGGGCAGGTTAGAGGGGAATCTGGAAGGGAGTTGGGTCTTTCCTGGACCATTCTCTGTACCTGGTGTCCCCCGGGAGGGGCTATTTATCCTACCGTGTATCCCTCTTCCCTTGTCTCAATAAGGGGAAGAAATCATCTCTCGGGAGAGGATGGAGAACCACAGGATGAGAATGAGTTTTTCCTTAACCGGAGTGTTCCTTAGGACCGCCACAGGGAAGAGGGGGTCATTGTCCCACAAAGCAGCTCCCTGGCAAGGGCCGGTGGCAAAACTACAGGAATTGAAGGGTTAGAGGGACGTGGATATGAGGAGTCCAGTGGGGGTGGTTCCCAAACATCATCTGGGTGTGTGCTCTGAGCATGGTTTGGGCTTTTCCGCCTGCCGCCTGTACAGAGGCAGTGTAACTGCCTGATAACTGATAACTGATAACAACACAGACAAAATTAGAGTGCCTGAGACAATAACAAGTGCTAAGGAGAAATAACCGTCTGTGGTTGAAGTTAAAGTCAGAGGTACACAGTGGTAACAGCCTGTATTCCTCACCTTCACTTTTACCCCCCACCCAAGGATCCTCAGTGGGCCTGCAATGAACAGCTAGGGCCTCCTATAGGACAATTTGATGATCGCTAGTCAAACACTCCCACTTTACAGATGGGGAAACTGAGGCCCAAGTGGGGAGCTTGCACAAGGGCCTCAGAGAGTTACTGTTGGATTCCTGCCCTAACTTCTCACACCATCTGCAAAAGATATTCAAGAGGGCTCTGCCCATGCAGGTATGGGGTTCCTCTGGGCCTAGGGAAGGAGGGGCGTCCTCCTGGATTGGTTGGCTGTGAGCTTGGGATTTGATGTTTACGGAAAGGGCTCCAGGTGCCTCAGAGCTGCCACAATCTGGGGTTGGAGTGCTTAGGGAGGGGAAGTGAGGGTAGCCCAGAGGCTTCCTAAAGCTGTCAGTACTGGGTGAGGTTTTGGAGGTAGGAGGTGATCTAGTATCTGTCCAGGTGATCAGATGCTGGGAGCAGCCGGTCTGGGACCCCGGCTTCCTGGTGACCTCACAGAGCAGGGATTTTACTCTTCCTTCTGGGAGGTGGGGGATGACACAGGACTTCTGGAAGGGCCTGGATGCCTCTGTGCCCTCCTTCCTTTCTGCCTTTCTCCAGGTCAGCATCGGCCCTCAAAGGGGGTTATAGGACAGATTAGTACCCTTTGGGGGGATGCTGGGCTGTAGCCTCTCCAAGAGGCCCCTGCCTGGCACACTTGGGGCCTGTGGCAGCCCCAGCCGTGGACCACTCGATACATGGGTGGGGGTGGGACGGGCGTTTTGGATGCAGCCGTAATATCACTAATGATAACGATGACGTGCCACATGTCGTGCAGGCAGGCATTAATGGGCTGCACTGCACACCTGTGCCAGGCTGCGCCTGGAGGCAGTGTAGGGACACACACATTAAAGACAACTGGGAAAATGGCAGCTATATTTACACACTTACTCTGTGTCTAGGTAAGCTCTTCATACACATGGCTTCACTGAATCCTTGTAGCAGACCGAGAAAGGGGGCTTTATAATCCTCACTTTACAGATGAGAAGGCAGAGGCTCAGAGAGAGTGAGTAATTTGCACAGGGTCACACAGCTTCTATAGGATAGAAATGGGCCCGAGCCCAGTGCTGCCTGACCCCAAAGCCTGTGCAACTTAACCACGACTTTGGGATTCTGTGTGTGGGTCATTGCTTTTAAGGAGCCCCGGTTTGGAGTGGAGAAGAGGATGTATGGTAAATGCCCAGACCAACCCCAGGCAAGTGGGAGGGGTGAGCTCCAGGGCGCTGCTAATGTTCAGGCAAGGAAGGACTTCGTTCTGGGCCTGGCGAGGGGCAGGTTCCTAGCAGAGGCGTCGTTGAGTGACTGGGTTTACACGCAGAAGCCACGGGAACAGCATTTCAGAAGGCCGTGGACCAGGCCCACCAGCAGTGGGGTAAGCAGCTTGTGTTGTGTCTTGGATGGCAGAAATAGGTTGTTGGAGTTAAAAGTAAAAATAATAGTAGTAATCATTTAGTAGTTGTGGTTTACTAGTTAGGTTACCTGAGTGATCTCATTGAATCCTTACAGCGGTGATGGGAAGTCTGCTCCATCACGGTCCCCACGTTACAGGCTCAGAGAGATCAGTCAAGCTGCCCAAGCTCCCACGGGATTTGAATCCCAGGAATTCAGTCTTCAACATCCACACCCTTACTACCCCACTCCACCACCCCTCGGGATTTTTGAGGGCCTTTCCTCAATCTGTCACCCAGGAAAGGGTCTCGGTGACCAAGGGTGCACACCAGCGAGGAGCTGGATGGAGGGGAGAGTGGCCAGCACAGCTTGGTCTGGGAGCAGAGGCCCTGGACTCAGGCAGGAGCCTAGGTCCCAGGACTGACTCTGCTCCCATGCAGCTGTGTGAGCTCGGGCAAGCCGATTTCCCTGTTTGGGCCTTGCTTCCCCAGTTATTCCGAATATGCTGGTGCTTGCTGGACGTACTGTGCAGAGTTGGAAATATTGCTGAGAAATGACTGGGGAAATAGATGAGAGTGTGAGATTAACCAGGTTGCTTGCTCCTGGGCCCACGGCCTTTTCCAGTGATCAGCAGTTAAGGAGGTGGGGGCTTCAGCCAGCTGTGCTGTGGCCAGGCGGCAGGCACCCCCTTTCGTGGGGCTGGGGGGCTGGCAGATGAGCCTGGCTCAGCTGTGTCATTGGGCGAGGATGTGCTGAGCTTGCAGCCAGCCAGGAACACTTGGGCTCTCTGGGAACCAGCCGAAGGTGTGATTTACAAGAGCTGAAAATCCTCCAGCTGGCTGGGGAGACGGTGGCAGGCAGAGCCGACTTTGAACTTGTCATCACTCCCCTCACCCTGACTGTTTACACGGCTCAGGGGACCTGGCGCCTGACTGTCCAACTACAGCTTAGTCCGGAATAGGAGATCTAGTCTCTGTGTCAGCCCTGGACTTGGGTTTGGACACAGGAAAGTTGTCCTTTGGTGTAAGGAAGGGTGCCATTCCCTTCCTCCTCTCCCCCATCTGGGCACAGGGCACCAAGCACTGGCAGGGGAGGCACGAGGCCTGGGTTCTAATCCCAGCCGTACCTCTTGTTAACTCTGTAACCACAGGCAAGTCCCTTAGCCTCTCTGAGCCTCTTTTTTCCTCCTCTGAAAATGGGGCTGATCACACTTGCCCAGCTGACTTCACAGGGAGCTTTACGAAAGAGCTCTGAAAACTAAATTGCCATGTAAGTGGCAGACTTTGTGTCTATTGAGGTATTTGTCTTGAAGGGCCTCCTCTTCCAAGAAGCCCTGCATTGCATCTTGAACAAGTGTGGACTGTTATCACCGGCTATTTAAATCTCTCTATGCCTCAGTTTCCTTGGTTGGAAAATGGGGGTGATGGTCACACAGTGTATACTCATGGGCTTAAATAAGTTAATTAACTTTGGACATTAAGAAATGTGGTTGGCACTAATATATGCTAACCATTTTTGTTGCCATTGACTAGTGCTTTTCCCAACTAGGAGAGAAGTAGCTTGGGGACAAGGACGATACCCTTAAGTGGCCAAAGCCCACTATGCCCAACACATAAATATTTGGTGTGGTTTACGTGTTACTCTTCCAAGGGCATTTTCGCGTTGCAGGTGGGAGAGGCCCAGAGGTCCCGGGTCCCACCTCCCAGCCTGACCGGGCATGCACTCGGCACAGCTGTCTGCCAACAGGTAGTGCAGGCATGGGGTGGGCCCTTGCGGCGGTGGGCGCTCCCCGCCTCATCGGCTAGTGAGCGCACCTTCCTGCTCATGGGCTGTCTGCCTCCTCCCGATGCTCCATCGGTCCCCCTGTGCCCAGAGTTCCCTGCAGTCAGCCTGTCCCTCTTCACATGATGCTGTCCAGGGTCTGAAGACAGAAGCCTGCCCCTGAATGTGCTCTGTTTTACTCTGGAGGTCCCGGCTCCTGTAGTCAGCCCTCAGACTCAGGACAGACTTTCCCACCTGCTCCCTCCCACTCACCCTCTTGTGTGCCACGTGCTGTGTCCAAGGGTTTTGCACGCCTTGCTCCCTGGGAAGGGGGTGGATATTCAGCGCATTTTACAGATGAGGAGACTGAGGCTTAGGGGGATTGCCACCTGCCCAGGTCATTAAGCGAGCCGGATCCAAGCCCAGGTCTTTCCCCCTCCACAACCAGAACTCTACCCTCTTTGCAGGTGAGTGGATCAGGGTAAGCGAAGAGGAGAACCTTCTAGCCCTGGGCTAGAACAGAGGCCTCTCCCACCATCTGTGGTCTCTCTTCAGCTTCCTCACTCTGCCCTCATAATACAGTGGATGGAGGGGATGAGAGCCTCAAACTCTGGTCCCCTCTGGCCCCTTCCCTTGAGTGAGGGAGGGGGTCTTCCTTGGCCACCTCTCTGTCCCCACATCCTGATATCACGGCGCTGCCCATGGACCCTCCTCTCCTGGGCTCTCGTGGCAGCAGGAGTGTGTGCGGCGGCAGCCCTAGCGCTTCCTAGGATTGATTTGGCCTTCGAAAGGATAATTCAAGATGAATATGCTGGCGTCCAAGCGGAGTGAGACGGAGGGATTATTGAGTGTTGAAGCTGCTTCGCTGCATCAGCTGCTTTATGAGCTCTCCAGAGAGCCCTGTGCCAGGGATAACTCAGCCCTGACGGGCAGGGAGGCAGCGTTTTGGTGAGCAGTGCCGGTGGGGCCCGGGCACCTCACTGGCCCCACCTGGGTGCCAAGAAGCGGCTTCCCGCTTCACTGCAATGCAGGTCATTGTCCCTCCCCCTTTGTTCATCCTGTGCTGCCCCAGGATGTGGGGTGAGGACAGTGGCACCCGCCTGCTGGTTCCGCTGCAGCCTCTGGCTCCAGGCTGCCTGGGACAGTGCAGGTAGGGTGGAGGTGAGTGGACCAGAGCCTGTGGACAAATCTCATTGATTTCTGGCAGACTGTTACCCCTGGGGGCAGCCCAGTCCCATTGCCAGGGACACTGTCTCTGCAGGCTGGCAGATGCCCTGGCAGATCAACACGGATCCGTAGTTGGGGACCCAGTGAACTACTGGGGACGTGCTTGGGGTTAACACACAAGGGCATGAGGTTTGGGGAGCAAAGCTCCCTGTGGGGCCCTTACAGCTCAACTCACCCCCATCACCCCAGGCGTTTTTCCGGATCAGCCACCCTGGCAGCCCCTCGGTGTTCTAGGGGACCGGCTAGGGTGAAGCCAGGGTATGGACTGGGCTGTGAGCTCTTTGAGGGCAGGGACCGTGTCTTAAAGCTCGTTAGTGGGGTCATTGGAATGTGCAGGAGGCTGGCAATGAGCACCGATGGTCTCCTTCCTCAGTGTCCCCTGTGGAGCCTGACACAGGGAATGATGGCACGTGGGTGGCACTCGTTCTGTGTGTAATGACTTAAGTGTCTATCCCAGCCCAAGAGCACATTCATCCCTGGGCTGCGACACCCTTAGGTTGGGAAAGCCTTTTCTGAGGAAGAGGCGTCCAGGAGAGGAAGTGACAGGAAGACTCGCTGAACGCACGAGGAGCAGCTGGGGGACAGGTGGTGGGCGCTTCCCCGCGGCAGGGGTCCAGAGGGATAATTAACAGTTCTTGCTCTGGGGATGGGGCTATTCTGGCAACAGCATTCTGTCTCTTTTAACACAGTCCCTATCTCTTCCTCAGTCCTCCCTCTTCTCTGTGCCCAGTCACAATATGGGACTCGCAGAGTGATGGCAGCGTCTTGGGACAGAAACGATTTACAGTCCCTTGTGTCGGGGTCCCATGCATCTGACCCTCAAGACAGCCCATAGGGCCACTTCTGCCCCTGCTTTATAGATGAGGAAGAGTCTGTGACTTGTCCAAAGTGGAAGGACCCATTAAACGTTAGCACCAAGCTTTGAACTGGATGGTCTGGCCCCCAGCCGGGGCTTATGGCTGCAGTGCCGGGCTCCATCCCCACTCTTTGCCCTTGAGTAAACCGCAGCTCTTCAGACCTCAGCTTCCCCATTTTGTAAGCTGAGGCTATCAGGCTCCTCCCATTTGCATTCTTTCCCTCCCACTAGTAGTTCAAACCCCCCTGAGGGACTTGTTACAACACACGTTGCTAGCCACACACTCTGAGTTTCTGATTCAGTAGGTCTGGCTTGGGGCCCAACAATTTGCATTTCCAACAGGTTCTTAGGTGATGCTGCAGCAGGTCTGGGGACCACACTTTGCAACCGCTCCCCTTGCTGTGTTGCTTCCCAGCCTCTGGAATTGGCTCTGGAGTCTATTGTGAGTCCTCCGTCATCCAGGCCAGCTCAGGCCCGCAGCCCTGGTGGCGGCTGCCCTGTGGGCCTCGTGTTGGGCTCTCTGGACCCGCCTCTTGCCTGCCTGACCGTCTTGCAGGTCCCCTGCCTGAGACACCGCCAGTGTTCTCTACACCTCAGCTGTGGCTCATCAACGGATAACAGATGTGTGAATTAGGAGGGGGTCTGCAGGGGAGGGGAGGCACAGCAGAGCCGAGATGCCCCCAATGCTGAGATGCCCTCAGCCCCCGCCTTTTGTGTTTACACAGAGTGGCCGCACAGCAGTGACATAATTACTCCTGAAGGCCTTCCTTAAAAGCTCTGGAGCAATTTACAGTCAATTAAGGAGAAAGGAACTGCTTCCTCCTTAGGTGCCCCCCACTACCACCTGCTTGGGTAGGAGTCCTGCCCAAGGAGACGTGGATCTGGTTCAGGGGCAGGGTGTGTTTCAGGGTCTGTGCAGGGAGGAGGAGGGGGGTGGCTTCTGAAGCCAGTGAACCTGCTGTCCTACAGTCTAGCCATCCATCACCAGCTCCTGGCTGAGCGCTCCCAGCATAGTGTGAGAGGCCCTGAGCTGTGGAGGAGGGACCTCCGAGGCTTGGCTCTGCCTCCACCCATGCTGAGGCCTCAGGCAGATCCTTCAGCCCTGGGAACCTCAGTTTTCTCATCTATAAAATGGGGCTGGTCCCATGCACTTTGCAGAGCTATTGTGATTGTTGAATGAAATAACGTGGTGAGCACAGGGCCTGGCCCCCACCAGGAGCACAGTGGCAGGGATGGTCATTCCTGTCCCACTTGGGGACCTGCCCCTGCTTGCACAGGTGCTTTCAAAAAGCAAAAGGCTGTTCAGATGTTGACAGTCTGAGGTCCCCCTGAGCCTGGCTCAGTTCCTGTTGTCACTCTCTGGACACAGGAAACCAGAAGACGCAGGTGGGGCGTGGACCTGTGGCACCTGCCCTTCTGGGGGAGACCCCTGAACTTAGAAAGCCTCGGATCCAAGGGGCGAACGCTTCTTCTTTTGCCTAAAGACCAACTTAGGAAAATTAAAATGTTTACCGGCTGCATTTCACTCCATCTAAAATAAAAATAGCTTCATCGAGGGCCATGGGTGAAGGCGGGGGAGGAGAATGAATATTTTTACAACTTAGAATACCTACTTTATTGACTAGAAACATGTCAATGTGAAAAGTGGTACTGCTTTTTGGCTCCAAAAATATAAATATATCTGAGTCTATTGGAGAAGTGGCAATAATGAGGCTGCATTCTGAACTTAGACCGCGGGCTGCACTGAGGAGACAGGCTTCCTGGGAGGCCGGGCGATTGTCCCTGCTCCAGCCTGTTGCCCTCATTTGGTGAGATGACATACGGGCTGTGACATAGGACATATGACCTATGCCCAGCACCAAGCTTGGCACGCCATCAAGCTGCTTAATCCCAGCCTGCGCACACCCGTTCGGCAAGAAGTGTTGTCTTTTCCTTCCCAGTTATTTTCTGTGCAGCTGATGCCATTAGAAGAATAATGAGGGCTGAGGACAGGGTCACCCTCCCTCCTTCCCTCCCTTCCCCATTCCTCAGCCTCTCTTCCGGGCTCTGGGAGAGATGGGTGAGTAGTGGGGAAGGCAGGATGGACAGTGGAGGAGGTCAGTGTTCTCTTACTGGCGGGCTCTTTTGCCAGAGTTTTCTCGTCCATAAATCAGGATGTTGACTCTCTCGTGACAAAGCTTCAGTAGTTGTAAAGTCCCCAGGGTGTCTGAGAGCCAGGCTCCTTGAGGTCAAAGCGTCTTCGTGCTAGAACTGCTCCGTTTCGTTGAAGTTTTTCTGCTGGAGTTCCTCATTTTCTGCCCCTTCGTTTCGGCCGGGGCGGTGTCCTGCCGTCAACAGGTCAAACCCCAAGCCTACTGGGGTTTCTTACATTGGCCGCTTTCTTATGAGGAAAGTGTAGATGCCGTCCACCCACTACCCTATCTTTGGAGGACTTGTTAGAATATTTAATTTCACCAACACATGTAGTACTTATTCTGTGTCAGTAATTGCTGTAAGGTCCTTTAAATCCTTATAGCAACCCTGTGAGGGAGGGTTACTATCATTTCTGTTTTATAGATGGGGAAACTGAGGCAGGCAGTTGCAATGACTTGCCCAAGATCATATAGCTGGTAGGTCAGGGGTGGAGCTGGAATTTGAACTTGGGTGGTCCCGCCCTAGCAACTGACCTCTTAACCAGTGTGTTCTGCTACCTCTGAAGAATAGTAATGACAGTAGTAGTAACAGCTGTTACTTATTGAGTACCTACGAGACACTTTGTACACATTATCGCATCAAATCTTTATGAAGACCTGTCAGGTGGGTATTTATGTCTCTCTGTGGCAGATAAGGAAACTGAAGCTCGGAGAAAGCAGTTAAAGCGCCGTGCTCCCAGAATTAGTAAACAGTGGAGTCAAGACTGAAATCCGGGGCAGCCTCTTTGTGAATCTCTGACTGCAGGGTTTTAGAAGATTGTCAAATGGTCATTCTCCCAGTCCGTACTGCCGCATCTCCTGTATGCTCTGGCTCCAGAGAAGAGAATATTCCAAGACCCACCAGTGATCTGTGATGAGGACTCGTCTCATCCAGAAGCAATTCCAGCCAGCCCCACTGTGCCAGAGCCTGGACAAACGGTTCACCTTCACCCTTCTGGGTGATGTTAAATGAGAAATAGGGGTCAGGGATGGAGGGAGCAGAGGGGGATGATAGTGCAGGACAGCAGGACCTCTCGTGGACCATTGATTGCTGACCGTGGTCGTGTGTCGCATGTGCCCCTCCCTGGCAGCAGCTAGATGTCCTGACTAGTTAAACTGAAAACTAACGATAGGAAAGTAAAGTTGAACACTCCCGAGTTCAGACCTCCTTCTCTCCTGTCCTTCTGACCAAGTCCCATAGAGTTAATAAAAGCTGTCATTTATGGAGGGCCAACTAGGGGCCGAGACTTTATATGCAATATCTCATCAATCCTCACAACAACCTAGGATGAGGATGGTATACTCATATCTCCATTCCTGTCAGTATGAAATACTTGAAGCACATGGAAAAGTATAACGCTGCATTGTCCGAAACGTAGCAGACACTTGCCACACGTGGCTATTTAAATGTACATTAATTACAATGAAATAAAAATATAGAACTCAGTTTCTCTTTCACCCTGGCCATGTTTCAAGTGTTCAGTAGTTGCCCTGTGGAGTGGCTGCTGTCTGGGACAGCACAGATAATGTTTCCATTTTCCCTGCACATTGGGTTGGATGACGCTGGTACAGAGTATCTTTGTTCTTCAAATGCGCACCTGAACCTCAGCACCCTGCCCATAGCCGCTCAGCTGGGGACCGGTGACTGCCCGAGAAAACACCTGGGCCCTTCACCAGTGTTCTCTGTGCCTGGCCCTGAGGACAAAGAACCTGCTCTCCAGGTGGCAGCTAGAACGCTTCAGGGACAAAGAGGCAGCGTGACCTACTCGAGGTCGAGAGGCTGGAGTCGATGGACTAATAGAAACCGGGGGCTCTAAATCATCGGGTGCCACCCAGCTCCCCGGACCCCAGCCGGGCCAGCTCAGAGCCGGGGCCCTGGGGGCCAGAGGCAGCCCTGCTGGTTATGAATTTTTACAGCTGTTTACCTGACATTGTTCCATCCAGGAATGAAATAACTCTCCCCACGGCCGCTATGAATTCTTGGCTTCCCTGGGAAAAAAAGCAGCCCCTGTGATTGGAACACTGTCTGCAGTCCTGTCAGGTAGCCGGCAGTGAATGACAGGTGAGAGAAAGCAAATGGTGAAAGCCATTACCCTCTTACTTCAGTGGACTCGGGGAAATGGTCATAAATTAGTGCTCCGTGCTGAACGAGGGGAGAGGGAAAAACACAGAAAAAAAAAACCAAAAAACTCCTCACCGAGAACGTCGTGATTTTCCTCCCGAGGGCGGGGGGAATAGGATGTTCAGCTTGTAACGTCTCAGAAGAGCCTGCTCGGCCTCCCGGCCTTTGCCCACTGACGAGACAGAGTACGGGGGCTGTGTGTGTGTGTGTGCACGCGCGCGCGCACACACACACACACACCCATGGGCTCACACTCCACCTTGGAGGCTGCTCTCTATTATGAAGTCCGAATCTGGGGAAGAGCAGAAGGGCAGCCGGGGGGCCCCTTGTGGGGCTGCACGCACTCTGACGTTGTTATTACTTAAAGGACGTTGACTCTTTTTCCTTTGTGGGGGGATGGTAGGAGGAGGGGTGAGGAGGGGCTGGCACAAGGCAGAGTGGCTGAGCAAGCCCCTTGGGAACCCGAGAGAGGATCCCCGGGGTCGGGGTTGCTGGGAGCAGCCATCTAATTCCAGAGAGTTAAGCGGACAAGCTAAGTGTGAAGTCGACTGAGAACACTTTGTGGGCGGATAACGTACCCCAGTGGCTCTTAGACTTCAGCGTGCCTCAGAATCCTCTGGAAGCCTTGATAAAACAAACTGCTGGGCCCTGATCCCAGGGTTTCTGATTCAGCAGGTCTGGGGTAGGGCCGAGCATTTGTATTTCTCACCTGCTTCCAGGTGACGATGCTGCTGGTCTGGGGAGCACACTTGGAGGACCACTGATGCACGCCTTCAACAGAGTCCTTTCATGAATCCCCGGTACCCTGCCCCACAATGTCTCCCGAGCACCCACCGGGTGCTGGAGCGGCTCAGCAGGTCCGGTGGCCCTGGCCTCCTATGGCTTCCATTGGGGTGGGAGGGTCAGACACTTCTCAGCTGACCATGACCACCCAGGCTGGACATGGGTAGTAATGAGGGGCAAGCTGAGAGGGATGGGGTGAGCACGGGAGAGAGTCACTCCCTAGGGAAATGTCCTGACATTGCAGTCAGACAGACCCCCAGATCTCTGCGGGACATCTCTGTGAATGCCCCTGGTGCACTGGAACCAGGGTCCTCGCTGGTCTTTCCTAAGGATTCAAGGAGCGAATGCGTGTCAGGGGCTCAGTGTGCAGCACAGGCACTTGGATGAACACTGTTGGGTCAGGTCTCCGGCAGGAGCGGGGATGACAGGGGTCTTGGTGGATGCTGGGCAGAGCCTCACCAGGCAGAAATGCAGAGGAAAGACAAAGACTCAGAGGCAGGGGCTGCTTGGGGCCTGTTGCAGGGCCCAGTGACCTCTCACTGCCCCGTTGCAGACAAGCTCCACCTGGGCTGTCAGTCGAACGTCAGGCAGCAGTGGCCACTCCTCCTTGGGGCCTCTGGACTTGTTTCCACCTCACCTGTTTCTCATGAAGCACCTTGGGTTCAGCCATTAGTTCTGTATTCATCCTTCCACCTCCCCAGAAGGGCTGCCCTGGACGGATGGACCGTGAGTCCATCATCCTGGTCCCCCTGCTCCCAGCTCAGAGTTGGACCCGATTATTAAGCTCTCTGCTGTATCCTCACATGTGTCACTTATTCTTTACCTTTTTTTGTCTCCTCCTTCTCCTCTGCCACTGCTCCCCTTTCTTCTCCAGATGTCCTTGCCTTCCCCTGGACCTTGTCTCCCTGGCCCCCAGGACCTTTCAGTGGCACCAGGGGAAAGGGGGTCTGTTGTGGTCCAGACAGGTGCTGTGCTATAAGAACAATGTCCTCCACATCCAGAGGCATTCATCCCGCCCCGCAGACAGGCCAGGCCCAAGGCAGAGGTCTCACTTCCTCCTCCCTCCTCCCTCCACCCTCCTCCCTCCTCCCTCCTCCCTCCTCCCTCCTCCATCCTTTATCCAACAAATGTCATGAGCAGAGCTCTGTCCTTAGCACTAAGGGAGTTTTAAGTTTATAGTTAATAGTAAAAAGAGTTTTCAATCTAGTGGGAGCCACTGCCAACCGCCTCCATACAAAGATTTAAATAGCCCCAGAGCTCAGTGACCAAGAGGGTCTGTCGGGAGAGTCTACGATGAGGTCCAAAATAAATGGCAGCTACAATGAAGACATCCAGAGAGAGGGCTCATCACTGACACACAGTAAAAATAACGATCATGATAAGAAACAGTTCTTGAGTACCTACTATGGGATGGCACTCCTTTTTTTTTTTTTTATTGGAGTATAATTGCTTTACAATGGTGTGTTAGTTTCTGCTTTATAACAAAGTGAATCAGCTATACATATACGTATATCCCCATATCTCTTCCCTCTTGCGTCTCCCTCCCTCCCACCGTCCCTAAGGATGGCACTCTTCTGAGACATTATGTCTGTTAACCTGTTCATTCTCACAACTCCCGGTGTACAAGCCAGGAGACTGAAGCGCAGTGACATACGCCCCTGTCCACGGTTGCCTAGGCGGGAGGTCGGGCTGGCACATGGTTAGCATTCACTGAGTGTTGTCCTAATGAACGAACAGGGAGGTATTTAGGACAGGTTTCTCCAGGGGGAGGTGGAAGGTCAGCCTTGCTGCCCCTCTCCCTCCAGGGCCACCCAGTCCACCCTGCAGCTAGAGCTATCATTTTAAAGCATAGATCAGCATGACCCTTCTCTGTTTACCACCCTCCCTGGGTTTTCCCTCTAGTTGGACTAAACCGAGACTGCTTCCTTGGCCTGCAGAGCTCTATGGCCTGGCCCCTGCCTTCTTCCGACTTCCTTTCCTATCACCCTCCTCCTGGCTCACTCTGTTCCAGCCACATGACTTGCCTTTGGTCTTTGAATAAGCCAAGCGTGTTCCCAGCTCAGGGCCTTTGCACTTACTGTTCCCTCTGCCTGAGACACTCTTCCCTGAGTCTTTGCAGATAGTTTGCAAAACTGGGACCTCCTCATCACTCATTTCTCTGGGAAGCCTTTCCTGACCACCCTCTCTAACGTAGCCCAGCCCTTTCTCCAGCCCCTCATTCTCCCATCACCCCGCTTTGTTTACTTCTTAACACTTCACATCTGAAAGTCTCCGTTGCTTCTGTGTTTACTGTCTATCTCCTACCCTCCCCACCTACACATCTGGCTCCCTGAGAGTGGCGACTTTGTCTTTCAGTGCTGTGTCTGGTGCCTGGCGGAGGGCTTGGCACACAATGAACCTTCAGTAGATGTGGAATGAATGAATGGATGAATGAATAAATGAACGTCAGAGTAGATACATCTTTAGGTTGGAGAAGAAAGGACAGCATTTGAGTGGACGGATACTATAAGCAGAGTCAGAGAGTGGTTTTGTGTGCCCAGGGGAGAGTGGGTCAGGTGGTCTGGCTTTAGGGGAGGGCTTGAGGAAGGGAGTCATGGCAGAAAACATGGTATGAAAAGACAGGATCCCAGGCTTCCCTGGTGGCGCAGTGGTTAAGAATCCGCCTGCCAAGGCAGGGGACACGGGTTCAAGCCCTGGTCGGGTAATATCCCACATGCCGCGGAGCAACTAAGCCCATGCACCACGACTACTGAGCCTGTGCTCTAGAGCCCGCGAGCCTCAACTACTGAAGCCCGCGAGCCACAACTACTGAAGCCTCAGAGCCACAGCTACCGAAGCCTGCACGCCTGGAGCCCGTGCTCGGCGACAAGAGAAGCCACCACAGTGAGAAGCACGTGAACCACAACCAAGGGTAGCCCCCGCTCGCTGCAACTAGAGAACGCCCGCATGCATCAACGAAGACCCAATGCAGCCAAAAATAAATAAAATAAAATTAATTAATAAAAAGAAAAAAAGAAAGAAAAGACAGGATCCCAGGGTGGGGGCCCTGAGGCCGAATCCTCATGACCTGGCCTTGAGCCTAGGTGATGGTGGGCCGTAGCCAGTCTCGAGCATGGTAGATGCAGGGTCTTTGAAGCATTGCTCTCATGGGGTCACTCCTCAGTTCAAAAACCTTCAGTGGCTCCCACTGCCCACACATCCATCCCAGGCTCCTTGGTCTACCAGACCAGGCCATCTGTGGTTAGCTTCACTACCCTTCCAGCCAGTGTGGATACTTGACTTCCCTGGAAAGATCTGTGCTGCATTCCCCACACGTTCTCTGGACTGTTGTGTTGCACAACTCCAGGGACGTCGTTTGTGCACTTGGCTGGATGGCATTGCCCTGCACTTTTCAGCTCTGCCTTCTGCCCAGCTCTGTCATCCCTGCCATGTCCCCCTCTGCGAAATCCTCTCTGCTCCACAGCTGGCCATAGTTTCTGTCACCTCTGGCTTCTGGGAACTCTCCATTTGTATGATTCCCACCCCCTCCCTGTTTCAGATGATTTGGGCCCCTCTTACCTGGAACACTGGTTCTGTAGCACACAAGCCTCCCATACAGTCACCCCACACTTCTGTAGGAGCTGGAGGGAGGGTGGGGTGGGGCAGATAACATGCTCACACCCTCCACTCCCCACCTCTCCCAGAACTCCTCCCACACACAGCCTTCACCGGCGTCCCCCTCTGGCTTTAGGATGCTGTCGCCCCTCACTCAGGTGCTCAGGACTTGTCTTCCTCCTAGGCTCCTTCTCTGTGGGCCCGAGGACGGCTCAGCAGACCCCTGGCCCCCCCAGCAGCCCCAAAGCAGGGCTCACGTCCTTTCCATCCTAAACCACAGCCCTTTTGGACCCTGAAGCTCCCTCCACCAACTTGCCTTTCTTTTCCATTCAAGTTTCTTTTAAAAAACAAACTTGTCTACAGCAGTATTGAGGTATAATTGACATATGAAAAATGACAACATTTAAAGTGTATAATTGAAAAAAAAAGTGTATAATGGATTCATTTTGAGATATGTGTATACTGTACCCTTGAAACCATTACCACAGTCAGGATACTGAACTTATCCATCACCCCCCAAAAGTTTTCTTGTGCCCCTTTGTAATCCTTCCTCCTACCCGTCCCACCTTCCCTCCCCAGATAACCACTGATCTACTTTCTGTCTCTGTGTTTTCCAGAACTTTATGTAAATGGAATAATACTGTACGAACTCCTTTTGTCTGTCTGCCTTCACTCAGCATAATTATTTTGAGATCCACTTCATATTGTTGCTGTGTAACAGTTCATCCCTCTTTGTTGTTGAGTTGTATTCCGAAGACAGGCCACAATTTCTTTATTCATTCACCTATTGATGGGCGTTTGGCTTGTTTCCAGTGTTTGGCCATTCCAAATAAGACTGCCATGAAACTCACGTACTTTGTATGGACATACACTTTTATTTGTCTTGGGAAAACTCCATCTAGGAGTGGGATTGCTGAGTCCTATGTGTATGTTTAACCTCCTAACAAACTGCTGGACTGTTTTACAAAGTGGTTATACCATTTCACATTCCTACTCAGCCGCTCCACTCGCCACACTCGCCAGCGCTTGGCACGGGAGGTCTATTTTTTTTTTTAATTATGGAAATTATATATATATATATGGCATAAAATTTACCATTTCAACTATTTTTAAGTGTACAGTTCGGTGGCATTAATTATATTCCCAATGTTGTGCAACCATCACCATTCTTTCCAGAACATTTTCATTGTCCCACACAGAAATTCTGTACCCATTAAACAATAACTCCATTCTTCCCTCCTCCAAACTCCGGTAACTCGATAATGAGAGGTATTTTTAATTTTAGTCATTCTGGTAGGTGTGTGTGGTGTCTCATTGTGGTTTTAATTTTCATTTCCCTAATGACTAATGATGTTGAGCATCTTTTCATGTGCCCATTTGCCATCCTTATATCTACTCTGGTGAAGTGGCTAGTCAAATCGTTTGACCATTGTTGAAAAGCAAGTTGTTTTCTTGTTATTGAATTTTGAGAGCTCTTTATATATTCTGGATAGGAGTCCTTTATTAGTTGGATGATTTGCCAGTACTTTCACTCAGTCTGTGGCTTGTCTGTTTACTCTTTTTAAGCAGTGTCTTTTGAAGAACAAAAGTTTTAAATATATGCAACCAGGCTTCTTGACGGGTGGTCTACACTCACTCACTGGCTCTCTCTTGACCTCGGTCTCCTGTTTACTCCTGACCCTCCTGCCTGGCTCCGGCCCCGACATTGCACTGCCACACTTCACACTAAGGCCAGCTGGTGGGGCAGTTTTCGGACCTCACCTCCCAGACTCCCTGCTGTATTTGACCTTGCAGCTCCTGTGACCTGACTCACTGTCCCCTAGGTGCCCTCCTACTCCTTTCCTGCCTCTGTGACTGCTCCTTGGTCTCCTTCTCCCACTGAGCAGTGCTTCCCAGGAAATGCCCTCTGCCCCCTTTACATGCTCCCCATGGTGGGATCTCCCCCTCCATTCGTCCCCTGACCACCCCAAGCCAGTTATACCCAGGTCACTGTCCCCCGCCCAGCCCCCTCCCTAGCTCAGGACACACGGCCCCAGCTGTGCCCTGGCAGGTGCACCAGGAGGGCCAGAGGCACCTGTGCTGTCATGCGCCCCATGCCTTGCTGTTTCCTGCCTTAGTGCCTGGTTTGTACACTTCCTGCTGCCTCAGATGCCCTTCTTCAGTTTCCTTTCCTCTTTCCTTTCCTTCAGCCATCTCACACCATCTCTATTCCAGGAAGCCTTCCTGGAATTCCTTCCTCAGGGGTCTGTCCTCTGGCCTCTCATGGCCTGTGATACGGCCTTGCACCTATCACATTACGTGGAAATGATCTGTTTGTGTGTTTATTTCCTTCGCTGGGTGGTAATTGCTTTGAGGGCCAATATGACTTCCAATCCGTGTTCATATGCCCTACACCTGCAGGTGTGCCTGGAATGGATTTGGTGCTCAGTAAATGGTGGGTAATTCAATTTCAGGACTAGACCCTGGGTCAGTCCTGAGCTTATTTATCCTCAGATCCATTCTTGGCCTCTTCAGCTCTGCCCTCAATCAGAGGGAGCTGACACTGTAGGCTGCATTTCCTGGGTCCGCGGGCTTCCATCTGGGCTTAGCCCCGGCAGTAGACTGGACAGCGGGAGGAAGGGTGTCCACTGCTTGGGTGCTGGCTCCAGCTCCCACCAGGTGACCATGGCCCCTCGGCTTTGGAAACAGCTCTTCCCCCCTTGTCCCTGCCGTGCAGAGCTGGCAGTGGTGGCTTCCTGGTGCTGCTGGTCACTGGGCCATCCCCGCTTGGCCCCTCAACTCCTCCGTCCATCACCTGTGTGACTGATTCCCTGCACTGGATCCCCTCTCTGCTCCACACTGACAGCGCTTCTCTCTTCTTGGTTGGACCCTCTCAGACTGTCAGGAATGTGAGGGCAGGGGCCCCTCTACTGGTACCAAGGACCAGCCTGGGATCATTGGTCCCAGGAAATTACGGTAAATGGCAGGCATGCAGGCCCAGGCCCCAGCTTACTCTGCCCTCAGCCTTTAGCCCTGAAAGTCCTGCCAGGTACTCCACAGCTAAGCGGGGCCTGCGTCCTTGCACTGGCGTCACCGAGGGAGCGGCTGAGCGGTGGGTTGAGCAGGCGGGCAGCTCCAGCCCCTCCCATGCTCTTGGCCTGGCCCCTTCATCGATTAAGCCTGCTGAGTGGTAAAAGCGGAAGTGGCCCCAGGTGCTGGGGTAATAGAACCTTTAATTGTGTTCAAACGAGATTAACTTCTTATCTGACAGTTTGACATCTTTATTGTAATTAATGCCCGAATAATGCATTGTTATTTTTATAAACTCCATGGTGGCAAACACTTTTCCTTTATTTGGATTAAAACTAGATGTACCTGTTACTTCCCCTCATTACCCCAGGCGGGACTCAGTGTCCCCAGCTGGGGAGCAGGGACTGGGGTGAAGGGAAGCCACATCTGCCTAGTCACCTCCCAAGGGGCATGAAGGACGAGGCCCAGAGCTGGTCACTTGGCAACAACGTAGCCAGGGCCTGGGTGAGCCGAGGCCTCCAGAGTTCCAGTCACTGCCTGAGAAGAAGGGGTGCTTCTGGGTGCCCCCCCTTGCCAGACGGGCAGCATTCTGGGATATAGCGTGTGGATTCTGTCCTGGGCAGTTTCAAGAGAAATAGACCCAAATTGAAATTCAGGTTCTCTGTAGTACCAAATAGATAGAGAAAGAAGTAAAAGGTAAATTAATGTAAACACTCCGGAAGAACTAAGAGCTCCCTCTGCTTATTCATTTGTTCATTTGTAAGTAAGTGTTGATCACCTGCTATGTGCCAGATATAGTGTTAAATGCTGGGTGAGCTATGCTGTAGTGGCCTCCAGGTTCCCTCTTTGGGGGATGGGGTCGAGGGGAGGGGTAGGATATAACAGAGGCCATGAGCATGGCTCTGGAGTCAGACTGCCTGGGTCCAAATCCTGCTACCCATTTATCCCAGGGCAAGTTACTCAACTTCCCTGAGCCTCAGTCTTCCTCTTCTGTAAAATGGAGCTAATGAAAGTATTTACTTCCTGGGATTTGGGGAGCATTAAATACGTGTGAAAACATTTAATACACAGCCTGGAGCACGTAATAGCCAAACAATATTAAAGGTAGTCATGGATATTATAGGTGCTAGCCGTCACTGGGACTGGTCTGCCCAGGGATCCCACAGTATCTGTGGTGTGGGGTTAGGTCCCCGCAGAAGGACTGCTGGAGGGTCACATGAACCCTAGGAGGGAAGGCTCATGGCCCTGCCCCCAGGGCTGAGAGCTGCTGAGGGACAGTGCCCCAGAGAGCCTTGTGCTGCCTCCCCAGTGACCCGTTGCCCACTCCCAGACACCCTGTCGCCTCCACTTACCCACTCGTTAGCCCTGCTGACAAGGTCGATAATGCTTCCGCCTTGAAGAGCTGGCACCAATGTCTTTATCAAAGCCAATATTAATTTTCACTAATTAGGAACTGCCGCTAATGAGCGTCACAGCTAATTTAGCTCATCCATAACCCGGGAACGGCGCCACTCATGTGCCAGGCTCCGGAGTTCAGGATGCTGGCACCCGCTGCCTCCTCCAGCCCCTCGCTGCAGTGTTGGGGCGCCAGCTGCCAGTACAGCCTGCACTGCCAAGCCGACCCAGCCAGTTCATTCTGCTGATGAGGGCCCAGTGGTCCCCATCTCCAGGGAATCCCCCGGTGGGGCCAATAGACAAGGCCCTCAGGGATAGATCAGAGTGTGTGCCCACCACCCCCCAGTCTGGGAGGCTTCCTATTAGGAAGGCTCTGGCTCCATTCTAATGCTTCTGCCACCTCCTCCAGGAAGCCTTCAGAGACTACCTCAACCCGTTGAGTCCTTTCTCCTCTTGGAGAGCCTTGCCCTCACTGGAGAAACACTGGCAGTGAATTAAGGCTTGTCAATGACAGTGTTTGCCAGATTGCCTTTTCCTGGGAGACAGTAGAGCCTGGTGGTCAGAGCGTGGGCCCCAGATTCTGACAACTAGCAGCCATGAGACCTGTGCCTCAGTTTCCTCTTCAATATTATATTATATATTATATTATTATAATATTATATTATTCAATATTATATTTCCTCTACAATATTATATTATTATGGGAAGAATAACATTACTCCTAGGGTCATTGTGGGGGTGAGATGAACCGTTGCATTAGCTGCGATCATTGCTCTTAACTTTCCCAGTGTAGTTCAAGGATCCACATGCTTAAATCTTGCCTCTTCTTTATGCATCCTTTTGCCGCTCTCTGTGCCCAGTACCGGGCTTTCCTCGGAGCAAGCAGTGGGGCAAGAGCCCTGGCTGACAGGCTAAGCCCCCAGTGTGGTGCCAGTAGTTGTTGAATGAATGAATGGACTTGGATACGTACATCTCCTGTCTGAGCCTTAGTTTCCCCATCTATAAAATGGGGCCATCCGCCTGGTCAGTCTCTAAGGGCCCTCTCAGCTCTTCTGTTCTGTGATCCTTGGAGGCTCTGGGTGAATATTTGGTGAATGGATAGATGTTGACCTCTGGCCCTCACTAGGAAGACTGGAGCGGTGATTTATTTCCCTTCCAGGCCCCTCAGGCCAGCTCCCATTTCTCAGATGGGGCTCGAGATAAGGGGCTGGTCTGAGCTGTGCAGCCTTGGAGCAGGGCCACTGTGCCTGGGCCAGGCATAACTCTATCTTCCCCTCACCACCCCCAAGCCATCACTTGCAGGGAGCCAGAGAGGTGCTTTACCTGGCTGGCTGTCGTGCATATGCAGTGCAATCCCCAGGAGCTGCCCAGGAGCATCCTCTGCCCCTCCGTCCTCCCCTCGCCTCCGTGGCACGTCACAGCCACTATGTGTGAACACATTTGAGGATCATGGCGGGGGAGGGAAGGTGGGAAGGAAGGGAATGTGGGGGCAATGGGCTCAGACCCTCGTTTGGAGAAATTCCATTCCTGCTTCCTTCCCTCAGATTCCTTCTGTGCAGCCTGAACCCTTGCTTGGGAGGGGGAGGGCCCAGGATGGCGGGTGAGGACATCTTTTTTGCACTTATCACCTCGGAAAAGCGACCTTCAGGCCGAGCCAACTTTGGGGGAAGTGCCTTCAGCTGTGACCAATTTGACTATAAATCTTGGTATTAATGCCTGGTTCCCAAGGTCTGTCATTCTCTATGCCCGCAAGACAAGCGAGAACAGTGCGTGGCCCATCTGTCACCTGAGGGGTCCCCAGCTCCTGCTGGCTTTGCCTGGGGAGGGTGGTGGCTGGGGGTAGGGGTACGAAGGGGAGGGGGAAGGTGGGGACCATCTGGCCAGTGCCCGGCGGTGGGGGATGAGCCAGCAGCCTGGAGTGCAGGACCTGAGGGGTAGAGGCTGGAAGCTCAGGGTGATTCCATGTCTGGGTTCCAGAAGCCTGGAGGAGAGCGGGAGGAATGTGTTTGGAGCCTGGTTTAGCATCTCAGATGGTTGAGATGATTTCCGGGCTTACAGACCTATGGTGGTTCGTTTGATGGGAGCTGAGTATAGCTGTATACAGACAGCAGCGCACATGGCAGGTAACTGTGTGAGAGGCTAGGAAGGGGGCAAGATGTGTCGCCAGCTCCAATTTGCTCTTCTGGGTTCTCTGCAGAGATTTGGGGAGGGAACAGACACTTCATGGCCAGATGGAAAACTACTGACCTGGCTGAGGGGACAGAGGTGGTGTTGGGAGGGAACACGGGGCAGCTTAGAGAAGGTTTGTCTGCTAGGCTTCGTCCCCTTTATGCCTGTTTTAAAATACATATTTTCACTTTCATGAAAATATAACACATAGACAGAAGAGTGAACAGAACCTGAACATACACGTTAAAGAAATATTATAAAGCTGTGTGATCTCACCCCGAGCCTGGACCTTTATAGCACCCCCTTCCTGCGCCTGCTTGGCCTGTTCCCTCTTCCTCAGGAGTGGGGACACCCCTTCTTCAGGGATGCTTCAGAGTGAGAACACTCTCTAAAAGAGCCGGGGAAGAGCTTTGACACAGAGGGGCCCTGGGAATGTCGGGGCTGCTTTACTCTTGACCTTGAATGACAGCCTCCATGCAGCATCCCATCTGGCCAGCCTCTCCCACTTTTCCCTCCACTCTCCCAAGGCCCCCCTCCTACCTCTCCGACCATCCCTTCTTCCCTTCCTCCCTGTTCCTCTTTGAATGTTGGCATTCCTCAGGCCTCTGCTTCACACCCACTATAGCCCTTTCCCTGGTCCTCACCTCTCCCATGGCTTCAGCTGCCACGTGTAGGGTCCAGCCTTACCAACCACCTCCAGAGCGCTAAACAGGTATGTCCACCTGTCTCCTGGACCTTACCTGAGGTATTCCTCAGGCACCTGGAAGGCAAGTCTAAACCAGAATTTGTCTCCTGCCTATCTTCCAAAATTCAGTTAGTGGGACCAGTTGCCCGAGCCAGAAATCTATAAGTCAACCTTCCTGTCCCTAAGCTGATTTACTAAGTAAGTCACTAGGTCTTGCTGTTTTTACTTCTGAAATCTCTCTCACACTGCCTGTCCTTTTCTTTCTATGCTGGGCTCTTGTCATCTCTGCTTAGTGCAGGATTGGTAAATTCCTAGCACTCCGACCACATTTCTCTTACCCTGTGCCCATGCCAGACATCATTAGTCAATCGTTGGACTTTTCCCCTTCTCAACACAGTACCCCAGCAGCCACTAGCAATCTATAAGAATTGGTGCATGAGATGAAATTGATTTGCTATCCATGGCCTGAGTTTCATAATAATTTCCCAACTGGTCTCCTTGCTTTCAGTGTCTCCCCACACAAATCTATCTTCTAAACTACTGCCACAAAACCTTTTTATTATTTTTATTGAGGTATAGTTGACTTACAATATTATATTAGTTTCAAATATACAACATAGCAATTCAAAGTTTTTGAAGTTATTATAAAATATTGGTTATATTCCCTGTGCTGTACAACATATACTTGTAGTTTATTTATTTTGTACATAGTAGTTTGTACCTCTTAATCCCCTACCCTTATCTTGCCCCTTACCCCTTCCCTCTCCCCACTGGTAACCACTAGTTTGTCCTCAGTATCTGTGAGTCTTTTTCTGTTTTGTTATATTCATTCATTTGTTCTGTTTTTTAGAATCCACTTGTAAGTATTAAGATATAGTATTCGTCTTTCTCTGTCTGACTTACTTCACTAAGCATAGTATACCCTCCAGGTCCATCCATGTTTTTGCAAATGGCAAAATTTCCTTCTTTTTTTGTGACTGACTAGTAGTCCATTGTATATATATACCACATCTTCTTTATCCATTCATCTGTTGATGGGCATTTAGGTTGCTTCCATATCTTGGCTATTGTAAATCAGGCTGCTATGAACATTGGGGTGCACGTGTCTTTTTGAATTAGTGTCTTCATTTTCTTCGGATATATACCCAGAAGTGGAATTGCTGGATCATATGGTTGTTCTATTTTTAGTTTTTTGAGGAACCACCATACTGTTTTCTATAGTGGCTGCACCAATTTACATCTCCACCAACAGTGTACAAAAGTCCCCTTTTCTCCACATCCTCGCCAACATTTGTTATGTATGGTATTTTGGATAATAGCCATCTGACAGGTGTGAGGTGATCTGAGCTCATTGTGGTTTTGATTTGCATTTCTCTGATGATTAGTGATGTTGAGCATGATTTCACGTTCCTGTTGCCATCTGTATGTATTCTTAAAGTGCCTATTCGGGTCTTTTTTTTTTTTTGCGGTACGCAGGCCTCTCACTGTTGTGGCCTCTCCCGTTGCAGAGCACAGGCTCCGGACGCGCAGGCCCAGCGGCCATGGCTCACGGGCCCAGCCGCTCTGCGGCATGTGGGATCTTCCGAGACCGGGGCACGAACCCGTGTCCCCTGCATCGGCAGGCGGACTCTCGACTACTGTGCCACCAGGGAAGCCCTGCCCATTTTTAATTTGTTTGTTTTTTTTGATATTGAGTTGTATGAGCCATTTATATATTTTGGATATTAACCCCTTATCAGTCATATCGTTTGAAAATATTTTCTCTCATTCAGTAGTTGTCTTTTCATTTCGGTGATGGTTTCCCTTGCTGTGCAAAAGCTTTTAAGTTTAAATAGGTCCCATTTGTTTATTTTTGCCTTAGTTTCTTTTGCCTTAGGAGACAGATCCAAAAAACTATTGCTATGATTTATGTCATAGAGTGTTCTGCCTATATTTTCTTCTAGGAGCTTTATTGTGTTGTGTCTTACATTTAGGTCTTTAATCCATTTTGAGTTTATTTTTGTATATGGTGTGAGAAAATGTTCTAATTTCATGCTTTTACATGTAGCTGTTCAGCACCACTTATTGAAGAGACTGTCTTTCCCGCATTGTATATTCTTGCCTCCTTTGCTGTAGATTAATTGACCATAAGTGTGTGAGTTTATTTCTGGGTTCTCTATTCTGTACCATTGATCTATGTGCCTCTTTTGGTGCCAGTACCATACTGTTTTGATTACTGTAGCATAGTTGAAATCAGAGAGTGTGATACCTCCAGCTCTGTTCTTCTTTTTCAAGGTTGCTTTGGCTATTCAGGGTCTTTTGTGTTTCCATACACATTCTAGAGTTATTTGTTCTAGTTCTGTGGAAAATGCCATTGGAATTTTGATAGGGATTGAATCAACTCTGTAGATTGCCTTGGGTAGTATGTTCATTTTAATAATATTAATTCTTCCAATCCATGAACACAGCGTATCTTTCTATCTGTGTGTGTTGTCTTCAATTTCTTTCTTCAGTGTCTTACAGTTTCTCAAGTACAGGTCTTTTAACCCCATAGTTAGATTTATTCCTAGGTATTTTATTCTTTCTGATGCAATGGTAAATGAGATTATTTTCTTAATTTTTCTTTCTGATAGTTCATTGTTAGTATATAGTAATGCAACAGATTTCTGTATATTAATTTTGTATCCTGCAACTTTACCAAATTCATTGATAATCTCTAGTAGTTTTTGGGTGGCATTGTTAGAATTTTCTATGTATTGTATCATGTCATCTGCAAACAGTGACAATTTTACTTCTTCCTTTCCAATTTGGATTCTTTTTTATTTCTTTTTCTTGTCTAATTGCTGTGGCTAGGACTGCCAATACTATGTTGAATAAAAGTGGTGAAAGTGGGCATCCTTATCTTGTTCCTGATCTTAGAGGAGATGCTTTGAGCTTTTCACCATTGAATATGATGTTAGCTGTGGGGTTACCATATATGGCCTTTATTATGTTGAGGTATGTTCTCTCTACACCCACTTTGTGGAGAGTATACAGCCAGAGTATACTTGTGCATGAGTGTGTGAGTGTGTATCCGTGAGGGCTGGAGAGACACTGGACACACACAGCTGAGATCACGTGCTTATCGGTATCATCTTAGGGGCTTATTAACACAACAGGTTTCCTTCTCATTCACACAATATGCAAATTGGATGATGGGGTACCTGGCCCCCACACGGTGATTCAGTGATGCAGCCTGCTTCGATCTTGTGGCCATGCTGCTGTCTCTGCATGTGGCCTCTATGGTTCTCTACGGCAAGGAAGGAAGGGTGAGGACTCGCCCTGCTCCTCCATGCCTCGGCCAGGAGGTGACACACAACACTGCCTATTTATCCCATTGGACAGACCTGACATGTGGCCCCACCCAGGTGCCAGGGGGTTGGGAAACGAGGGGATGCACGAGAATGTCGGGGAGTAGTAAGTACGTGCCTGCCGCAGGTGGCCAGGAGGACATGGGGGTTCATTCGGCAGTGTGTTTGCCCGCGTCTGTGTATTGTCATTGTTCTTAGTCCTGCCATGTCATTTCTGCGGGAGTGTGTTTAACTGGCATTTACAAAATCCTACCGTGTGCCAGACTGTGTTGACAGTGATGAGTAAGACATGATGCTGCCCTCCTGGGTCTGACATGTTAGCCAGACCACCTCCCAGATGAGGTGAGACTGTGACAGTCTCCGCAGGCCTATCTGGGCGGGCAGTTAGGGACAGCGTCCCGGCGAGGGGAGTCTCAGCTGAGGCTTGAGGATCAGCTTGGATGTATCCAGACCAAGAGCAGGAGGGAGGAGGGTGGTCCCAGTGGGGAGAGCAGCAGGAGCAAAGGTACGGGGGCAGGAGGGAGCTTTCGCCCTACCAGGCATGCTAGCAGGAAGCCCAGGCATGCTAGCAGGAAGCCCAGGCATGCTAGCAGGAAGCCCAGGCATGCTAGCAGGAAGCCACTGTTGCGTTTGATGAGGGAAAGGTTGGGGTTGGGGTGCTGAGTGGAGACGAGGTTGGAGGAAACGGAATGAGTGCAGGAAGAGCAGGTAGAAGGCAGTCGTGGTCCCCGCTTGCACAGGGAGAAGCACATGGATGGGGGGACATTTGGGCGTTAGGCTCAGCAGCACTTGCTCATGGGCTGGTTGTGGGATGACATGTGAGGGAAGTCGTGCTCTCAGGGCTGGCCTTCCAGTTCTGGCTTTTGGAGCTAGAGAGTTAATGATGCTTTCCAGGGACCCTCCCCCCAAAGGAAGATCGAGGTTCAGTTTTAGCCTTTGGGTATCCAAGCGGGCACGTCAGGATGGCTTCATGAAAAACTGGGGGCTTACGTGAAACAGGACTATGGCAGGCAGCTGCCCACTGACGGCCACCCTTGGGAGTCAGGAAACAGGGAAGGAAGGGGTGTGTGTTTGGTGGTCAGAAGGCCCCACAGCCCCAGGAAGGGAGCAGGGATTGTGAGAGTGTCTGAATGGTGCCGCTTCTCAGAGCCACAATAGATAAACCAGGATCACTGGGTGCCTGAGGGCCCTAGGCCAGGCTCTGACCTGCCACGTCCGTCTGCTTGGGTGTAAGTTAGCAAAGAGTTCAGTCAGTACCGGCCTCTGTCTAAAAAGGGACAGTTAGGGCTCGGGAGGAAAGCTGTATGAAACTGGAACCTGGGGAATCCCTGGAGAGGGCCAGAGGAGGGAAGGACTTCCTGGGTTTGCGATGCCATCCTGAGCCGAGCTCCAGAGACCAAGGCTTTCCTTCCTTCTCCGAGCCGAGTCTTGGGAGGTGGCTGTGGCAGGGACTTCTGGGGCAGCCCTGGGTCTGGCTCTGCGTGGGGGTCCTCTTGCCTGCATGGGGTGAACGAGTTCCCATCAGTCCACAGCAGGGTAAGGATGCTCTCCCAGATGGGGAGGAGTTGGATGCTGCGGGCCTGGCCTGCATCTCAACCATTTCAGGGCAGCTTAGTTCCTAAGTGGTGCCAGGAGAGCCTGGACTGCCCTTCCCTGCAAGGGACAGGGGGTCAGGGGCTGGCTTGAGTCCCCACCCCACTACCCACCCTCCCCAGAGGATCGGGAGCTTGATGGAAGCCTTTTGCGATAGGGGCAGCCAAGTCCTGGCTGTCCCAGTTCTGTGCATTCCCCACCCACAAGGCCTCATCCCCAGCAGCTTCCAGGTGGGAGGGGCCCTTCCCTTGCTCTCTCCCTCCCCTCCCCTCTCCTCCCCCCT